>NC_056661.1:126019481-126321743 GCF_018350195.1 Panthera tigris | reverse complement strand
TTTTTAGTTTGCAGTAATTTTAATACCTCTTTGGTGGGCTGTTAATTAATCTCTTCAGACTCTAGGTTTCCTTTTCTGTCAGAACAATCCAAACCCATCAGTCTAATTAAATTGAATGTCCTAAGAGAGGGATTCTGGATCCCTTTTTTCCTGTGGGTAGAGGATGGCTCCTCTATCCTTATGCACATGTATCCACCTTCTCGTCCTTGATCTACTCTGCCTATCAAGGAGTACTGGAGAGGGGTAACCCTGCTCAGGTCACTGAAGGTCACTCCTCCTCCCTCTTGTCAGTGGTACTAGTTCACCCCTCATTTGCATAACTGTGTGAGGCCACCTTGTTTACTCATCACTAAACTAAGATCTGCTTATAGTGATTTATCTTTGTCCACTCACAGACAGACACATGGTCTGGCAGTTTCCCTTTTTCGAAACTTGTAAGACCTGCCACATCCTGTGGAATCAGAGACTTTTAACTAATGGGTAAGTAAGAGACGCTGCGAATTACAGGTTCACAGATTTCTTGCAACTTTTTGATCTTGGATAAAAAATGCTTAAAAAACAGTGAACATTAGGTGAGGTCAGCTTTGATAAAAGGTAAAATCCTAAACCTTTGCTAACTGGTTTGTCCCTTCCCTCTCAAGCTGCATGAATCTGTGCTTTTTGGCTAGGAAGAATTTGATCTGTTACCAGCTCATAAACCCAGGAAGGCTTCCCTTCTTTTTCACTTACCAAGTTTTTAGCAGGGAGAGGAGTAACCTCTTAAGATGTGATTATGCGTGCTTTTGAGTACTGCTTTGCCTCTAAGGAGAGGAAATACTATAGGAATCAGGGACATAGGAACAAAGAACCAAAAATTACTTTGTAGAAGTTCTAAATTAAAAAAAAAAATGATTAACTAGTGTTCTCTTTATCTGGCGAGTGGTAAGGAAGCCTCAGATACAGTCTATTCAGCTTTTTGCAAGACTTCCAGAAATGTATTAATAAATTCTTGGACAACATGGAGAAAGGGGAGCTGGATGTTGATACAGTCAGACACAAATGGTTGCATAACAATCTCATTCTCAGCCACCACCTCCTTCTTTTTCCTTCCTGGGCTGCTTGGGTGTCCAAGGTTCTGGCCTTCAGCCAGGACTCACTGGTGTGCCAGTCGTGGCCAGCATCCATTACGATTGGTCATTGTGGACCCTGTGCTGGTATTAAGTATTTCACATGTGGTCTCAGGGTATAATAAACTAGAGCTCTTGGGGAAGGCTGGCCGAAGCTGGACTAGGGCCAGCTAGCTCCTCGGGAACTTTGTGCATGGTGCCCACCCCCCCACATATAATTAAAATAAAAAACAATCATAAAATAAGTGTCAGGAAATCCAACACAGTGCACATATTCTCATGATGATGACCTTAGTATGTTTTTAGAACTATAAAGTAACAAATAATGTTTTATTTTCTCATTGACTGGATGTGCCTGCTTTGTTAGTCCCTTAAACATGAGCCTTTGTTGAACTCAGAGCAGGCCTCCTACGGCAGCAGGGAAGGGAGAGAATTGGGAAATATGGATTGATTCTATTTACATTTCAAGCTTCTATCCATAGTTGTGTTGGCTTAAAGTGAGTAAAAATTGTTTGCATAGCCATTAAGCGTTTACGATAACGTGTTGAGTTGTTTCAAAGAACAGCACTGCTTAAATTAAAATAGCACCACGCACAAATAAGCCATAGACTCCTTGCAGTGGAACGATGAAGCACAATATTCAACAGAGGGATTTACCGCAAAAGTCTAAATTTATTAAACTCCCTCTTTTGCATATTGGTTTAGTTAGATTGTTTGCTTTTGGCTTTAGGGCAAGCAAGTGTGCCTTTCCCAGAACAGATGTCCCCTAGCGCTGTCTTCAGCTTTACATCTGCTTCTCCTGTTGTGATGTGACATGCTGACTTGCAAAGCAGATGGTGTGGCGGGATTTCAGGTGAGGGTCATTCAGGTGATTCTTCCCTTAGGTGTCACAGCACACTGTGACTATTGCTCAGCACCAAGGGTGAGATCAGAAGCGTGGAGGGGGGATGTTGCTTTTACAGGCCTCAGGATACCGGGCTGGCTGTGGCTACATTTGCCGTCATTAAGAGCCTGTCAGACTGGGGAGATGATGTCTCCTGATAATCGCTCTCTTCTGCTCAACGCCAAGTTGAAGAGAAAGATAATTGTGAGAAAAGAGCGCTGAAGAGAAGCGCCGACTGTCAGATCCCTTAAAGAGTGAGGGATTTATCTAGGAACACAGCTGAAAATACCCATTAAATATGTAAACTAGACTGAAGGGGTTGGCAGAAACAGTGGCCGTTATTTATTGAATTACTGCATTTTTATTAGTTTGAAATATACTTACATATGTTTCAGTTAGCCCTGGGGAGGAGAGAAGAGTTTATTAGTACAACTGCAAGTTATAAAAAGTGTTATTTAGTTGCTATAATTTTAAAAGCGAGATGTGTAGGATAGGGGAGGATAAAAAGAAATCTATGGAAAATCCTATTTTGGACCTACCTGGCCTTATGATTTTAGAACGTTAAACACAGTGATCATGTATTGTATATTTATCATGTGCCAGTGTCTCATGGAAGCACTTGACTTCATATAATCATCACAACACATCTGTGACATAGTGGTCCTACCCACATTTAACAGATGAGACGTTGAGGATTAAGGGATTTGCCTAGTCACTCTGGTGGTTAGTTATAGAGCCAGTTAGTGCTAGTGATCTCAGAGATTAAGTTTTAACCACACAAAGATGCGTTAGTTGCCTCAGTCACTTTTCCAGTTACCTTCCCTGTTTTAAAAAAGTGGGGACAGGGGTGCCTGGGTGGCTCAGTCGGTTGAGTGTCCGATGCTTGGTTTCAGCTCAGGTCATGATCTTGTGGTTCCTGGGTCGACCCCTGCATCAGGCTCCCTTGCTGGCAGTGAGGAACCTGCTTGGGATTCTCTCTCTCCCTCTCTCTGTGGCTCCCCTGCTTATGCTCTCTCTCTTTCTCTCATAACAAATAAGTAAAACTTTAAAAAATTAAAAAAAAATTAAACAGTGGGGACAGGACTAAATTATTTTTAATGAATCAGTGAGTTTTAGAACTAGAAACTCATTGCTTTTTAAAAAAAAAAAACTGAGCAGACCCAATGTTTATCCTATACTTACTGCAAAAGGTCAAGACAATGACTAAGTGGTAATTACTAGCAAGTATTTGTAGCAAATTAAGTCATTTCAGGATTTTACTTTTGACAATTATTTGTATCAGTTTTAGTAACAGAGACATGGAAAGAAGGTATTTCTGAGCCACATCTCAGTTGCTTTCTCATTTCTGTCTGTATGACCCTCCTCCCACCCCGTCGTACTCTGGAATTGCTAAATAATCATATGACAAGCCATCAGCTCATCAAGGGAGTGATGAGTAAATGCAACGGGTGCGTGAGAGGAGGGAATTTCAGGCAAGGAATAAGAGACAAGCCACTGAAGAGAACCAGGAAGAGACTGTTGATTCTGTGCTTTTCAAATGTGAAGGTTATTTAACTCTGCCTCCTTAGAAAACATGCTCCTTCCTCCTTTAGGAAAGAAAAGATCCATTCTTTAGCAGATCATAGATTCTTTTACATAGTGCAGTTTATTAAGATGTAGCTACTTTATCTTTATTAAAATTTTTAAAAAATGTTTATTTATTTTTGAGAGAGACAGAGCACAAGTGGAGGAGGAGCAGAAAGAGAGAGAGAGGAAGACACAGAATCTGAAGCATGAACCTTGGATAGGGTAGGTGTTAGCCACATGTCTTTCTAGCCTTGAGTTGCTCTATGGATGAAACTCTTCAGTTTCAGTGAGGGTGGGAAATTCTCAAACTCTGACTTCCTCTCTTCAAATAGAAACATACAACTTAGGTAACTGTAAATGATTCGTACATGATCCCATAACTTTGTTTTACTTCAGCTACTGTTTTGAACATTAGGTATTAGGATATTGGAATGAATCTGATTCAGAGCTAGATGTTAACTTCTATGCCTTAGTCACCTATTTGTAAGGTGAGATTATGTGACAGTATTTGCTGTCCTACCTCACAGAGATTCTATGTATGATGAAATGAAATGGATGTTAGAAATTTGGTTTGTCTATTTTAATGTATGGTAAATATAGTCTGATAGACTGTAGTTATTACCAATAATGTTGGTTTTGTTGCATACAACATAATTTAACTTCGAAGAAAAAATACTCTTGATTTTGCATTCCTAAAGGATGTGACTATAATTTCTTCCTTTGTCTTATAGAAGAATGGCACAGATATGAAAATTGAGGGGTAAAAGTAAGGAAGCTGTTCCTAAATTTTCCTTTTTATCTTTTATTCCCTTTGATTAAGATGGGATTTGCTGCTTAGAATTCAGAAACAATTTCTAGATAATTTTATTTAAAAATTTTTTAAAATTTATTTCTTTTGAGGGGGGGGGGGCAGAGAGAGGAGAGAGAGAATCCCAAGCAGGCTCTGCACTGTCAGCGCAGAGCCTGATGTGGGGCTGAAGCTTATGAACTGTGAGCCAAAGTCAAGAGTCAGATGCTTTACCGACTGAGCCACCCAGGTGCCCCTAGATCATTTTAATCACCTTGGAAACCTCATTGGTGGACAGGACCCTGTGAGTGGTGGCTGGAAGTGAAATCTTAGTTTGGTGATTCATTTATCAGATGTTTTCTTATCAGCATAGTGATTGTAATCTTTAGTAGGCTATACAATGATTATTAACTGTTGTACATACTTAGGAATCTTAAAGTCCATGCACATATTTAGTAGTATGACAACATGGGAAGGAGAACGGTGGCCATGGTGATACTTTCTGTGTGTCTGTATGCCTAGGAAAAGATAAGCGATGAGATGGAATAATTATAAGTAATAGAGAGAAGAGTCTACTATTGGAGAAAAGAATTTTTAGACTGTCTGCATCAATTAACTAGTTGGTTAGCTCTTTAGCTCTCCACTTTACCTTGGAAGCCACATTTTCTCCTGTGTCTTCACACTGGGTTTGAACTTTTATGATCACTGAGATCAAAGTCTTGGTTGTAAGAAATTATGACTGAGATGAGTAGTTTGTATTTGAGAATTGGCACTTTGGTGGTTCTACAATAGAAGAGAGTTTTCTCTTCTGTTTCTCCTAATGAGGAGAGCTTCTTCAGGGACCAATATTGAGCAGATCTCCTACTGCCCTTTATGTCCTGCTGCTCGTTTGGTGTTGGCCCTCACTAACTAGAGGGAGCTTGGATACCGTCTCTTTCCTGTTGAGCTCTGAATCTCTTGGCTTCACTCCTCTCGCCACACTTCAGCATGATCCCCTGCAGCAAGCTTGGGAATTGATTCACCAAAACAAATTCTTTCATTTCCAGGTGCTCATTTGAAGGACTCTTCACTCTGTGAAGTTTCACAGCCTTTGATTACCGTAAGACTTTAGGACCACATCATAGAATTTAAAACAGAAAGTGAAAATGTGGCCTGATATTAGAAGTTATTTCAGTAAAAGTGGATGTGTTTTCCAATCTATGGGAGTAGACAGACTACTATCACGTTCCCATTCCATGGAGGCTCAGATGTAAACCTGTGGGGTCAAAGAGCTTTTTATTTGATAAAAGCTAAAAACTTACCCGTATTCCTCACAAGTTATGACAGTCATTCACAACTGTCAAATATAAAAATGTTTGGATGCCATCCAGGGATAATCTTTAACAAGTTCCAGTGCTAGACATATAAGAGTTTATAGAAACTTTTTGAGCTTTGCCAAGAAGATACTTCTGACGTGTCTTCAGTAAGATTCCTTTTTGAATTATTTTTTTAACAATGGTGACAGAAAAGGGAATATCCTTAGCTGTCTTACACCGGAAAGACAGGATTTGTCCACAAAAGCACTCTACTTTCTCTTCTTTCTTAAGCAAAACTTGCCAAATCTTAAGATGGTGAAATGAGAGGAAGAGCAAATTTGGTTTGACTTGAATTTTTTCTTATCTTAATTACAAAATGTAAGAATTCTGGAAAAAAATACCATAGTAGAAATAAAGTCCAGAATTTAAAGCACTAAATCATGCCTTATAGAACTCATGTGTTATTTTTTCCATTTCACTAGATTTTTGAAACAAACAAACATGGAAAGTCTCTTTCTCCAGTTGGATTAACATTTAGGTGAAAGCCCAAATGGTCAAGTGTGAGTAAAACTCTTTAGGAAATTCCTAATTTAAGCATAAGTATGTTTCAGCATTCTGATTTTTGTCTGACATTGTGAATGCTTTTAGTCATGGATACAATACTATATTTGGCAGAATGGATATTAGACACAGAGCCATATTAAGGTCCCCTCAGTATCTCTAAAATCTTGTTTTATTTTGATAAAGACACAGATAAAGACTGTTTGAGAATTTAATCCAAAGGGAAGAATGTATTGAGGGTTCCAGTTTGGTTTGCTGGGAAGATATCGTCCTTTGACACCATAGTGGCCCAGAGATGGGGATGTATGGGGGCATTCTCTGGCCTTCTGTGGGGAGGAGCCTTCTTTACTTCTGAGAGACCTGGCCTAGGGCAAGGTCTTAGTTAGAACCAAATTAAGTGAGGGGATTCTTGAGGGATTGAGTTTAAATACAGAAGCATAGATGGGAGGGTGTGGTGATGGTCATGAAGTCATTAGCGTCCTTCTAGGGTATAATTTTTCAGGGAACCCTTCCCTGGCCTTTTTGGTTTCCTGCTCACTGTGTTTCATTTCTTTCTCCAATTCCTGAGCCCTGGAGGTAACTTCCTTTCTCTTTCTACCTCTGCCAGTGTTTAGATCTTATGGTATTATGGATTCTGAGAAATTAGTCTTATCATTTCTTGAGATTTTCCAGAGTTATTTTTCCCCTTCTAGTAAGAAATGAAAGGTAGGAAGTAAAAGGAATAGTAAATGTGTTTTGGAATGACTTCAAGAAGCTGGGGGCAGAAAGGAAAAATGGAGAGGAAGGGAGACTAAGTTCCATAGTAGGAGTTTGGCATACTAGAGCAGCCAAGAGAGGGCCAGAGGTACTGAAATGGGATTGGGAATAGAGGGAGGGGGCAGAGGAGGGAGAGAGAGATGGAGAGAGGGAGAGTGAGAATGAATATGAATGAGGTCTGGACAGGCGGGCACTGGTTGGATTATGTAGGCCTTTGTGAAACTGTCAAAGACTTTGAGTTTGGAGGCATCTGGGTGGCTCGTCGTTTAAGCATCCGACTTTGGCTCAGGTCATAATCTTGCGGTTCCTGAATTCAATTCCCACATTAGGCTCACTGCTGACAGTGCAGAGTCTGCCTGGGATCCTCTGTGTCCCTCTTTCTCTGCTCCTTATCCCTCCCCCCTCAAAAATAAAGAAACATTAAAAAAAGACTTTGGATTTAAGCCACCCTCAGTGGGGAGCCATTAAAGGCACTTAAACAGAAGAGCCATTTAAAAAATTTTTGTGCTTTCCACGTTGGTGGCTGTGTGGAGAAGAGACTGGAGGCTTGTTATAAGTCCAGTTGAGAGATGTTGGTTTGGCCCAGGGAGCGTCAGTGAAGATGGAGAAAACAGGATATATTTGAGAGAGTTTAGTTAGATTGGTGGTGGACGGGAGGCGGCAGGCAGGTAAGGGAGAAGGAGTGTCAAGAAGGACACCTGGGTTTTGGCATGAGTATTGAAGTCCATGTGTTAGTCAGGAAAGACTAGGTCCCGCTGTGGTAACAACAGCCTCAAAATCTCAGGCCCATATCACAAAGTTTTCAGGCCTGCAAAGTGGGCCATACATCCAACTGACCCTCCAAGGCAGCTGCCCTTTGAACTCAGTGGTCAGACTGCCCACCATTTTAACAGACTTGGTTCTACCAAGTTTGCTGTGACAAAGGAAGAGAGGACATGACTCTTCAGTTATTCTGTCACTCTTACTCACATGTTGTCCACAGTGGGTTATGTATGGCTATACCCTTTTATTTCAAGGAGCTGGAAGTGTAACCCCCTAGTATACTCAGAAGAGGAGAAACAGAAAACTTGGTGTGAAGGTCTACCACAAACCCATTTTTTAATATTTCCATATCTCCATTTAATATCTTCAATATCTCCTCTGAAGGAGGAGCAGATTCTGGAGGAAAGAGTTTAGTTTCACATATGCTGTTTGAGATGCTTATGTGAAAAACTAAATATCTATATCAAGTAGGCAGTTGGATATTTGAGGAAGGGAGGAAGAAGGAAAAAAAGGAATGAATGAAGGAAAAAAGGAAAGGAGGCCAAGAGAGTAGGAAGGAAGAAGGCAGGAAAATTTGGGTTTTGTATATATGTTGAAAGTATATCTGTGGGATTGTATGAGATTGCATAGAGATGGTGTCTAGAGAAAGACTAGGATGAAGAAATGAACCCTGTATTAGTTAGGTTAAGCTATGCTGTATTGTGGGTCCTTTATGGTTCAGGGTGAGATTCTGCCATTTTCTACTGTACTGTCTGGGCAGAAACGGTCTGAACACAATATTCAATGTCACTTTCCCAGCACCTGGAAGAATATGTTGAAAGAAGTGGTACCTGGTAAAACTGGACTAGCAGGAGGTAGTAATTGATAAATTATATTATGTTATATAAGATTATATCAGATTATATTATATTATATTAGTCTGTTTTTTTTCTGGTCAGCTTTGTGGAGATAGAACAAAATTAATTGCTTTTCCTTTCCCTTCAATGAGTATTGACCAATGTATAGAGTCATGTATCACCACAATCAAGAAACAGACCGTTTACATCACTCTAAAAAAGTTCCCTTGTGTGCCTTGTGCAGTCAAATCCCTCTCCCCAGACCCTGGTAGCCACTGATGTGTTTTGTATCAATATAATTTTGCCTATCCTAGAATTTTATATAAATGGAATCATGCAATATGTGTTCTTTTGTATTTGGCTTCTTTTATTTGGCATAGGGATTGGCAAACTTTTTCTGTAAAGATTCAGATAGTAAATATTCTTACAGGCTATAAGGTCTTTGTTGAAAGTACTCAACTTTGCTGATTACACCATGAAAGCAGTCTTTGGAAAATATATAAGCGAATGTATGAATGTATGTAACTCTGTTCCAGTGAAACTTTGTTAACAAAAATAGGGAGAAGGCCAGATTTGTCCTTGTAGGCTGAAGAGAGCTGACCCTTGACTTAGGAGAATGCTTTTCAGATTCATTTTTACTACTGTGGGTAGTAAATCATTCTTTTTTATTGCTGACTGGTATTCCATTGTATTTCAAATATTCCATAATGTGCTTACCCATTCATCAATTGATGGGCATTTAAGTTGTTTCTAGTTTTGGCTTTTATGAAGAAAGTTGCTATGAACGTTCACTTACAAGTCATTGTGTTAACATATGCCTCCGTTTCTTTTAGGTATATACCTAGGAGTGGAATTTCTGGGTTATATGGAAATTGTACATTTAATACTGTAAGAACTGCCCCAACTGTTTCTTTAAAATAAAAAAAAAATTAATGCTTATTTATTTATTTTGAAGGAGAGAGAGAGAGAGAGAGAGAGAGAGAATGAGTGGGGGGAGGGACAGAGAGAGAGAGAGAGTATGAGCAGGGGGAGGGACAGAGAGAAAGGGAGAGAGAGAAACCCACACTGACAATACAGAGTGGGATGGGGGCTCAATCTCACTCAGGAACTGTGAGATAATGACCTGAGCTGAGACCAAGAGTTAGTTGGGTGCTTAACCCACTGAGTCACCCAGGTGTCCCTCCCCAAAGGAGACCTACTAGTTAACCACCAATGTATGAGAATTCTAGTTGTTCTGAGTTCTTACCATTGTAGTGAGTGTCTACTGGAATAAATATTTATTAATATTTAAATG
Source organism: Panthera tigris (assembly GCF_018350195.1). Lineage (NCBI taxonomy): Eukaryota > Metazoa > Chordata > Mammalia > Carnivora > Felidae > Panthera > Panthera tigris. Next base: position 126,311,897 of record NC_056661.1, on the reverse strand, counting down.
TTAATGGTTATAAATAAATCAATGAAGTATAGTGGGAATATTGTCTAGTGTCATAGATTTTTTAGATATGATTTTTTAATGACTACTATTCTGTCTTGTGGCCTTACCATAAATTATTAAATGGATTTCCTATTATTAAACCTTAAGACCGTTTATAAAAATTTCCTTTTGAAAACAGAGCAGTCACCGTCTGTGGAGAAGACAATAAATTCAATATTGCTCTTACTGGTAAAGGTAGAGAGTGCAATTAATTCTTACTCTTATTTGCAGTTACTTGCTAGGACATGTGCCTTTCCTACTCAGTTGATCTGGGGATTGGGTTGAAATCCTTTTGAAATTTGATGCGCCTAATTCAGTCCCACTTTTGAGTGGGCAGCCACCCTGCCTCTTCATGGGTACATCAAGGAGTACCCTCAGGCACATCCTGGAATTTTCTTAAAAAGTATTTTGTGTCTCTTGGTCTCCAAGTAATTTGTGCCTTAACATGTAGGTGAATTAATTTTTGTCTGGGTAATTTTTAAGTAAATGTTTTAAATGTCTACCTCAGTTGTTTATTATTAATGTTTACTTATTTTTGAGAAAAAGAGAGAGAGAGAGAGCAGGAGAGCACAAATAGGGGAGGGGCAGAGAGAGAGAGGGGGACAGATGATCCAAAGCAGGCTTTGCTGACAGCAGAGAGCCAGATGCGGGGCTTGAATTCATGAACTACAAGATCATGACCTGAGCCGAAGTTGGACACTGTTATAACCAACTGAGCCACCCAGGTGCCCCTGTACCTCGGTTTTTAAAAAATCTCTGTCAAGTTTTGTAAACTTCTACTTTAAGCTGTGTAACTTCCCAGTGAACTGTCTTATACCTGAGTGAATTGATTTGCTATTTAGCTTTTTGCTATAATAAGCTCATTAAATGTTGGAGCCCGACACCAAAAAGTCATTATTTCAGTTTTGAGTACTTGTTCTGAGGCTATATATTCTGACAGAGTTAGATGTCAATTAAGATTATTCCTTGTTAGTGGAAATAAAATTGTATTATCTGCTTATAAAAGAGTCCCTCTGGATCCTTTCTCTAGGGACATAGGAGAGTATATTCAACTTGTGCAAAAGTTTATCCGTTCATTAAGTGGAAAGGTAAGAATATAGAGGTCATCAAGAAATCCCAGTTTTACCTCACCGGAAGTTATGCTTGAGCCATGGGGTGTTTTTCCTGCAGAGCTCTCAGAGGAGCTGCATCAAATTGCAGGTTCTGTCGCAGCTTCAAGAAGTCAGTCTGTGTTGAGCCTGAACGGCTCAGGCCATGTGATTCCTTCCATGGAGTCAAGGTTGGATGCAAGTTTGGTAAGTCACCATCAATGTTATGTTATACCAAGTGAGAAGGTACAATAGGGATCCATAATGAAAAAGTACTTATAGCCTCCTTCTTCCTCATGAACCATATTTGTTGTAAAATCCTGGATTTGCCGATTCATAGAGCTAATGTTGACTGACTTTCACTGTGTGCCAGGCCCTGTTCTATGCATTTTGTGTGTATTAAGATAGAATGAAATTCAGTGTAATGGCACAGAACACAAGACTTTGGACTGGCAAGGCTGCTGACTAGCCAAGTTAGTGGCTGGTTTCCTTGGAGACTACATTTCCTCATTTTTAGAATGGGAATTATGAACAGCATCTATTTCCTAGGGCTATTGGGAGGATTCAATGAGTTAATATATCTGAACTGTTCAGTGGGGTGCCTGGCACATAGTAAATCATATGAACACTAGCTATCACCATCATCACCTTATTACTCATCTCAAGAAAGCTGTGAGATAGGTACTGTGGTTTTCCCCATTTTACAGTTGAGCAAACTGAGGCACAGAGAGCAATCCTCCGAAGGCCACAAGGCTAAGAGGCCATGAAACTAGGATTAGAATACATGTAGTCTGAGTCCAATCTGTGGCCCTAACTGCTGTGCTCTGCTGCCTCTCCATTTAAAAGAAAGAAACGGCTATGAATTTTAGGTGTAATCTGCAGTAAAGCATATAGGTCCATAAGGAAGAGATGAGTAAGAGGGGTGTCTCTTGTACTGGGGGCTTGGACTTTACCACTGGTTCTTCTGGATGAGTCTATACATTCATTGACATGATAGTGGTCAACGAAGTGACCGAGAGTACATCTTCTATTTGGAGTGGTCCTAGTTCAATAAATTGGCATCACCATCTATTCTGTTAAGTCAGCTGGAATCCTGGGTCATGCTGAACTCCAGCTTTTCCCTCTTCCCTGTATGCAGTCTGTCATCAATTCCTGTTGATTTTTATTTTTTAAATATCTCATAAATCTCTCACCTTCTCCATCTCCAAGGCACCACGTCAGCCAAAGCCACTGTCATCAGTAGCTTTCTTTCCAGTCTCCAGCAGTCTGTCCCTCCTTGCTCCTTTCCAGTCTGCTCTACTCATAGCCTAAGGCAAAATGCAAATCTTGTAATCTTGTGCCCTGGCCTAAAACATTACCCATTTCACATCCAAATCCAGATCTGTCTGATTGTAAAACCTGCCTTCTTTCTTCTGCCACCTTGCAGAAGAAAGTTTGGAACAGTTAGCTTTGATTTGCAAAGATGAAAAAAGTAAGATTCTTAGGTGTCAAGTAGAATCAGGTTTTCTTTGACCTCATTCATTACATTCATGCCTCAGATAATTAGGTCCCAGAATCTGACCCCATTACCAGACCCGTCAGCAGAACTCAAGTGTTCCACAAAGATTTATAATCTCTGACCTCTTTTCTAGGCAAGGCAGAGCGTATCATAATAGGAAAATGATAAGATGCATAGCAGCCTTTTCTAATTTTTTTTTTCCCTGCAACCTCGCTCACTAATCTAGCAGGTTATTTAAAAAAATTTTTTTTTTGGTGTATGTGGTTATTTTTACTATTATTGGTTGGGTTTTTGCCTGACTGAGTCTTTATCAAACCAGATATTAGCTGGTTGAGTCCCAAGTTTGCTAGAACTGAGTGCGGATAATAAGAATTTTAAATCATCAGCATCCTGTTAATTTACCAAGGTAAAATTTAAAAGGCACTCAGTTAGCAAACTGCCAGCACTGAGCTGGAAGTCCCTCTATCTGGTTTCCTCTCATCAGCTTTTAATCTCAGCCCTTCCCAGAGCATGCAGACAGAGTGTGGGGGATCTCTGCCCAAGGGAAAGCAAAGAGGAAATGAGCAGGCAACAACAAAATCTATCCAGAACGTGATCCTCGGGTTGGCAGGAAGCCAACTGGCAACTCCAGGGCGTAACCAGTAGTATTGGTTTTCAGGATAGAACTGCAGGCCGCCTTTTCCCCATTTTGTACCGGTTTTTATTTTTATTTTTTATTTTTAAATGAATATGGTAAGGAATTTCTGGATTCACATATATGCCTATGGAAGAGCAATGATTTTTTTAAAAATCTTTATTTATTTGAGAGAGAGAGAGAGTGAGTGCTTGAGTTGGGGGGGGGGGGGGCGGGGAGGCAATCCACGAATAGTGAGATCATGACCTGAGCCCAAATCAAGAGTGAGACACTTAACTGACTGAGTCACCCAGGAGCCCGAAAGAGCAGTCCATTTGTTCAACGGCAAACAGTGGCCCATTGGATCCACTGTTATCTTGGTGTTTGTGTGAAAAACTCTTCAAAGTGTGGCCACCTGTCTATGCTGATAGCATGTGCCCAGACAGTGTTTTATCTTAAGACAAATTGCAACAAACTTGTGAGGGAACCCAGACAAAAACCAGAAGTAGAGATCTCTATCATTCAATCCTGGGAGTCCTGGCAGAGCCTCCTCAGGTGAAGGAGGTAAGAGAGAAAAACCACGTTTTGGTTTTTGTTTGTCTTGTTGGGCCTGTGGGCTTGTGCCTAATAACCAGAGGGATAAGCTATCTAAAACCCTGAAAATGGAGGAAATTCATGTTTCCTAACGGAAACTTCCCTGAGAAACATTTCAGAATTCTTCTGTGTCTAGCCAGGATATGATACCCCCGGTAGTAGAGCTGTGTCATCATCGGCCACTTAGTGCCCATGAAAACCCCAGTTTCTGGGGAGCAGCTGGGCCCAGGTGGGGCGGGCCATGCTCATCAGGCTCCAGGTGCCTCCCCTCCGTCAGCTTGGTGGGTGGAGCCTCAGCACTTTAGAGCTACTCACCTGGAGAGCAGGACAGCGAAATCAGTGAGTGGGGCAGCTGGATGGAGGTGTCCCTCAGACAGGTGAGAGTTGGAACTCACTCTGGAGGGCTGGAGTGACATGTAACTGGGGAAGCTGTGCAGTAGTGGTGGGGCAGGTCCCTCTCTGTGCAGAGGGCACCCCTTTGGTCCTTCTTGAGGGTCTTGTAACTATCGAATACCTGAAGGCCACATCCACTTCTTGGAGAGAAAGGATTGAGACGCAGTTGAGTCCCGGTCACCTCGCTATTCTTACAGAACTTGGCTGTGAGACGTGGGTCGGGAGAGAAATCGGGTCCGTTTTGTTCCATCAGGTTATCTGCCCAGGCATTTCTGCTTTTGAAATGCAGGAGGATTCTTCCGGAATCTTAACACTATCCTTCCTCTTCCTATTCCTTCCAACCCAGTCACTCACCTGGAAGCTTGGTGCTCATCTTTTAAAACCCAGAAGAAAGAAAAAGTGTTCGTATCTGTAAACCCTCCGTGGACCTGAAGCCAAGTTAGCATTCCTCAGAACAGTTTGTCCAGTTTGGTTGTGATGCTAAAAGGGGAAAAGAACCACCGTGCGGTGGGACTTCTGTGTGTTTCGCTAGGGAGGCTACTGGCTGCCGTGTCCAGGTCCCCCATGCCTGCCAGATTCATAATCATAATACTACCCTAGAAGACCCTGTTCCAATTGTTTATATGTTCAGGGTTCACAACAGTCCTATGAGAAAGGTTCTATTGTTCTTCCAGTGTTACAGAGAGGACACCGAGGGCTAGCCATGTTATGTAACTGTCCAAAGTCACAGAGCTGTGAGTAGGTCAGGGCCCGGATTAACACCCAGGCAGACACCTGACCTTCACACTCACTCACCAGCTCCTGTCCGTCTGGAGAATTAAACCTGAAGGACCCGAGGAGGGAGAAAGAGGCAGAGGCTAGTGCCATCCTGCGTGTGCGGCATTACATCACGTACGCGTTGTGCAGGATGACTAATTCTGTGCTGAGTTGTCAGGTGGCAGCCTGTGGACGCACAGCCCAGCCCTCCGCCTGCCACAGAAGGCCCTTGCTGCTCATCTGATGCAATCGAATTTCCTAGGGTGGCCTTTGCTGCTCTGCTGTTGCTGGAGAGAGAGAGAGAGAGGGAGAAAGAAGTTTCGCATATTGTTTTTTGATCAGCAGGTTTGGAAACTTTGAGTGTTTGGCTCACAGGATGGTGGAAACGCTCCAGCATTTCCTGTGGCCTCGAGTCTGGGTTGTGAGATAGAGAACTGGGCCTGAGCTTTGTCTCCTCCACCGGGGAATGTCAGCACACATCACGAGTGACAAGGCTTGCCTGCCGGGAGCAGGGGAGCTTGGGGGGATCTGAGGGGGGCGGACAGGAGGGGAGCAGTCACTGACGTTACAACAGCCAAAAAGGAATTTGAAAAGCAAATATCCAAAAACCAGAATAAAGGAGGAAGTGTGTGCCTTAGTTTGTAAAATAATGAACTTTCCAGTTGAGATGCTGCTTCCCAAAGTGCGAGAGAAAGCTCCTAGTGAAGGGAGAAGAACCAGCAGCTCAGCTTGTGTCTCATCTTGTTTTTGACAGAATTTCTCTGGGAGGAAAACAGATCTGGAGTAGGCCCTGCTCTTACCTCTGAGCGCCTCTATTTCTATTTCTGTCCAATGGGACACACGAGTAGCTGCTGCATGAAGAAGTGCCTGAAGGTTTTCTGAGGAAGGAATTCTGGATTTTAAAAATGCATCATTGGTTTGAGTAATCCTGTGCATATTTTTTTAAATGTCTGAATTTGCTTTTAAGGAAAGAGTGATTCATTCGTTTTATTCATTCACTTGTCTGAAAAGTATTTATTGAGCTGCTATTTGCCATGCCATCTGGTCTAGACTAGAGGTACAGAGATGGATAAGATATATGATCCCTACCCTTGGGGAACTCATAAACTAATAGCATAAGGTATGGAAAGGTGTTCTGGTAGGAGCTTTGTAAGCACCTGAGGAGATAGTTGGGGCCATTGCTTCTTAGCTGGGGAGGCTGTGGGGTCAGGGAAATCTCTCAGAGGAACTGGCACATGAGATTGGCTTTGAAGTCTAGGTGGGAATTTTTGAAGCCAACCCAGGGGTGGAAGGGAAAGACATTCCAGGGAGAGGGAACATTGAGAACAAAGGCGGGAGGCAAGAGAATTTGCCATGACCAGGAAATGGCCAGCAGTTTGATGAGGAAGGAAAGCCAATATTTGTCTTGGTGCTTTTCCTCTCCTCTCAGGACACTGTGGCACACCTCGAGAGTAATCCTCGCTTGGCCAGTCTGGGGCTTGCCTTCTTTAAGCAGTGCTACCCACAGCCACTGCAAAAAGACTGTTGATGATCTTAAAGAAGAACCTATTTGCCACGACTTAGAGACTCCTCGCTTGTGTGTGCTTGTGGGTGGGGCTCAGGGATGCATTGGTGGGGGGAGGGTGTCTCCTGGTACTCAGAGGCAGGCGGGGACCAGGCTGTGGGAAGTTGATGTGCTATAGGTCATGAATCACCAGCCAAGGTTTTAAAGCTTGAGATTCAAGCTCTCACAAATCCAAATATTCTGTTTCTTTTGCTGTTTATCTTCTGCTAGTTTGCACAGTAGAAAGCTGTAGTTAATTGAATTTTTACTGTCCTCTGTGAATTGGAAAGAGTTACTCAAAAGAATTGGGTTGCTTTCCTGGAGATAATCCCATAGATGCAGGTGATGATAATTCAATATGGGACTAAAGGAAAGTGTTTTCTCTGCCACTTTCCACTCTATTTCAGGCCAAGACTATTCAGCACTTCTGTTTTTCTTGAGAAGTGGAGGAGGTAAATGGTTTCAAAGCATCGTTTCCCGAACTGTGTCCCATGTGAAACTAATGCCACAAGATGCTCCATGAAAAAAAAAAAAAAAAAAAGAATTTTCTAGAAAGATATATTTGGGAAATAGTATATACTGCATACAAAAATTTCACGGTACATATATATTGCATTAAAGGCCCAATAAGTCCTATAGTAAAGGAACCTTTTTAAAAATGTGGTATAGTGATTAAAAACATTGATTGTGGAATCAGACACATGTGGATTGAGTTCTGGCTGGGCTCCATATTTGGATATGAGACCTTGGGCAAGTTACTCAATGTCTGTGCATTTTAGTTTCCTAGTCTGTAAAATGGTTTAGTAATGGTACCTATTTCATAAGGTTGTTATGAAAAGTATATGATACATGAACTAGCTGGTTCCATAATTAGCTGTTATTTCATTTGATGTTTTACAAGAGATTTATTTTTTCCTTTTCTTTCTTTCTTTCTTTCTCTTTCTTTCTTTCTTTCTTTCTTTCATGTTACATTACTTAATATCTGAAGGAAGTAGTGTTGTGTGGGAAATGCCAGGCTAAGGCTAATTCCTGAAATGCCTGCATGATTCCTGGCAGCAGTCCAGGAGAGGGAAAGCAGCTTCTAGGCACTGAGGGCTCCATCAGAAATGTGGACATGCAGATATTGAGCTCTAGGACTGGGGAATAAAGTATCATTCCCATTTGGCTCCAAGGTCAGATTGTGTAACTTTAGTCTGTGTTTTGTGGTTCAGTTGTCTCTTGAGGGACTGGCAAGATTATAACTGAGGGCAGTAGACAGATATGGTAGGGTTGATGTATTAGTTAGGAGTTTTTCAATTACAAGTGATGGAAACCTACCTCAAACTCACTTACTGTAGCAGGGAATTTATGGGTTCATATATCTAGGAAGAATATTAGGAGAGCTCAAAGAATGGAAGAAAAAGTGTTAGGAGCCAGAATACTCAACATAGTTAAGACTCTTGTTCTCTTTTCCCCTCTCCTGTCTCTTTTCTCTTTGTCTTTGCTTCTCCTTGCCACATTCCTTCCTATTGCAGACAGCCCATTCCCACATGGATAGAAGATGGCGGCCTAACAACCCCCCATTGCAAGGGAGAACTCTTTCCTTCCAGGCCTCATAGAGCAGTCCCCAGAAATTGATTTGCTTAGATCATGTGTCTGTCCCTTGGACCGATCAATCACTCTTGCCAGAGAAAGGGGCATTGTCATTGGCCCCACACATGCCCAATCTTGGTTGTGGGACAGGACCTGCTACCTGAAGAGAAGAGGTGGAAAAGCTCACTAGACAGACAAAAACCAAAGCTACAAGAGTTCAGTAGAGCTGTATGTGAGGGAGAATGTGCTAGAGTAGAAGGTAACAAAATTGTCCTCAAATGATATCAATGTTTTCATGTTTTTATATAAATTTCCTTTCCTGTTGATTTTAGCAACTTACTTTTTTTTTTTTATTTCTCCAAATGGTCCTTATTCTACATCTCATCTCTCTCTTTTTTTTTTTTGCAGTTAAAATATTATATTTATGACTATTACTGCCCACTTTGTGAAGTTGGTCTATGTAATAAGTTTTTTTATTAAAAAGTTTTTTTTATTCTTTATTTTCGAGAGAGACAGAGAGACAGAGAGACAGAGTGCAAGTGGGGGAGGAACAGAGAGAGAGGGAGACACAGAATTGGAAACAGGCTCCAGGCTCTAGGCTGTCAGCACAGAGTCCTATGCGGGGCTTGAACTCATAAACTGGGAGATCATGACTTGAGCCAAAGTTGGATGCTTAACTGACTGAGCCATCCAGGCACCCCAATAAGTTTGTTTAAAAGCAATATTAGAAGCAGTCACCTTAGTGCCCTGCTTTTCAACCAGAGATGATTTTGACTCCCAAGGGACATCTGGCAATGTCTGGAGACATTTTGATTGTCTCCATTTTATAAGTGAGCATCTGATTGTATAAACGGGCATCTACTGGGTGGAGGCCAAGGCTGCTGCTAAACTTCAGCAGAGGCCAGGATGAGTCCCACAGCAAAGAATTATCTGATCCAGAATGTTAATAATGCTGTGGTTAAGAAGCCCTGCTTTAGTGGTTTCAGGAGAACAGACCTTCTCATGGCCAAGTTTATTAGTCTACATTTTATGGATTAAAAATAAATTAATTTTATTTATTTCTAAAGGGCTTTTGCTTTTTTTCTTGATTGTATCAGTGTATGAGAGTGTTATTTTGCCCACATTCTCACCAATCAATGAACATTTATTTCTTACCAATATGATAGACAAAAAAGGTCTGTTTTGCTGCTTTAATTTGCATTTCTCTTATTACTGTTAAGAGTGACCTTTTGGGTATTTATTGACCATACATTTCCTCTTGTGTGGATTACTTTGTAAACTAAAAAAAAAATTTATAAGAGATCATTGTTAAGGATATTGATACTAGGTTAGGTCACAGCTGTTGCAAGTATTTTCTCGATTGCTTATTATTTGTTTTTAAATTTTTATGGTGCTTTTTGGAACGGTGAAGATTTTAAGCATCTTTGTGTCAAATCATCAGCCTCTTCTTTATGCTTTCTGTCTTCAGTGTTACGCCTGTTTACTAGGGCTGTCATAACAAAGCACCACAGTCTGGATGGTTTAAACAACAGAAACGTATTGTCTCCTAGTTCTTGGGGCTGGAAATCTGAGATCAAGGTGTGGGCAGCTTGGCTCTTTCTGAAGCCTCTCTCCTTGGTTGTTGATGGCCGTTCTCTTACTGTTTCCTCAAATGGTTGTCCTCTGTACCTGTGTCTAGATTTCCTCTCCTTACAAGGACAACAGTCAGATAGGATTAGGGCCCATTCTAATGACCTTATTACAACTTAATTTCCTCGTTAAAGGCTCTGTTTCCAAATACAGCCATAGTCTTAGGTACTGGGGGTTAGGACTTGGTCATATGAATTTTTGGCGAACACAGTAGCCCACAGTCATGTTCGAGGGGCCTCCAACACCTTGGGAATATGTAAATATTTGGGGGAAGTTACCAAGCTCAGTAAGGTTTAGTATCTTCATTCGTTTACTGTAAGGAGTGCCAACTATCACTAGGGGAAGGATGCAGGGTAAGGAAACAAGTGTGTGCTTCAGGCTTCCAGTCCAATGCCTGCTCTCAGCTTCTGCCCCTGCTCCTTTCTACCAGCTGTCCCATGCCCTCCATGATGACATTTCCAGTTGTTGTGAGAGCAAAGACTTTTCTCTGCAAGTTTGCAACATATTGTAAAAGGGTACTAATAGCACGTTTCGCACCTGGCAAGTTGAGTTATTACTAAGATTACCTTAGGAGGCTTTTGTCAGGAGCATATACATAACATGGAATATTTGATTCAGTTCTCTCTCTTCCTTTCTTTCTTCTGAATGGTTATGTCTTGCACAGTGTTCCCCTATTCCTGAAGCCATGAAACTTCCTCCTTGGCCTCTGCTGTTGTCAGAATGGATGTTAATTCCCTGTTGGAGTAAGAGACTCTGAAATGGCACTCCCACCATCTATCGATCTATCCAGATCCTCCAGTGCAGGGGAGGATCCCTGCTCTCATGGTCTTCCCTGGCCGTCATTGCTCATCTATGCGACTTGGAAAGAGGAACGTCTGTCCTCTAATGCATGTTTGAGAAGGGAAACAAAGACAGAGTTCAGCAAGCGTGGATGAATCATAGCATCCTGGATAAGTTGAAGTGGGAGGCACCTGTCTCTTACCGTATTCTTGGGCTTAGACAGTAAGGGTGTTGGGATGTATCATTCCGTTTGGAATAAGAAGGATGTTGTACAGAGAAGAGGAGAAGAAGTAGGCCTTCCTGAGGCACAGTGCACCGTGCAAGACTGTGTCCTCCAAAGCACAAAGTAGGGGGCTCAGGAAAGCCTGAGATCAGAAGATGCCACTTTGCAGTAAGGATTGTTTTGAGCTGAAATCAATTTAGAAACAGCAGCACAGGAGGAACTCTCTGCCATTCTCATTTCTACTTAAAAGCAGGGCATAAATGTTTCTTTTGTAAAGGAAATTTAGATCTCTAAAGGAAATTTCTATTTGTAAAGATATCTTCCTCTCCCAAACCTGGAAGAGAACTACTCCAGACACCACTCTTAACCACACGAAAGGATTTGAGACTGCATAGCAAACCAACTGAACAACTTGTTTTTTAACCATACATTTCCAAATCACCATTCCACCCCTTGTATCCCTCAGGAGCCCAAACTCCTTTGCCTTTGTCTAACCTCTTGTCCACACTTTGTCACCCTGTGTGAGACGGTATGGAAGCTCCAAGCTCTAACCACCCCTTTGAGTTACTTCTCACTGAGTTCTCCTGCATGTATGTACATTGCATGAGTAAACTCATTTGTTCCCTTCTGTCAATCTTGCCTTTGTTAGTTTAGTTTGCACTACCCAGCCACTGAACCTAAGAGAGCTGAGGATAGGTTTTTTCCCTTCCTCTCTAGATGGACAAAGTGAATGAAAGATTACTTTCAGAAGGGTGCTACTTTTAGAGTCCCTTTCTTTCTCTCTCTTTTTTTAAATCTTTTTTTTAAAGTTTAATTATTTATTTTGAGAGGTGAGGAGGGGCAGCAAGAGAGGCAATCCCAGGCAGGCTCTGAAATGTCAGTGTGGTGTCTGACATGGAGCTCGAACCGTGAGATCATGACCTAGGCTGAAATCAAGAATTGGATGTTTAACCGACTGAGCACCTCGGCATCCCTCTCTTTTTTTTTTTTTTTAAATATTTGTTTGTTTTGAGAATGTGAAGTAGAGAGTGTGTATGCGCACTTGTGCACGTGAGTGAGAGCGGGAGAGGAGCAGAGAGAGAGAGGGAAATAGAGAATCTCAAGAATCCCAAGAATCTGTGCTGATAGCACAGAGCCTGCTTGGGATTCTCTGTTTCCTTCTCTTATAGAGGCTGATGTGGTGCTGGATCCCTTGAACTCTGAGATCATGACCTGAGCCAAAATCAAGGGTCAGATGCTTAACTGACTGAGCCACTCAGGTGCCTCTAGGCCTTTTCCCTCTTTACCTAACCTGAATACTAAGGGAAAAGGTTGTCTATTTTTTTTTCTACAAGGGAGCATTGAGCATTTGAAATATGAGATTGGTGCTCCCTCTCCACTATTCCCATAATCAGTATAAACCTATTATTTGTCACCAGTAGATAATGATGGCCAGTGGGCAGAGGACAACTTTCCTGGGGAGGAATGAAGGGACAGAGGAGTTGAAGCAAATCATTTACCCAGCTGTTTGGTGTTTCTTTCCCATTGATCCGCCTTTTGGCTTCTACTGGCCCATCTGTCAGCCTCTTTCAGTGCAGTTGTGGGGGCACACAGTTCACCAGGGCAAGTGTGTTAGTTTTTCCATTACACAGCTCCTATAGGAATGTCCACATAGGCTTGATTTTTTTCCCCCCTCTCTTAATAGGATTTGCTGGTGTAACAGAAAGACTAGAAATAGGATAAAAGGGTTTAAAGCCATTACAGGGACCAGAAGCTAAAACTATATGGGAAATTCGGTGGTGGGGGGGGGAAGGATCAGGTATTTGGAAACTTTATGCTCCCAAGACCTAATCAAGCTGACTGGAAAAACATGTGCTGATGTAACAGATCTTTAGGAGACTACAATGAGGTGAGCTTCAAACAGAGATATAAAGAACTTTGGACATAGACCAATGTGTAGAGACAGACAGATTTCTAGATGGGAATCAAGAGCGGTTTCTCTCTGTTGTCTTGGAAACGTGACCTAAAGCTAAGAAGGAGACCTTCAGCAGAATGATAAAGAAAATTGCAACTTGCTCAAGGGTTATGGAGTCACATGTAACTGACACGGGGACTTTAGTAACTAACTCCCAATAAAAAGCAACTAACTCCTCTGTCTCATTAAATTCGCTCAACTATAAGCAAAGCCATTTGACATGCATATTAAGGTTGTAGAGTTTTCATGTTAAAAATGGAATCAAGTAAATCAATCAGCCGGCAAGCAGGGACCTTGCAGAATTCTCCACCCGTTTCCTAGTTGCCTCCAGGGATTTGAGAGTTACCTTACAAGGCAGAATGGTTGGAGTGTCTAGCCAGCTGCACAGACTTCCCTTTAGTGGGTCTTAAATTTTAGTTTGCATAAGAATTATTATATTAGGCTGTTTACCAAAATTTATGAACCTTATATTTATGGGGCAATTTTGACAACATTAGACTCCACTTTACTGCTGGTGGCTCTGATGAGATAAAATTAACTGTTCTCTCACGGAAATATAAATTCAAGAGGATAAAATGTGGACTTCTGAGGATAACAATGTGGACTGGATTATTCATTCTGAAATGGTGCACCTGACTCTCCCCTGCTGGAGCGCCGTCTGTGCTGTTTGTTAGTGTGGGTAACACTGATGAAGTCTAATCACACTTGTCAAGTGAATTCCCAGGGGATTCCTTGTAGCCTTTTGGCTCTCTCAATGGCTCCTTTGTCCACTGCTGTCATCTTATTCTCCACAGAGACTCAGGGAGAGCCACATCATTGGATTCTCACCTGTTCAACAGGTTTTGTCTCAACAGTCTTTGAGGAATAAATACCAGTGAAAGGGGAAGAAAAGCACCCTTGGCTTTTGATTCCTGGGTGGTTAGATGACCTCTTTTAGTGTAATTCTAGACTATTTTGTGTAGAGGTGGGAGGAGGGTGCTCAAAATGCATTTTAATTTTCATTATTCTCTTGATCCCCAGGATCGTGTGTTCTTTGTTTACCTGGTATTTACAGTCTATTTTCACATTAGAACCTGTTTTCATGATTCTTATTCTAGGGTGTATAACTGGTTGGGATTGAAGTGATGTGGTACAGACATAATACATTGCCCATAGAATTCTCTAGTGAATAAAGGAGCATAGAGACTATGAAGAGGAATACCCCAGTACAGATTTGCTACTTGTGCTTGCATATATGAGACCCCATAATTATTTAACAAGTCCCTGTTGTAGAATATTCGTCCAGGTGGATGTGCAACTTTAAGAGGACGGAGATTCTCCACTATATTTTCACACACACACACACACACACACACACACAGAAATTTAAGTTTTGAGTCACATGAATGTGTTTTCCGTTCAAAAATATTAAGTTAAAAAAGTCATCCTAAAGAAACAGGCCAATAATCTAGGGGAGGCAGCAGAGGATAATCTTACTTCTTTTGTGAAAGCAACACTATTCATTACAGTGAAAATTCAAGGTCCGTTCTGTTTGCCGCACTATCCACATCAGTCAATTTTCTTCCCTCCTGAAGGCGCAGTGTGTGAACTGGCCTTGGGGAGGGAGTGTGTGTATGCATGTGTGTGAACCTCAGGGCATTTTTTCTTCCTCATGATATCCTGGTTGCTATAGTGCGGAGCTCTATTTGTGACACACAGAAAATACTTTAAAGAAATGCTGCTTCCTGACCATGACTTCCTGGGCAATCTGTTCTTCCGGAGACTGTTGAGCACGAGAAGTTTATGTGCGTTTCTGGACAGAGTGAGCCCAGCTCATCCAGACCCTGGGCACCACTGGGAGCCGAACCCCGTGGCAAGGGACAAACTGCCCCTTGCGGGGACCACGTCTCCTGAAGGCTTCGACTCTAGGGCATTGGCTCCTTCCTGTCATCTGTCTTCTCTCCTCAGGAGCAGCCGGAGGTACAGTTGGTGCCCTGTGTGTTGTATACCCAGAGCCGTTTCTCATACCTAAACCACCAGTGAAAACAGGAAGTGATGAAGCAGAATTTGCCCTGCATCGGCACTGAGCAACTTTTCTTTCTTTTTGTCATTTCTCATTAGGTGTAGACACGTGTGGCCGTCTGCACTGTAGGATCCCGGTTCTATAAGCTTTGGACTCCCTGGGATTACCATGCCGCCCCCCGCGGACATCGTCAAGGTGGCCATAGAATGGCCCGGCGCCTACCCCAAACTCATGGAAATCGATCAGGTCAGTCATGCTGGCAGCAGTTTGGGGGTTCTCTTCAGTCTTCTTTCTGTCTTGGAATTTTCACAGACTTTGGTTAGCTCTTTTGTCCTCCTGTCTCTCTCTGGCTGTGCTGAAAAATCTGTGCAATAATAGTTGCAGTGTAGTTTGCTTTGTGTACCACACACAGTGACGACGGATGGGGTTTTTATGCTCGTTCAACATCTACTTGGATTGTGTGAATACAGGGTTTGTGTCTGAAGCTGGGTGAGAGGCGGCAGGGCCCAGTGGCTTAGGTTCCGGGCAGTTGGCACAGTGGAGGCTATCCCGGCCCTGCCTGGCAAGTGCTCATGAGTAGGTGCAGGTTGTTTTATCCTAGGCAACACGAAACTTAATTTTTTGATACACTTTCCCCTTTGATTTTTGCAGAAGCAGCCAACAAGTACATTACAGTAACAGCTTAATAGTGAAATTAGTATAGAGGGGCTTGGGCTTGCCTCCCAGCTAATTGTAATTTTATTATTAATGTAAAATGCACTGTCTGTCTAGTGCATTGTCTGGCATGTAATACATCCTCAATACGTATTTAATGAATGAAAAAATATCCAAAAGATTTTTTAATATGGCCCTACCTTTAAAAGCCTCCTTTAGCTTGGGTCTCAACAGTCTTATGGTGTGGCTTTGATTTGATTTGATTTGATTACAGGTTATCTCAGGAAGGTTACTAGAGCAAATAATTTAAGGAGGAAAAAAAATTGAGACTTATGTACACTTAGAGTTTCATAAAACAAATACTATAGAATTCTAGGTGGCTTTTAATATTTTCACAATTAGGCTACCATGGCAACTCCACTTTTTATATATGTTCTCAGTATTGTTCTATGATTATGATCTATAATTTTTTTTCCCCTGGTCAGATGTTATTATCTGGTTGAAGAATACTGTAAGAGTTGTATGGCATTGTGTGGATCCAAAAGACTATTGACATAAATTATAAAGGTCAAATCAGAATTAGTTGAGCTTGAGTGTGAATTTGAGAAAGGGTAAAATTCTAGGATTGTTGTCAACAAAGGTGTCATCGGTCCGGCTCATCATTGTCACTTTAACTGCTCTATGAGGCAGTTTTTGTGGAGCTCTAGAAGCAACCCATGTGGGTAGAGAAGCCCATCCGGTAGTTTTATATACATTTGTGTCAGGTAACAGATGTTTGTCCTTTTTCATGTGCTGTTCGAGAGAGGAGGTGAGTTGAATTTTAAAATATGCTTGGGACTATCTGGTGCAGACTAAATACAGTTAGGACTAGGTTTGCTACTGGCTAAGGGAACCAACGGCTTCAAAGGGGAGTTGACCTCTTACATCCACATGGCAGTCCTGGGCTGGCGTGGTGCTCCGGGGACATGAACCCAGGCAGGCCTCTTCTGTCTTGTTGCTTTGCCTTCTCCATATGTGTGGCTGAGGATGGTTGTTCGGGCTTCACCTGGGAGCTCATTGGAAATGCAAAGTCTCAGACCCTACCCCAGATCTCCTGACCTAGAATCTGCATTTTAGCTAGGTCTCCAGGGACTCCTGTGTCTAGTTAAGTTTGAGAAGTACTGAGCTGGATCCCTGGTACCCCAAGTCTGAGGTACTTGTTTAAATGTTCTTGGGGCTTCTACCTCAAGTGATTCTAAGTCAGTGGTTTACTAAATTATTTCTGTTTGATTCTGCCGTGGCTCCGGGAACCTCTGCTATCAGGCAATAGCTCCTGATACACATTCTTAGGGGTTTGTGGAGTCAGTGTCCTGTTCTTGCCTTTGGGGATGGCCTTTGGTGTGTGTGTGCCTTAACACTTATTTTTTAGTTATCTTTTTATTTTGGAACAATTTTAGATTCATAGAAAAATCGTGAAGAGTCTATTGAGAGTTTCCATAACCCCTTCACTCAGTCTTCCCTAATGCTTAATATAACTGGTACATTTCCCAAAATGAAGGCATTAACAATGGCACATTACTGGTAACTAAACTACAAACTTTATTTGGATGTCAGCAGTGTTGCCACTGATGTCCTCTTTCTGTTCCAGGATCTAATCCAGGAATGCCAACCACATTGTAATATAGTCGTCATGGTTCCTCATTCTCCTACAGCCTTTGACAGTTCTTCAGTCTTTCCTTGTTATTTCATGGCTTGAAAGTTTTGAGCAGTAACTTTAGTTCAATACAGTTTTTAAACAGAGAAATGGCAAGACTAGTACAAAGAACTTCTGTCTACCTTTTATCCAGATTCTTTAAGTATTAACATTTTGCTTCATATGCGTGACTGTTTTCTCCATTTTCTCTCTTTTTAATATATAGCTTTTTTTCTGAACCATTTGAGAGTGACTTAGAGGCATCATCCCCCTTTACTCCTAAATACTCAGTGTAAGAATAAAATCCTTCTTTTACATAACCATAGTCTCTTTATAAAAGCCAGGAAATTGAACAGCAGTTCAAAACTATCATCTAATTCAAAGTCCATAGTCCATATTCAAGATTCATCAGTTGTCCCAATAAGATCCCTTATCCCTCCAGGCTCATGTATTACATTTATTGTCCTGTCCCGATGGTCTCCATTGACATGGAATGTTTCCTTAGTCTTTCTTTATCTTTTGTGGCCTTGACAATTTTGTAGAGTACAGGACACCTTTGTGGAATATTCTTCAGTTTGGGTCTCTCTGATGTTTTCTTCCCAGGTTTTGCATTATCAGGTGAAATGCCAGAGAGATGATGCTGTGTCCTCTTCGGGGCACTGTATCAGGAGGCACCTGGTGTTTCCTTGTCTCGTTCTTGGTGATGATCCGGTTTTACAAATGCAGATATGAGGTTCACAGAAGTTGAGTGATTTGCCAATTCATGAGAGCAGGACACACACCCAGGTCTCTCTTACTCTGAAGACTGAACTTTTAAACAGTTGGCTAAATTGTGGGCCTTCTGGTATTGCCGTATGGAGACTACACAAAGGATTAGAAACCTAACCCCTTATTGCCCTGCAGCTACTGAGATTGGAGTGAGACTCATGGCAGTGCTGGCATCAGGTGTTGTTTCTTGATTGGGTCAGAAATTGGCCCAAGAATTGGAAATGTATTTGCACATGCAACAAAGACTTAAGCCATGATTCGTACTTGGACTTTTCTTCTGATCTTTTACCTTGTTCAGTGAGGGTCGCATAGCCTGCCTCTCTCCTGTGGCAGGCTACCTTTGTTCAGAAAGCTCTTTGCTCCTTTTGACCCTGGGTAGCTACTATTTCACTAAAAGGTTATTTCTGGGAGTTGGGTTCGGCTTTGCTGTCCCTTGTTCACCTAAAACCTTGAGTATCCTTCCGCTTATCCCATTGTGTTGTCCCTGTCTGTCACCTTAAACCGGTGGTCCGACTCAACCTTGGGCGTGCCCAAGGATCACCCAAGGAGCTTGTGAAAAATGCACATTTCCAGCCGAGCTGCAGAGATTTTGATTCTGTCGCCAGGGGTGGGGCCCTTCCTCTGCTTTGTGAGGAACACTACGTGAGGTTGATGCAGGGGCCCCCACACCTCCCAATCCAGGGGCTCGTGAGAAACCGTCATGAGCCTGTAAATTGCTTCATCTTTGAGTGCAGTTTCTCTAGTGCCTAGAGAACAGTCCGTCCTTAATCAATGGATATTTAATTAATGAATAACTGGAAGAAGGAGCACATTTCTGCTCAGCTTTGCTCTATTGATGCCTGTTTGGTTCAAGGGGATGTCTGCAGGGAGCCGACTGGTTTGTTTTCTCTCCAGATTGTGAAGAGACAATTCTGCCTTTCCACTCAGCAGGAAAAGCCCCTATGGGATTTTTACAAGAAGAGTTTGCCATACCATAGGAAGCCGTCAGAGGAGTTGTAAACTATCTCGTTGGTGGCTTCTGCTTTGGCCTTTATGGTCTGTTGCTG
Organism: Panthera tigris; assembly: GCF_018350195.1. Classification (NCBI taxonomy): domain Eukaryota; kingdom Metazoa; phylum Chordata; class Mammalia; order Carnivora; family Felidae; genus Panthera; species Panthera tigris. Next base: position 126,293,073 of record NC_056661.1, on the reverse strand, counting down.
AGTTTCACCCTCAGGGGCCACTTGAAGCCACCAGTCGGTGGTTGTCTGGACATACTGAGCCTTAAAGCCTCCCACCCCCTGTCCTGGTTAACTTACTATTTTCTGAACAGCTTATTTTTCTCAATCAAGAGTATAGAACCCTCGACACTCTGATGAGAGGCGTTTGCTGAGAGTTAGTGTGGCCTAAGCAATGCAGTACACTCTCCAGGACATTGAAACCTGGATGGGGCCCCGGAGCCCCCATATTTGTGAGAGGCTCTGTTACCCTCTTTGAGCCTCAGTATCTTCATTTTGCAAAGCTGACATAATAATTTTGCACTTTCATGATTGTTGTGAAGATTAAAGAAAATGTGTGAAAAAGAATGTAGGACATCGCCTGGCTCAGAGTAATTACTCCATAAAGGCAGCCCTGTTTCTGCCAGTTTAAGCAAGTTCTCCTTAGATTAGGAAATGAGATGCGCTGGTTTTCTTTTTTACCTGCCCTTTGTCAAGAATGGTTCCCTGGCTTTCTCCTTCTTTCTGTGCCTAATGTTTTTATTTTTATTAAACAATTTTTTAAATGTTTATTTTTGAGAGAGAGAGTGGGGGGGTGAGGGGCAGAGAGGGGGATACAGAGGACCCCTTACAGGCTCCACACTGACAGCAGAGAGCCGGATGTGGGGCTCGAACTCACAAACCATGAGATCATGACCTGAGCCCAAGTCGGACGCTTAACTGCCTGAACCACCCAGGCACTCCTGCCTAATGTTTTTAATGTTTAGGAAGAGAGACAACTAAAGGGTAGGTGGGAGGCATCACCTAGTAATAAGGGAGAATGCTAACTGGACATGCAACCAGTTGTGCTGTGGAATATTCACTGGCTCCCTAGCACTTCTCCTTGATAGTTTCTTCTGTTTCTTGGCCACGTGCCAGCATTCTGGGCAGCAGATATTCTGTTCCCACACATGCGCCTCAGGCCTCTAGTTTCTCCTGTCTGCCCTGCCTCACATTCCTTCCTTTCCAAGGAGTGCACTGTGGCCAGAAAGCCACCACTCCTGTCTGCGCCTTACAAGTCCTCTGCTTATGGGTTTGCGTGCCTCCAGGATCTCATGATGCCCTTGTCTCCTGCCATCCTCTTCCCGCCCACACCCGCACCCACTGCCAGCAGAGGAGGGAAGGGATGGTCCTGCCCCTGTCCCAGGCCATTCAGTCTGTCCCATCCCCCGACTCTCTGGCTGCACCTGTGTTCTAACCCGTCCTTTCCCCTTACCTGAGGCTTTGCCCCATCACTGTTGTCTTCAGTTGTTCTTTTCTTCTCTGCTTTCACCAATAAGCTCTTCTGTTCCTGCCTTGGAAGGCCCTTCTCTTGACCTAGTAACTCTCTTGCTAGCGTGTAATTTAGGTTGTGTCTTTCCATTCCAAGTTGATTTAAATGTTGTCAGTATAGACCATCACCTGTGCTGTGTCAGTATCTACTTAATCTGAGAATGAGTAACAACTTTCCTCTCCCTGGAGCTGCTCTCTGATGGCTGCAGTGCCTTCTGCTTTGCTAAATGGAGTGGTCCTCCCTCCGCCTTGCTTGGCCTCGCTGTCTTGGTTACACTTGGCAAAGCTGCTCATTCTGATCTTCTTGAAACTCCCTGTTCTTCATTAAGCTGCAGTCCTGAGATTCTCCCTCCTTGTCTGATTAGTCTTTGTGAGTTTCCTTCATGGTTCCACGACTTTCTCCTTTCTAAATTTGCCCCAGCCTCAGTGCTTAGCCCACTGGTCTGTGTGTTTACTACTGATACTCTTTGTCTAGATTCCATGTTCTCTCTTGGCTTGAAGTATAACTTCTATCTAAGTAACACCAGCTCTGTCACCAGTGTGCCCCTGCTGGCTGGCCACCAGGTCTTCTCCATTTGATAGATACGTTATGCCTCTATATAAGCCTCCATGTGCCTGCAGAATACAAGCAAGTGATTGGTGAAACTGTGCAGATGTAAGCCTGCAGAAAGGTGGTGTGATAGGTGTTACCAACTTTTGGAAGTTATTTCAGGTAGAAGAAGGATGGGTTAGATGTGTTGTTCACAACCCCAAGTGTACAGACTCCATCCTGTCCATACAAGGAAATAAAGCCCACTTCTACTCAGGAAAAGCTAGCCTAAGCCATCCCAGCAGGCAAGGGGTCTGGGTCATCTCTAATATCTGTGCACCGGACAAGCCCTTGGGAAGGTTGTTATACATCATGTTCAGGCCCAGAAACAATGATGGGGAGAGATGCATATATTTTTTTAAATGTTTATTTTTGAGAGAGAGAGAGAGAGAGAGAGACAGAGAGACAGCACGAGCGAGCAGGTGAGAGTCGGGGAGGGGCAAAGAGAGAGGCAGACAGAGGATCTGAAGTGGGCTTGATGCTGATAACAGTGAGCCCGATGTGGGGCTTCAACTCACAAACTATGAGATTATGACCTGAGCCGAAGTTGGACATTTAACTGACTGAGCCACCCAGGTGCCCCGCATGGTTTTTAACCTTAGTTGGATCATTCTCAAGGATCCTTCTCAAATCCTTCCCAAATGCTTCAGGGGTGAGGGGTGTATGCAGTGTGTTTGAAGGCTTTTCACACTCACTCCTGCAACAGCAGCTTATATCGGCCTTTTGATTTTTGCATGCTTTTGCAAAAGATTTTGTTTGAGGAGAGTATAATACAACTAAAAAAAAGTAAGTCATGGATGATTCTTGAGTGATCCTAAGACTTGAATCAGATTCTTTATTTATTTAAGTTTTTCTTAAAAAAATTTTTTTTAATGTTCATTTATTTTTGAGAGAGGGAGGGACAGAGCATGAGCTGGGGAGGGGCAGAGAGTGAGGGAGACACAGAATCCGAAGCAGGCTCCAGGCTCTGAGCTGTCAGCACAGAGCCCGATGCAGGGCTCAAACTCACAAACCGTGAGATCATGACCTGAGCCAAAGTCGGATGCTTAACCAACTGAGCCACCCAGGTGCCCCTTGAGTCAGATTCTTTAATTTGACTTGATGTCCCCTCCATGATTTCCCTTCATATTACCCAGGGTGCAAGGTATCTTTGTATTGACCAAGGTTCAAAGCTGCTGTGTGCAATTTTTAAGTACCATCTTGCTATATAGAAGCTTCCCCTTTAGAAGTATGTCCCTGCACATGCATGTGGTTCGTTTCTTGCAGTTTCTTTCTGAGAGTAAACCTGCTTGAATTCCTCCTGCTTCTGTTCAGCCCTTCATTCCTTTAAATCCTGGCTTTGCTAACACTGCCCAGAGCCTTCTTTGTATTCAAACCTTTGCTGAGTGTGTTATAATGCAGTTATTTTTCCATCCTTCTCATTTCTTATACCATTTTCTTTGCCTGTAGCTTTTATTCAGTTAATATAGTATGCACATAATGTTGCTTACATTTTTTTAGTGTACCCATGTCTTTTGAAGTAGATTATATGCTCCCGGTGATCAGTCGCTTGTGTTTTACATGTATTTGTACCCTGTGATCCCTTACATCGATCTCTATTTCTGTGTGTATCTACTTTAGGTTTGAACTATGAACAGTAAGGATGAGAATAAACCATTGATATTCTCCATCCTCCTAGCAGAAAAATTGTAGTAGCATCCTCTGCCTATATATGGTCGGGGATATTATTTCCCTAAGAGAAACCTACATGATGTGTTTTCAGGCAAGCGTGTACAAAATGACTGCCTGCATTTTCCCCTTAGCTATCCTATTTCTGTAGATATGTTTTTTTGTTTGTTTGTTTTTTTTTTTTTTTTTTTTACATTTTTTAATGTTTATTTATTTTTGAGAGAGAGAGAGAGAGAGCGAGAGAGAGAGAGAGAGGGAGACACTGAATCCAAAGCAGCCTTCAGGTTCTGAGCTGTCAGCACAGAGCCCGAGGTGGGGTTCGGAGAACCCATGAACCATGAGATCATGACCTAAGCCAAAGGCGGACATTTAACCGACTGAGTTACCTGGGCACCCCTCTGTAGATATTTAAGATATAATCTAATATGTATAACTTTGATTTACCCAAGACCTTTTTAAGCTCATTAATTACATAAAGCACATTTAAATTTTTGTGCTTGACATTGGAGTTTTGCTCATTCTGTACATAATAATAACAGTAGCAGTAGAAATAATAGCATGGGCCATCTGAAGAGCACATACAATATGCCAGGCAGTATGTTAAATGCCTTGCAATGGAGTATTTCATCCCCCCAAAAAGACTTTAGATGTCCTAGTTCATAATTGTTCACAAGCTCATTAATTTGCCTCAGATCACACAGCTAGGAAGCTACTGATTTGAATCCAACACTGCATGATACTAAAACCCAGGCCATTTCTACTAAACCATAAATCTGTTTCGTAGCTCTTTTTTAAAAATTTCGTTTCAGCCTAATTGAGGTGTGATTGACATGCATTATAAGATATTTAGAGTGTACATCATGGTGATTTGATATGCAGATATACTGTGAAAGGATTCTCCCCCATAGAGTTAATTAACATACCCATCACTTCACATATTTATCTTTGTGTGTGTGTGTGAGAATGTTCAAGTTCTGCTTTCTTAGCACATTTCAGTTATACAATACACTGTCATCAGCTGTAGTCACCATGTTTTACATTAAGCTTTATTCATCTTATAGGTGATAGTTTGTATCCTTTCGCCAGCCTCTGCCTATTTCTTCTACCTCCCCAGTCCCTGGCAGCCATCTTTCTATTCTGTTTCTGTAAGTTTGATTTAAAAAAAAAAATCCCATGTGTAAGTGATATCGTGTAGTATTTGCCTTTATTTAACTTATCTTACTTGTTAAGTAGTTCTTTTTCAGATTCTCCATCTCTTATGCTCCTCCCTAATTGTTCCAACCATTAACACCAGTCTGATTTGAGCAGACACATACACCATTGCCAAATTTGCTTGCTCCAGCCACTAATGACGTGACTTCCAGGGACACACTGTGTTATGAAAGCAAAGATGGTATTTCTTTAAAAATGAGGGGCAATGTGGCCACTGGCCTAGGTTACTCCAGAAGGAGCCACCTGAAATGAGACATCCTGTTGAGGCTGGACACTGGTAAGGCAGTTTGACTTGGTGCTTATAGGCATGGGCAGTGGGCAGACTGATAGGGCCTGAAAGTCTGAGCTGCCACTTGAGAGCTGTGTGACTGGGGGCAAGCCTCCTGCTTTGTAAGAAAGAATTGGCAGTATTCATACATCCTTCCTGGCATTGTGGGGATTCAGTGAGATCATCATTCAGCGCTCTGCTTAATAATGGTAACCACTAGCAGTCAGTTATGAGTTTTCAGATTGGCACAAGCTTTTTGTGTTCCAGGCAAGACTGGAAGCAATAATACAAACTTCTACTTAGTTGCATTAAAGTCAGTTCTGTAGCCTGAAAACCCATAATTCCTGCGACATTTAAATATTGACAGCCTGGTGAGCTAAAATGACATCTGAACTCAAAATATGTTTTGAATTCAGAACTTTAAGATCACATAGCACATAGAATGCACAACATGAATGTACTTAATACCACTGAACCATACATTTAAAAATGGTAAGGGCCACCTGGGTGGCTTAGTCAGTTAAGCATCTGACTTCAGCTCAGGTCATGATCTCACATTTTGTGAGTTTAAGCCCTGAATTTTGCTCTGTGCTGACAGCTCAGAGCCTGGAGCCTGCTCTGGATTCTATGCCTCCCTCTCTCTGCCCCTCCCCTGCTCGCTTGCTGTCTCTCTCTCTCAAAAATAAATAATTAAAAAAACCTTTATAAAAATGGTTGAAAGTGGAAATTTTATGTTTCATATTAAGTTTATTTATTTTGAGAGAGAGAGCAAGCAAGCATGTGAGTGCAAGCCAGGAAGGGGCAGAGAGAAGGAGAGAATCCCGAGCAAAGCCCTATGTGGGGCTCGATCTCCCCAATCTATGAGATCATGACCTGAGCTAAAATCAAGAGTCAATAGCTTAACCGACTGAACCACCCAGGCGCCCCTGGAAATTTTATGTTGTGTATAGGTTACCACAATACACAAAGTTTTAAAATCCCGTAGAATCGAGAAAATGAGATTGGATTTCTGAAAAGCGAGGTTCCAACTTTATATTACAAAAATTAAAAGTCCTGTAATTTTCCTAGACGGTTCTTTCCTGACTGTTGGATTGTATCACCATTTCTCAGCCTCAGAGCCACTGAACTTTTGGACTGGATGATTCTTTTTTTTTTTAATTTTTAAATGTTTATTTTTGAAAGAGAGACAAAGTGTGAGCCAGGGAGGGGCAGAGAGAGAAGAAGACACAGAATCCAAAGCAGGCTCCAGGCTCTGAGCTGTCAGCACAGAGCCTGATGTGGGGCTCGAACTCATGAACCATGAGATCATGACCTGAGCTGAAGTCGGATGATTAACCTACTGAGCCACATAGGCCCCCCTGGACTGGATGATTCTTAGTTACGAGTGCTGTTCTGTGCATTGTAGGATTTAAGTTATATCCTGGCCTTTACCCACTAGGTGCCAGGAGCATCCCCTCCCCCAGTTTTGGCAACCAAAAATGTCTCTAGACATTGCCACATGTCCCCTGGGCAATTGACGAATTTCTCTCTGTTGAGAATGGACTAAATCGGTGGTTCCCAAGCTTGGTTCTTTGCTGGAATCACTTACGAAACATATTGAACATACGGAGAGGATTATTTGTAGGTACATTCAGAGGCCCAGGGATTCCTGTTTTTATCAAGCTCCTTGGTGATGCTGATGCTCTTGGGGCCAGATTTGGAAATCACTGTTGTGAGGCCCTCTAAATTTCTGACTCTCTCTGTTGGCGACTCATCTGGTTCCCACAGTAACCTTCAGTGTGTGATTCAGTACCCGCATCAGTAAAATGGTCCTACTAATTCTTCACCTCTCCTTACTTTACACAGTGTCCAAACATAGCACCTGCAGGAGCTCCTTCTGTTCCACATGACAAAGATGTGACAAAGCCTGTGTGCGGCTGCACTATTGCTTTGTGTGATGTCATAATAAAGGTAGAATGACACTGTGACAGGAATAGTCATTCCTCATCTGATTTTGCAACTGTTGGACTTGGTATTGTAGCTGTTATTACTTAAACTTCCTTTAAAATAAAGTGACTGGGCCATTTCCTTTTCTGGTTTAGCTCCCTCTCGTTGTGTGACAGAGTCTATATAACCTCATAAAATAGAGTTTGCCATGCTTTGGAAGGGAAAGGCAGCAAACCTATTTCTCCCCTCAACCATGAGCTCAGTTTAATTGAGCATGAATGAATGCTAGCATTCTGCTTTTCCTTCTGAAAATGAATTGCAGATTTTAGTTTGCTTTCTAGGTAGATTTCAGCAGAGAAATCTTTCTGCAAGGGTGTGGCCCTGGTGAGAGGAACGTGCCTTTCCTTGTTCCCACCATGCATTCTATTATTCTATATATTCTATATATATATTCTATATATTATTCTATATATTATTACATTTTATTAATTACCTTTGGGAAGATTTATTTTTGTCCTTCCATCAAAGCCATCCATGATCAAAAGACAACCAAATGGCTTTGAGATAAGATATATCCATTTTCAGAATGATTGTAGATGGACCATTACTCTGGGACAAGTTTGTGGTGATCTGTTTGGGTTTGTCAGCATCATCACGATAGGATGCTGGTTATTTCTGGCTCACTTCTTTCTTGACCTCCTGACCCATATAAACAACCACGTGTCAGCCTATTTGCCTTGGCCATCTATGTCCCTTGTCCTGCAAACTCAATATATTCAAAACTGCCTTATCATGCCTATCATGCCTTCTACTCCAAGACCTGTGTTGCTTTGCTTCGGAAACTTCATGTTTTCCTTTTCCAGGTGATAGGTGAGAACATACACGTAGTTTGCTGAAGCTGAAACTGTATGTCCTCCCAGGCTCTTCCCTCTCCATTGGCTTTTCTGTCCAATCAGTTACCTCAGTAAACTTGCCTGCATCTGGTCCCTTTTTATCACATCTGATGCTGCTGCTGCTCTGGCTGGCCCTGTTTTCCCTGGGCAATGTGGAGGAACAGAGAGAGCAACAAGGGAGGACTTAAAAATAAGTGTGTCAGATATCTCCCAAAGGGAGAACTTTAAAAGCAAGAGGACGATATCTCCATGAGCAGATTATGAACACAAAGGAGGTAGATAGAAATTGAGGAATATATGGGTATCAGAAAGAATCAATTAGAAATCTTAGAAATGGAAAATATACATATGGTAAGTGAAATATAAAAAAAGAAGGAAAACTACAAAAGATAAGTAAAAACAATAGAATGCACAGACAGAGTAACCCTAGAGTAGATTTGGCTAAAGAGAAAATTGATAACTTGGAGAATGAGAATGAGGAATTCATTCAGAACATAGCTCAAAAGATGAATGAAAAATATGATTGTGAATTTGTGTTAAAAGGATGCATTAGGAAGTTGTAACCTATGTCTAGCTGGCAGTCCTACTAATAAAGAATGCAGAGCACCTGGGTGGCTCAGTCAGTTAAGTATCTGACTTTGGCTCAGGTCATGATCTCATGGTTTGTGAGTTTGAGTCCCATGTCGGGCTCTGTACTGATAGCGTGGATCCTGCTTCAGATTTTCTGTCTCTGTCTCTGTCTCTGTCTCTGTCTCTGTCTCTGTCTCTGTCTCTCTCTGCTCCTCTCTCTCTTTCTCTCAAAAATAAATAAATAAACATAAAAAAAAGGAAATCCTAGCTAATATCTTACTTCTCTGGAACTGAAGAGAAATTCTGCAGTGGGAGAGAACAGAGGCTCTGGATTTGGCTGATTGGATGAGTAGAGGCTCTGCTATTCGGAGCTAAATGGACTTAGTACTTTATCCAAGAGCCACAAGAAAAGGAGAGGTTTATAAGCAGGGGATTGGCATGGTATGATTTGTACTTTTAGAAGATATCCCTACTGAAAACAGCCTAAAATCTGCAATTCATTTTCAGAAGGAAAAGCAGAATGCTAGAGGTCATTCTTGCTCAGTTAAACGGAATTCTCAGTTGAGGGGAGAAATAGGTTTGCTGTCTTTCTCTTCCAAAGCATTTGTATGTTTTGCAAAAGGTAAAATGAAATGAGAGAGATTATTTAGACAGCCCTTGCAATAGTCCAGGCAAGGAGTGATATGCCGTGGCTTAGGATAGTGATGGGAGATAGAAAGAAGTGAAGCATATGTCTCATCAAGATGTCTAGTAGGATTAAATTGACACGAAATTGATGATTGATTATATGTAGGGGGTGTCAGGTGAAGAGGAGGGAAATGTTAAAGATGATTCCGAGATTTCTTGTGTGAATAGCGAATGGTGGTAGCAGCTATCAAGATAGTGGAGGGATATTTAGGTGGACTCACAGTCTTCATGGAAACCTTACACAAATGGGTACAGGAGAATAAAGCAGGTATCTGTATGACTGTACCTCCTTTCAGATTTTCTTTGGGTTTCAATGCACCGGCCAATTTGTCCACTTAACTGGTCTGTCAACCTCCAGTGCAATCACCTGTCATTAGGAAATGCACTTGACTATGTCACTTTCCTGCTTAAAAACTCAGGATGGGTCCTAATCATCAAGAGTTGTTTATAGGACTTAGACATCTTTTGCCTCTGAGTTGCCTGTTTAACCCCTCTCTCATTCATGCGTATGACACTGTTCATATGCCACATGAGCCATGGCTTTGCATTTGCTAGACTTATAACCAAAAGTACCCTAAGCAACCCAGATATCATCTGTTTTTAATTGCTCCTCTGTACCCAGAAGCAGAATAAAGAAGAAGGTTTAGTGAGTCACCTGTGAGATTGACTTGGTGGGGCTGAAGAGTCAATAATATGAAGAGCAAGGAAGGTATAATGTTGATTCCAAGCTTATTTTCTGGCAAACTAGAAGAAGATGAGTAAAAGCTGCAAATTAGGAAAGAGTTTGGAGTAGGTTTTGAGTCTGAGGTTATGGAAGGATACACACTCAAGTTACAATGGCCCGAAACAGAAGGGAACTACACAGAAGTGAGGGCTGGATGTTGGATTTGAGCATAAGGTGAGAAGGGGACCAGAGCACAGAGAATTCTTCCACTGGATGTCGGAAGTCTCAGTGTTCACTTAGGGTTTCGTCACAAGGCAGTGTCATCTACTATTCTCATGGAAGTGCTGAAACATCATGCATTAAAATAATGTTTATCATGAACTCACTATGTGCCAGGAACCAAGATGCCCAGAAGTCCAGCACCCTTCCCCTTGAGTGTTAGCTCTGGGCACTTGGTCTTGTTGTTCATGGTTGCCAGGGTTTCAGATTTGGGATGGAGTTAAAGAACGCGGATTCTGAAATGACATAGGTCCAGGTTCAAATTCTGGCTTTGTTCTAGATGCCTTAAGGCTTTGAGCAAGTTACTTAACATCTCAAGATCCTATGACAGTTTCATCATTTGTAAAATAGACTTAGTAGTATCATCTTATAGGGGATATACGATAGTCATTCAATAAATTGTAGCTATTACTATTACCGTAAGTGTCAGAAGGCCTGGCCAAGTGATGATAGATAATAAAAGTCTAGGTTGATGATGTCTCAAAGTTAAGGGAGTTTTAGAAAGTGCATGAGGTTGTGGCCATTGTTTGCATATTCCAAACCCTTCAAGAAGAGCCTGTTTTGTTATTCTTCAAGGCTATGGTTCAGCCTTGAACCATATGGTTCTAACCAATGGTTAGATTACCATTGCCCCATTCATGGGACATCTATTTGAGACTTGAAAGTCCATGTCCTTCTGCTGTTGGCTGGCAGATGTCCCAGCACATCCATTACCATTCAAGAAAGAAGGATGAATTGGCATTGGTGTATCCACTCACAAACAAGTAAACCCACCACATAAAGAAGAGAGTCAAGAAATAAAGGAGGGGGAGAAATTGAAAAAATAAACTCACTTCTTAAAAACTCCCTTCGCCACCAGTTCCTCTCAGTGTGCTTTTGACTGCTGTCTTATATCGAATCTTGGTTTCTTTGCAGGTGATAAACCTTCATAATCCTGTTTTTAAATTGAACCTGAACAAAGTAAGGTTCTGGCTTTCTTGTATCTGCTCACCTAGACTGATAATACCCTACTCATGTGGGTCCACAGTCATTTCTGTTTATCCTACTGAGCCTGCCTGTCCTTTAAATTTTAAATCATGCACATAAATACTTATTAACCTTCCACATATGAATTTGACACAAACAAGTAGACTATTTCACAGGAGTGAGGGTAGGCCGACCTTATGACCTCAGCTGGTTTGGAGTACAAATCCCTCCTTTCCACAGAGAACACTTGGTTGCAAGCGTGTGGAGTATAGTGGTGTGCCAGCCAGTGGGGAGTCATCTGGGCATACTTCTTGGAAAGCACTGATATTAGGGAAAGTTGAGAGGGAGATAGGAAATAAGAGATTGGTTGTTATTGCTGCCTGAGATACTGAAATTTGGGGGAAAAATATGTTTCTTATGTCCCTAGCAACATTGGTATTAGGACAATATAAAATAGGGACTAGGAAGGAGAATCAAAAAAGATAATTGGTATCAGTCGTGCTTTGTTTTTGCATTGTTCATTTTCATACTTTAGTCACTTTCTAAAATTTCAGTTTCCCTTCCAATTGAAGGGAAATACAGTTTCTACTGAGGAGGAATACCAGAATACCTCAAAGAGAAAGGGTTTTTTTCACTTGTGTGTAACCCACTAACACACAAAAGTGCTAATTATTTACGTCTTTGCTCATTTACACAGTCCAATGATTTTTTTTGACACAAAGATTCTACTTTATCTTGCTAAAATGTGATATTTAATTAGTTTCATGAAGCTTGAAACAAGTCATTATAAAGAAACCATTTCTGAAACAAATCATTTGTCAAGAAAAAGGTGGCATAGCCTATCATCTTTCAGTTTTTAAAATTAATGTGATCCGCATGGTTGTACTACTTTGGAGATGTAGTTGTAAAGCCCTTTGTCACTTCCGACAATGGAATCTTGTGCCAGTGATTCACATTGGAACTGTTATCAAAATACTTGCTTTCCAAGAACCAGCTAACTTTGCCCAGGGAAGTGTGGTTTTGTCATTCTCCTTCAGATTATTCAGGCTGTCCATAGGAAGACAGTAGGCACACACACCCCCCTCAGAGCGCATCACATTCCTCCATACAAAAGTATGGAGGTAAATGGCTCTGAAGCATGGAGACTCATCATAGGGCTCCTTGGGGTGGGGGTGGGAGGATAAAGCTGTTCTAAGATGACTTGTGTCATTGACACAATGTCAGGAAGCACCTCTGGGAACTAGGCGGGTTACTGTACATTAAAGTTTCTCCAAATCCTATTGTAGGCTAAGTCGTAGTTAACATGCGTATCCCTTCTCAGAGGTGTCCTGACATGTGGAAGCTGGGTTTCTTTTTTTTCTGGGCCAACATTACTCATAACTGCTGTGCCGAATATGTTCAATGAATTTCCATCTATAAAAGCAAAGTAAAATCCCAAGTGCTGTGCTGTATCGCCTCAAAGTGTCAGAATAAAGCATCTGTCACATTCTTTTAAAGCATTGGAGAAAAGCTTTTTAACACACTGAAACCAAAAACTTTAAGTCTTTGTGGAAAATAGTTTTGCAATTAAAGGACTGTAAGACGCTGGCCGTATGGAAGGGCAGACGCATGGTGGGGATCGGAGATTGCTTCTGTTTTCCTCTTGCTATGTTCCTTCTTTAGCTCCTGCGTGAGCTTTAGCGGCTGTCGGAAAGAGACCAGAAGAAAGGGAAAGAAGCTAAAAGTCTGGAAAAAGAAGACGTGGTCTTAATGAAACAATATTTGCTAATTGCCCGCTTTGCGGGGGCCCAGCAGCCACTCGCCTGGGAAGTGACAGAGGTGTCTCAGAGGTGGTCTCTGCCTCCATAGCAAGTGTAACTGAGTTGGCAGACAAAATGAAAATGAGTTGAAGAATGAAGAATAGGAAGAGATGAGAGCCAAAGGCAACAACGGGGCTGGAGTCACTCAAAGAAGAAAGAGGAATTGGATATTCATTCATGTATTTATTTCATCAACTTTTACAAAAAGTAGCTGTAAAGTGGCAACACAGGATACAAGAATTTTGAAAGAAGCTCTTCATAAATAACATTATGCAGTGTCTTACTCTGTCCTGGGTGCTATCTCAAAGGTTTTACCTGTGCCATCTCAGTTCATCTTCATGATACTACAGTGTGTGAGGTACTGTGTTTATTTTCAGTAGAGAAAATGGAATCACCGAGAGAAGTCATAAACCTAAGGATTACAAAACCCAGAGTTGCAGAAGTTGGAGTTTAAGCCCAGGTCATTTTCTAAAGATGAGAGCTCATAGTTGAGGGAAGATCTAGAAAAGCAGGGAGTGGATAAAAATTCAGCATTCCCAATGCTTTCCTGGTGTCTGTTAACTTAATGTCACCACATAAGCACTTTCCCCCCTGTGTCATTAAAAACATTTGAAATGAGTGAGGTTTCAGTGAAACCAGGCTGTGTTTTCTGGGCGATGTCCATTTTGGGACAAGTGTGTGTGCCTGACAAGTGACTGTCGGAGGCTAGAACTCCAGCCCACAATCCGTAGGTGCTCACAGCATGTGGTCACAACGCTGGGGGTGCTATCAGCCTCCATGGGTCAGTGTCAAGGGAGCAGTGTGTGCACGGACAGATTTAAGAGCCCTGAGGTGAGCCTTTGGGCTGGGTGAGTCTTCAGGACAGATGCCTCTGCCAACGGATAGGAACAGGTGGTTAAACAGGAACTGTGCTCATAGGAGGCATGTCAGGGACAGGGACATGGATGTGGCAGAACTGTGGGGCTCTCTCCAGGGGAAGGAGCCTTAAGGCAGGCTGGACGCTGCCTGCCCCTAAACAAACAAGCAGAGATTCCCAAGGATGTTTCTTCTTGGGATTCTCTGATGCCTTAAAAGAACCATGTGGTTTGTGTGAGAGCATAGTTTTTTTCTAAGAGATAAAAGGGAGCCAAGAGGAAGATCTGGTTTAGTAAGGAAGAAGATGAAGTGTTAAGCTTTCATGAAGGGGTGGCAGGACATCCACGTGGATCTGCCCGAGGGGTTATTGGTATTGCTGGACCAGACCTTAGAAGAGGGTCAGAGTGGGAGGCATGGATTCAGGAATTTATGATACTGGCATTTCATTAAAGACAAGAGAGAGATAATAAAAAGGAAAGCAAAGACCAACACCCACTTTAACGAATAGAGAGAAGAGAGTGTTGCCAGAGACACAAGATTAAAAATGAATTGCTAGAGAATTTGGCCATTCGCAAAAATGTAGCTGATCTTATGAAAAGTAGATACACCAATCTTTTTGTATAGGAAATTTGCTCTCCTGACTCGCTGTCTTTGATAAATTCCATTAGATAAGGGAATTCTTTTGAAGAATAAGAGTTAAAGTCAAAAGGGAGGAATAAATCTTAAAAAAACAAACAAAAAAAAAAAACAAAAAAAGCTACTCCTTGAATATAACTGTTGGCACATGGTACTTTGCCAATCAGATTCATATGGAAATGCATACTTTGACAAATAAAAATATTTCTGCCAGCATTAAAATTTCCCCAGAAAAATATAAAATGAAGAAATACTTTTCTATGCTGCAAGATGACCTCACTGTTGCTAAGGGGAATGAGGAATAGAGTGTGGTGGTCTGGGGCCACCCCTAACCACCTGCAAGGTGTAGTCTGGTAACTGTCTAACCCTCCTGGTTATCCTTAAAAACATTCCTGCTCTTCCCATCTCAGCTCACTGCTGAGGCCAAGAAGATAGTTTTGACCTTCAAAACAAAAAGCTTAAGGAATTTGGTTACTTTTTAAAAAACTTTAAGTAGGCTCCACAACCTGTAAGTTTGAACTCATGACCCTGAGGTTAAGACTTCCACGCTCTATTGACCGAGCCAACCAGGCGCCGCAGTTACGATTTTTTTTTAAGTTATGAAAACATACTTAGGTAGTTAAAATAATTTTGCCTCAATATTCTAAATCCTGATAGATTCAAATAGAGTATAGAATTTTATTTTTAGCTCCTTTAGGCTTTATGGAATCAGGAAGAAGAACCAGTTTTTGCCTTTTAGACCAAATTTTCTTTTTCTCCTGAGCCTTTTCTCTCAATGAAGTGGAAGACAAATTGTTCCTCAGTTCTACAGAAAGCAATCAAAGTGTCACCATACTCCCAAGACTTAGAAGACTGGGGAGATAGGCAGAAGCATCCTATGCCACTTGAGCAAATGTTAACCAAAACATAGGCAGAGCTGGCTGGCCTTTGGCTTGGAATGTAAGTGGCACAAGGAAACTCACGTCAGACTAAGGGCTTTGTATAGGAAATGAGAAAAGCGGTGGCACCAGACTAGTGTTTTCTGTTTGGGTATCTTGTTCAGTCCCAGTTTATGATAGTGCTGCTCACCTGTGTGACCTTGCTAACGGATGGTGATGGTGATTTGACGGGTATCTGTTTTATCACCTGTTGAATTACACTCGTCATCAGCTAGCTCGCTCAGTGCTTTTCCAAGCCATGAATCACATAACTCCTTCAAGAGGCATCTGTGCAGGGAGTAGTGACAGCATTCACGTGTCTAACAACTTCTAGCCAACAGCTGCTTAGAGCCACCCAGTGTAGTTTACATGGTAGGAAGGGGGGGTGGGGTGGGTGTGCTAGTTAATCCAGGCTATTCTTCAAATAGTTTCCTTTATTCAAGCCTTTTTGTTTGTTTTTTGACAGAAAGTGAATGTATGGGTTTTCCATTCAACAGATATGCATTGAGTCTCCTTTTAGATTCTACTAGCACCTATATTCTATGGTAACTAGTACTGAGGGCTGGAGAAGATTAACCCACATGAATAAAGAGGGCTTGTTCTCAAGGGACAGGAAGATAAGACAGAGATACAAAGTTTTGGGGAGTGACTTATTTAATGTGCTAAGTACAGAGAGGGAGTGACTTCTGTCTGTGTGGTTGGGGAGATCAGAGACATCTGCTTAAAGGTGGATATTCTGCTTTGAAATGGGTATTACTGGTAGTAAGAGTTCATTGTTAGAACTGGAACAGAAAGGAGAGGGACATTCAACAAATGGTATAAAGTGTAAGTATGGAAGTGGGATTCTTTTCTTTTCTTTTCTTTCCTTTTTTTTTTGGTGAATCATGGACTAATCCAGAAGCATGAATAACATGTACAGCATTAGTATACAGTTTGACTGCATGAGCACAGATTGTGGAAGGCCTTGGATGACAAGCTAAGGGATTTATACCATATTGGTGATGGTCACTGGGGATCTACAGAGGATATTGGGGCAAAAAAGAGTGACCTGAGCAAAGTTTGTAGGGAAAGTCAGATTTTACCCAATTATGGCTAATGTAGGGATTGGAGAGAAAGAAGCTGGGGATGTGGAGACTTATTTGCAAGGATCTGGTGACAGTGTCCCGAGAGCTCTACAGAGGTAGTAGTAAGGTCTGGAACGAATAAAGGGGGGACAGTTTGTGGAGGCAACAATGATGAGACTCAGTGGAAATGCATATATCACAAAACAGAGTAAAGAAAAGGGGAAGGCAAGGATGAATTCTCTACAAATGTATGTGAAAAACTGCCCCATGTAAGCAGTGTAGGAACTAATGGCAGATAGGAATCAGAGTTTGATGTGCCAGTGGAGCATTTGACTGAGGATTTGTGGTGAGTCATCAGTAATGAAGGGGTTGCACTCCGGAGTGGTTGGGACTAGGGACAAAGAATGAGAGGCAATGGGATTGGGGGGAATATTTGTCTGATAGCAGGAGTTGGGATGGGGAGTGTCTGTATGTTAGGAGAGTAGTTAGGAGGGGAGAAGTCATGACGTGCCTTTAACTCCGTTGAGCTGGAGAGTGAAGAAACGAAGGCTGTAGGTGCTTCTGAGCAGAAGCGGTGCAACCAGAGGGAGCCGTCCTGGTGGGGGTGCGGGACCTTTGAGGTCCTGCTGTTGTTGGGGCAGGTTGATGGGTGAGAGTGATGGTTTTTGTTTGTGTATTTAATAAGATTCCTGAAGGAGAGTTAAATGTTGTATCTAGCAAGCTGTCAGAGATGTGCAAGAGAGTATTTGGAGCCAGAACTTTACACTGTGGGCAGTTGAAGTGAATGAGGAACTGACCGATTAAGCAAAAGCGGAAGAGACCAGAACAGAAATGTGGCGTTAGGAAGTTAGAGGCAAAAGAGAAACAATTGAAGGATCTCTTGGCTTTTACTGATGGTGTATTGGTTAACACTGTAGGAGACTGAAGGAAATACCATGAAAGCTCTGGAAAGAGGGTTTCCAAAAGAAGGCAGTAGTAATAGTGTCAAATAAGGTAGATGAATTAAGGGAGAGGAGGACTGTGAAAGTTCACTGGCACTACCTTTGGGTGGTGGGAGCTAATATTTCACTGGAACAGCAAGAAGAATAGAGGAGACAGGTGTGGGATGTGGGCCATAACATTTATTTTGAGGGGTTAAGGCTGCCTTATGGGTGCGTTATGTTCAGTTAACTGTGATTCCTTTTCATCAGTGGTTTAGAGCCTTTGTATAATCTTTGTTAAATCTCTAAGTTCTTCCATGGTTTTTACTCCTTTCATCTATCCAGCCTGAGAATATTCTAGATATAATAGTACCCCATAGACTTCTGTCTGTTCAAATTTGGTTCTGAATCTATGAGTCAGACCTGAAGGAAAATCTAAGAAATTACTTTATGACACCTCAACTAGGAAATCTAATTCTGGGAGCTATTGTGTTAGATGCCTTCTCCTACCTCAGTAGCAATGCTTTCTTGGTCTGATCTGTTGTTTCAATGTAATTCAAGGCTAACATCCAGTCTTGTTATTTAGATTTCAGTTTTGAGGGTGCAAAAAGTAAGATTAGGAGGCTAGGAGTGATAAGTCTTCATAAAATACAGATAGCCTGGAGAAGGCTCTGGCAGTTGGAAGTGCAAAATCCTCATCTTATGGGCATAGTTTTACTCCTAAAATTCCTTTGTCCTTTGGATGTGAGAACATCATTGCCCCTCCACTCAAAGCTAAAGCCATAAACAGTGGATAAGTTCTTGTGAAGCCATTGGCTTGTATAACATGTAACTTCTTTGGAGAACCCAATCTCCATTTCTCATCTTATTAGAAAGGAGACCAACTCAGGATGTCGGGATAACCCAGCAGCTTTCCACTCCTCAATGATTCTAGGTTCCCCTTCTTCCCACTGGATTTTTAGCTTAGTCAGACATTCTTTTGAACACATGGTGGTGGACTCAGTCGTAGAGACTAGATCTCTGGTGGGCAGGAGTTCATTGGAGGAACACTGTGGACTGAGCTGGAGTCAACTTTTAGCTAGGGCTGGAGGCCCTTAGAAGGGACTGTGAACAGTGGTCAGAATTCACTAATTTGTCAGAGCAGACATGGTAACATCATGTCTCAGGGCTATTCTGTGACATGAGAGAGTAATAAGGCAAAATCCTAACCCTTAACCCTTTTTTGATTTTTTTGCTCTTTGTATTAATTCTCATTTCTTTCTTTCTTTTTTTTTAAAATTTTTTTTTTAACATTTTATTTATTTTTGAGACAGGGAGAGACAGAGCATGAACAGGGGAGGGTCAGAGAGAGGGAGACACAGAATCTGAAACAGGCTCCAGGCTCTGAGCGGTCAGCACAGAGCCCGACGCGGGGCTCGAACTCACGGACCGCGAGATCATGACCTGAGCCGAAGTCAGCTGCTTAACCGACTGAGCCACCCAGGCGCCCCTCTCATTTATTTCTTATAGCAGCCCTGAGGAATGGATAGGTCCTATGCCCGTTCTACAGATAAATTAGTTGAGGTTCAGCAAATTAAGGGAATTATATAGGTTATGCTGCAGACCAGTTAAGGAGCTAGGATTTGAATTGGTTCTGCTTGATTCAGTATTCATTTCCCCATAACACATTGCCCTTCAGAGGGACAGAAGCAGAACATGTTTATATGTAGACAGCTTTTTATATGTTTGTATCTGAAAAATCCAAGGCCATGTGTTGTATTTCTTTGATTTTTCTGCCCCCTTTATTTCTTGCCTGTGATTTGTTCTTTCGGTTGACATGCTACTGCCCACCCCAGATGGAGATAGATAGGGGGTCTGTTTTCATCCAAAGTAGAGAGGTTTCAACATCACTGGGTGAGCTGTATGGGTCTCTCTCTTTGCTGCATTCCTTCTCTCTGGGGGCAGGCGGAGCGGAACACAGCTGTGGCTGTTAGGCCTGGAGCACAGCTGTAGTCAGCCGGCCAGTTGACACCATGGCACATGGTGTCATGGTCTCATTACTCAAGTGTGTCCGGCTCAAGCTGCTGCATGATTGGCATTTGTCAGGGCCACGGTTAGGAGAAGAATTCTATGCACTTTGTAGGAACAATTTCGCAATGCCTCCTGTTCCATTTGCCACACGTTCTCATAAAAATGTCCTGAATCCAAGCTTGTTTGCGTAACACCACACTGCTGGTTGCCTGCTTCGTGTACTGATCCTGAGGAATTCTGGTTATCGTTTGACCTTGGGGCTCTCATTGCCTGTGAGATCGTTGAACAGAGCTCTGTTTTCATCTTGATTTTAACGCAGCTACGTTAAATATGATGCATGTTTTGTTCAACTAATAATGTTAAGAATAGAAAATGGGACCACAAGGATAGTAAATCATTAATATACCGGGCGGTGACGGCTGGTAGATTACACCTTGAGAAAAACACCAGACTCATTGACAACAACCAAGAATAGCAAATGGAAGTTCTCCTTACTTAGATATCTTTTTATTAGGCTCCTTTTCTTCTTCTTTTTTTAATTTAAAATGATGAAATGAAACTAACAGCATTTCCTTTTTTTTGCTATTTTTGCAGAAAAAACCACTGTCTGCAATAATAAAGGAAGTCTGTGATGGGTAAGTGTTACTTAGGATACGTGTGAGTTGCTTCAGTCCACAAACTGGAAGCTAATAAAATATTCCTGAGCAATTATTATTGCTTTATTATTATTATTTTTACTTATAACATTGTTTATAAGTTACTACCTGATCTCCGCAAAGACATCAAGAATCACTCTGTACAATTTACATGCCCTCTTACACCAAAAATTTACTGTTGTTCCTCAAAGAGCAGAAAGTGTGAAATGGCTGGTGTGTGCACATTGGGGCCGGTTTTATTTATTTTGAAAAGCTGTGGTTCACTCATCCTACTCAGCAGGGAGCAGTATGAAGTTCCTGAGGTTAAATACACACCTCATCTGGTATAAATTGAGAGGACCATTCAGGCTCCCATAGAAGACGAAAGAATTTAGAGGACAAGTCAGTGTGTGGTTTTGCTGCCCCATGGAACTTGACAGTGTTACAGCTTTCCTACCTCTCTTTGGCTAGCCTTAACAATCCAAAGGGAAAGCATATATAGAATTGCATGAGGTTTTTCTGCTCCAAAGCAGAATTATGAAGACAGTGTTAACGTGGAGTTTATTTAAGACCTGGGATACTTGATTGGAATGTTTCCATATGCAGCAAGCATAGTGATTAGGGATTGCAGAACAGAGACCATTGGAATATAACAATTATCAAAAATTTAAATTGCATTCATTTCTTCTGTGTTCCTCTTTCTGCTCCATTCCTTCAAAATGGGGGAGGAATATAACATTGTATTTAAACACCCCTGCCTCAAAGCCATAAAGATGAAATGCTTCAAGGTGAGCCACATTCCATCCACTAAGTGTGCAATAGGACCACGATGATCCACAGAGGAAATGATTGGTCAGGGCGATGCAAGGTGGGCTAATGTCATTCCAGTGTTAGGAAGCTCACTGGGGGGTGTGTTGGGTACTGGCCAAATTCCAAGTGTAGGGTGCTTCATCCTTCTAATTCTGTCACACTGTAAAAATGACAATGACCCAGTTTTTTTGTTTTTCTGATCAGTTTATGCTTATATTTTTAAGGTGGTCCCTTGCCAACCATGAGTACTTTGCACTGCAGCACGCCGATAGTTCCAACTTCTATATCACAGAAAAGGTAGGTCAACCACATTATTTAATCTGGGACACTTCTATTTAAAAAAATTAAAATATGACTGATATTTCCTGTGTTCAGGACTAGACTAGACCTGCTGATTTAAATTTTAAGCCTCTATCATCTGTAAAAATAGAGTGTGCAGAGCAAAGACTGCTACTTTAGTATGAACAAGGCAATAGTTAGCGTCTTCAGGAGTGAAGACCAGATAGGTTTCTGCATCACGTTTTAGCAACTACATTTGCCTTCTAACTGTGCATATACTAGTCATTCTTATTCCTTGGTTACAGTATTTATTTGATGTTTAATGACTCCTTTCTCAGACTGCTTTTTTTTTTTTTAAGAACAATCTCTTAAGTCCTGTTTAAAGTAGTGGAAACAATGGTAAGAACCCTTTTCAAAGGCGGCATTGTGTAGACACTGAGTATTCTGTGGCTCAGGGAACCTTGCATTCTTCGTGGGGGATTTTGGTTTTTTTTTTACTCTTTAAGAAGCTTGGAGGAGAAGGAGGGAGTGGTGAGGACTAACGTGGTTGTGGCAGCAAGTAAAAGCAATGTCTCCGAGAGATCCCTGACAGGAGAAGGGAAAACTAATATTTATTCAACACCTACTGTGTGCCAAGGAACTGGGCTAGGCACATTTACATCCGTTTGTGAGTTTCTTCCTCAAGAGTAACCTGTGTTGTAAACAGTATTGGCTTTGGTTCACAGATAAGAAACTGAACCACGAAAGTCCAATGGCTTGGCCAATATCTCACGAGTAGTAAATGATACAATCAAAAAATAAGTTTAGGTTTTTGTGCTTCAATCACTTTGCCTTTTGGGAAATTCTAGAAGAGCTTAGTGTTTAGTTAGTTTAATGAAGAATTCACTGAAATACATAGAGTCAATATTGTCCTCATGGAACTTTATAACCTTATGGACTTGGTGGGGAGGAAAGGCTCAAGCCCCCTGAACAGTTTTCATGACAACAAGGTAGTCAGTTCTGGGACAGAAGTGAATACAAAGTGCTCTTAGAGGAGGGGGTTATTGGGTGACCTCAGGCTCCAGACTTTGTTCCTCCCAATCAGCAGTCCCTGGAGCGACCATCAGTTTACCTGTGAATCAAGTGGTTGTGCAAGGTGGAGGCTGTAACGAGGGTCCTGCAGTTACCGTGAGGGCTTGCTGTCCCCAGAGGAGTGTGTGTGTATGGGGGTTGGGGGCAGATGGTAATTCAGTCCAGCCCAGTAGGAGTATAGCCACAGACTTGGGAATGCTTCTCAGAAATTGCTTTGTTCTTCCCAGATGGACACTGGAATTTTCATAACTGATCGTGTTTTTCTCTTCCTACTAATTGACAGAAAGCTGAGAGTCAACAAGTGGACTAGATTTCCTGGCCTGTGTTATATTTAATTTTACTTGTTCCTTTGATGTGTTCTACCAACACTTAGTTTCCTGTCTTTATTTTCCCTTAGCTTCATTTTCTTACTATTTTTCATTGATTCTTTACTGATTTATATAATCTGCATGCTCTTCTTCGTGAGGTAAAGAGGGTATAAATAAGTAAGTTAAATGTTAGCAGTTAAACATATTGCTGTGGATATCTTTAAGCAGAATACGGTCTCATTTCAACTCGGTTCACCTTTTAAAGATAACTAAAATATTACAACTTTTAGGGTATTATCAGAAAAGATTGGATGGTTTCCTACTATTTGGAGCATAATACGAAAAAGTGTAAAAAGTATTGAGTGATATAATTATAGGGCGATAGAAGTTATAATGGATTTTTCAAATATCACCAATTAGTGGGCAGTGCTATCAGTTTTGTTGGTTGCAACAGCATAAAAAATGAGAATAGAATAGATCACATCACTTCACCTGTGTTGTTTGTTTTTTTTTTTTAATGTTTTTATTTATTTTTGAGACAGAGAAATACCGAGCATGAGCAGGGGAGGGGCAGAGAGAGGGGGAAACACAGAATCTGAAGCGGGCTCCAGGCTCTGAGCTGTCAGCACAGAGCCCGACGCGGGGCTCGAACTCATGGAGTGTGAGATCATGACCTGAGCTGAAGTCGGACGCTCAACCGACTGAGCCACCCAGGCGCCCCTCACCTGTGTTGTTTGTAAATCCTTGTGTCGTACACACACATATACAGGACATGTGTATTGTGCTGGTTTTTTTTTAACCTTGGGTTGTGGTAAACCACAGCCCAAAGTCACGGAATCACAATATCCCTGCATTTGGTTAATCTGTATTGACTTGTGTCCCCTGGTGGCTGTGCTGTAACCTGTCATCATTGGCAGGAGACCTCAGTGTACTGTAGATGACTAGGATGAGATTCTCAGACTGTAGAACATACTCATTGCAAGGAGAACCTTTTAGAAATGGACATTTTCAGATCCCACCCCTAGAGACTCAGATTGAGCTGACCTTGGATATGGCCTAGGATTTTGCAGTTTAAGAGCCTCCATGGAATTCTAATGGAAACCCTAGGACCACCTGGGGGGATATAGCTCTGGGGCTGTTTTTTGGTACCAGTACTGTGTGTACCACAGAAGTTATGCACTAAGTTTGACTTAGAAGTGTGTGTGCAGCCAATTCTTGGAATAATTTAAAAATTCATAAAATATTTATGCTTTTGTTCTAATGAAAATTAATGTATACACAGAAAATTCAAACCACTCAGAACAGTGGGAAAATTATTAAAATAAAAAAAATTTAATGTTTTATTTATTTTGGAGAGAGAGAGACAGACAGACAGACAGACAGGCAGGCAAAGTACAAGTGGGCAGGGGCCCAGAGAGAGGGAGACACAGAACCCAAGCAGGCTCCAGGCTCTGAGCTGTCAGCACAGAGCCCAATGCTGGGCTTGAACTCGTGAACTGTGAGATCATGACCTGAGCTAAAGTTGGACGCTTAACCAACTGAGCCACCCAGGCACCCTGGGAAAATTGTTATTTTATCAGGCATCTTAGTTGTTTTTTAGAAAATCTTGTGTTGCCTGAGAACATTGTTAATGTTGAGTTTGAAAGGGACCGCCACCTATGTTTGTCATCCAGTCTGTCTGTCTTCAGGGGGCAGTAGCAGAGATTATTCTTTTATTAAGAGTTTAGGGAACGAGAAGACTCATCTTCCCAATCATCGCTCTTTGTTTGTAAATAGAATGTCATCACTCTTCCTCCTGCAGCTGTTAGTGGGCACAGCTGTGTGTGCATGTGATACAGAACTCACATGTCATGCACAGGGCAGGAGAGACCTTGGATCCTGGGTCACAGGCGCAAACCTGGGCTGCCTTCAGTCTGCTGTTAGGTTAGTGCAAATACTCCTATACATAGAGCCCATTTTCCATTTTAGCCTCATTTTGGTTACTTACAGCCCAGTGAGTTGTTAGGTAATATTTGCATTACCATGGTAACTGGTGACTAATTTTTGAAACTTGTACATGTTCTTCTTAGTTACTGATTTCCCCTTGCATATGAGGTGGTCTCCCCCCCTCTGCCAGAGATAAAATATCACCTGTAATTTGAAAGAAGAAAAATTCTCCAGGCTCGACAAGCTAATGCATTTTGTGACTGATGGACGGATGCTTGTAATTCTCTTCTAATATCCTCAGGAAGGCACCTCCCCTACTTTTCTCATGTTATCCAAGTGCATTTTTCCAAAATAGTCTCATTTGCTTATTGGGCCATTAACTTTGGTTTTTCAGTGGGAGAGAATATTATGTTGTTGAGCAGTGTTCAGCAAAAGCATAGCATAGAAATCCTTACAGAAAGTTAAGGTTTAGCTACTCACAAGCTCAAATTCTGCCCCACAAATTTTTATATTTCAGGGTGATGTCCGAATGAGAGAGAGAGAGAGAGAAAGAGAGAGACAGAGGCAGGAAAAAATAAAAAATAAAAAGTGAATTGCGTATCTTTTTTCAGCTTTATTGGGGTATAATTGACAAAATTGTAAGATCTTTAAAGTACATGGTGATTTGACATATGTATACACTGTGTAAGGATTCTCCCCATCTAATTAATTAACACATCTATCACCTCATGTGCTTATTTATTTATTTGGTGGGAACGTTTAAGTTCTGTTAGCAAATTCAAGTTATATTACACAGCATTATCGACTGTAGTCATCATATTTTGAATTAGATCTTTAGACCTTGTTCGTCTTATAGCTGAAAGTTTGTGTTGTTTTACCAGTCTCTCCCTATGTTTCCTGTCTCCTATCCAGCCCCGGAAACCACTTTTCCACTCTCTGTTTCTACGAGCTGGACTTAAGTGATACCATGGAGTATCAGTCTTTCTCTGTGTGATTTATCTTACTTAGCATAATGCCCTCAAGGTCCATCCATGTCCTTGCTAATGGCAAGATTTCCTCCTTTCTCATGGCTGAATAATATTCCACTGTGTATATGCCACATATTCTTTTATCCATTCATCCATCGGCAAACACTAAGGTTGTTTCTACACCATAGCTGTTGTGAATAATGTGGCAATGAACATGGAAGTGCAGATATCCCTTTGATAGCCTATTTTCATTTCCTTTGGATAAGTATTCAAAAGTGGGGCTGTTAGTTAATATGATAGTTTTATTTCTGAAGAGAAACCTCCATGAGGTTTCCTTATTGGCTGTACCAATTTACATTCCCACCAACAGTGTATGAAGGTTCCGTTTTCTCCACATCCTGGCCAACACTTGTTTATTTATTTGATGATAGCCATTCTAACTGGTGTGAAGTGATATCTCATTATGGTTTTGATTTGCATTTCCCTGATAATGAATGATGTTGAGTACCTTTTCATGTACTTATTGGCCATCTGTGTGTCTTTGGGAAAATGTTCATTCAGTTTCTCTGCCCATTTTTAAGTGGGATTGTTTGTTTGTTTGTTTGTTTTTGCCATTGAGTTGTGTGAGTTCTTTATATATTTTGGGTATTAACCCCTTAACAGATGCAGGATTTGCAATTATTTTTTCCCTTTCCATGGGTGGCCTTTTCATTTTGTTGATGGTTTCCTTTACTATGAAGAAGATTTTTAGTTAGACATATCCTACTTGTTTATTTTTGTGAATTGTGTTTAAGTATTCTGGTGGAATTTGTCTTCCAAAAAATTTTTATATAGAGAGACTGCTAATAAGCATTCTAGCTCATTATCCTCATTTCAGTCTGATGATGTGTGTGTTATTGTCTCCATTTTACAACGAGGAAGGTGAGACCGAGAGAGAGGTTAAGCAACAGGTTGTATAGGTCATGCAGATGGGCAGTGGTTAAGCTGAGTCTTGGACCTGGGTGGGTCTTTCTTCAAAGCCTCCTAGGCCATCTCCTGGAAACATTCTGTCCCCACTGCCCAGGCCCCAATTTGTTTATGATTCTTTTCTGTGGACCCCAGACCACTGATCCTGATGGTAATTGCCTCACAAAAATACATACAGGAAGTTACAGCCAGCTTCTTGTGAGCATTTGTTACCAGCTTCAGTCTGTGGCTTCCTTATTCCCTAAAAGGGTAACTTGGAGGAAGTTGTAACAAGTAGTGTTCCACTCCCTAGAAATTAGCAGAGTACAGCTGACCCTTGAACAACAGGGGTTTGACCTACCCTGGTTCAGTTATACACAGATTTTTTTCAATAAATATAGTACAGTACTGTAAATGTATTTTCTTTATGATTTTCTTAACACCATTTTCTTTTCCCTAGCTTACTTCCTTGTAAGAACACAGTATATAATACATATAACATACACAATATGTGTTTCTCAGCTGTTTATGTTGTTGGTAAGGCTTCCAGTCAACAGTGAAACATTGATAGTACAGTTATGAGGGAGTCAAAAGTTATATGTGGATTTTTGACTGAGTTGGACATCAGTGCCTCTGACTCCTATGCTGTTCACAGGTCAACTGTACATTTTCATTTGGATTGTATGGATTATATAATTGTGCAAGGTAGTATTATTGTACTAATACCGTTCTTTTTAGGAAAGTTGCTTTGTCATCCTTAAACCCAAGCATTAAGAGAGAACAGGGCATAGTGAAGGATGCCTTTGGTAGACTGTATGTTCCACTGTTAACCCCCTACTAAGACCTGTTTCAGAATGTCTGAAGTATAGTGATATACCTTGGTAGGATCTTATTTAGATTAATTCTTATTTTGTAGGAAGAGAGATGGCCAAGCCTCATCTGGGCTCTCTTAGCCAAGCTGGCTGCAACAACCTTTGGGAAGGAAATGGGGTCATTTGTGGGGCATCCCTTTTTATGCCATTCTCACTTCCCAGATGCTCTTGGTTCTCAAAGGCCTTGAGCCTCCCAGAACCTGGGTAGATAAGGATTGTGTCCCTGGGACTTGTATATTCTACTCGGTCAGGAGATCACTCAGTTAACCATGTGGAATTCACTTCAACTGTCATGCTTTGAGTACTGGGCTCCACAAAGGGCCTAGTGAGAAGAATATGTTCCATTCTCTGCATTCGTGATCTCACTCTCTAGTGGGGGGACATAGTCTTGAAATGGGCACAGGTTTTAAGGAAGGAGAGGAAAGAACCGAATAATTATAGGAGGGAGGAGGTCACCAAATGGGTCTTTGAGCAGGCTAACTATGTCTGATCTGAATTTGGGAAATATATTCATTTAAAGACCACACTCTTTTTGTGAGTTTTAGCATCCTGGCAGGCCAGTTCAGGAGTGCTCTGGTGGGGGGAACAACTACCATGAACATTTGTTGGATGCTTGCTCTGTGGCAAGCTGTCTGCTAAGCGCTTCGCATGGACTGTTTGTCTTATTAAATCTTCATGGAAAGCCTGTGAACCGGGTTTTATTGTTACATGTTCCATTTTACAGAGGGCACCGCTGAGGGTCAGGGGTGTAAGGAAGTAGGCTGGGATTGGACCCAGGAAGTCTGACTCGAGAGCCAGTGTCCCACACTCTTGGGCTGTGCTGTGAGGCAGGCATTTCGGCACGCCTCATCATGCCGTACCAGAAATGGGAGACATACCAGTTCTGGTGCTGGAGATGAAAATAGATTCTTTCATCATCTTCTTTTGCCTCCCTAGTTTCCTCTGCTGAAAGTCCTCATTCTACCAGCTCTTGACCTCCTGAAAGCCCTTGACTCGACATACATCCTTGACCCAATAACCCAATTTGATCAGCATTGTTGAGCCAAGTAGTTTGCTTTAAAACTTCTGCAGAGGTACACACATCACCAGTAGAGCCTCTTTTCCATTTGGAGCAAAGCTAGTGAGTCCAGGGGAACTGGCTTCATCTCTGTATGGGAGGGTCAGCTTTGTGCAGAGATGGTGGATGACACCTCTGAACTGGGTCGGCTAACACAGGGGTACGTGTCTCCGTCGGTCGCTACAGAAAATGAGAACAGGAGTGTCCTGTGGCTGGCTCAAGATCGCTGTAATCAAAACAGTTCAAATTTGTGCATATGCCTTGGGTAATTTTTTTTTCAAACGTGCCCTTTTTTGTACGGTGGATGTAGGCTGTCTAATAAAGAGAGAGCAGGGGCATTTTTGTTAACCACATCTTTCTCTGTTCTGGGTTGGTGTCCTGAAGCACAAGACATCTCACGTCAACCTGGCTCATCTTCTAAAAGTGGCTAAAATCTTGTGGGGTTGGAGGTATTTCTGAGAAAAGATTGGGGAACTTTCTTCTATTTTAGGTATAATGTGAAAGTGCAAAACTTTTTGGATGATAAGATTCTAGGACAATAGAATTAATAGTAGGGGTTTTCAAACTGTAGATCATCCCTCATTAGTGGGAGTTACATCATTTTAGTCAATTGAAAGAGCTTTAAGAATGGACTGTAATAGAGAACAAAAATAACAGTCTGTTGCATGTGTTGTTTTGCTTCTCATACATTCATAAAATACATGTATAGTCTTAGTTTTGCCTTGGCTTGGGGGCAGAAGTGTTGGAGAGTCACTGAAGATCATTACAAGGGAGGGTTCGCTAGGGAGAATAAATACAAGGCTGTATGTGAAATAGTTTAAGGAAGCCTCGCAATTGGAGCGTGTTCTTCCCTGAAGAAAGTGTCACGCATCCACAGACCACCACCAACACTGCCACCAAACAATATACAAAGCAAACTGAGGCATGTCTTTTCCTGGGGAGCTGTCCTGCCCCTGGTTCCTGGGCAGGAACCAGACGGCAGCTCTATGGCCTGGTGCCCTGTGTCCTTTCCCTATTGTCACAGAGCCAACGGCACCACGAGCTGACACATTATCCTAGGTGGGCCCCCCATACTCTCTTCTGGGAATCTGAAATTCAGGGGTGAGTTGGGTGGTGGTGTTTGCCAGAACAGACAGTCATATGGAATCACATCTGATGGCAGATAAATCATCCCGCAAGTCAAATAGTTGGTAGAGCAAGCTGTAAGCGCACTGAGTAAAACCAGCCTGCAGGAAGGATTGAGGTAAGTGGGAATGAAGGCCCCCCGAGGGAGTCAGCAGCGGTGGAGAGGGAGAAGCTCCCATCCTGATTTCCCTCTCTGCTTTCTGTGTCCTGTCTTTGCACCCCTGAGAGAGGACCTGCCGGGGCTTTTCAGTCCCACCCCTTTACTTAAACCACTTTATGTTGGTCTTGGTTACTCTTGATCAAAGAACTTTCACGGGGATAGGCATTTTAATTTGAGCAAACCAGAGCCCAGGAATGTTGTAAATTTCCTGACCCAGCCACATTCCCTTTTCTGCCGCCTACGGTACAAGATTCTGGATTTGTTCAACAGAAGCCACTGTCGCCACCTCTGCAAGCTGCCCTCTGCCAGGTGTGACTGGCACGGGCCCCCACCTGCAGACCTGAGCCAGTGCCCCAGGACCGGGTCTCAGCAGGCAGGAATGCAAAGAAAAATGTTCCTGCTTTTCACCTTGCCCTGTCCACTCAGCTCTCCTGGGGTTCCTGACTCTAAGCATTTCTTCCGTGCTGCCCCTTTGCTCTCTCCTGTGCCTTTCTCACAACCTGCTGCCTGCTGTGGCCTTGTTAAAGACTCTACGTTCACATGTGCCTTGCTGCTGAGTTCTCCCTTTTTTTTTTAACTTGTGATTGAACCTGACTTTTATTATGGACGCTCCTTGCCCTGATGGCTGCTGGAATGCCTGTCACCAGCTTTTGGAAAGCACTGGACTCTCCTAGATAGGCTACTTGTACTGGATCTGCCAGCTTATAACCCAGGGCTGTCAAGCAGAAACAGCCATGCCAGGAGGAAAAAAAACAAAACAAAACTATGCATGCGTATGTTCGATAAAAGAAACTTGTATGGACTTCCCGGATGTGCCAGGCACTGTGTTGAGCCCAAGATAGTTCCAACCTTCGTGATTCTCAAAGTCCAGGAGGGAAGAAAGACAAATAAATATTTAGTCCAAATTAGCCAGTTATAATTGTTAAGTGTCACAAAGGACAAATGTAAGCATCCAGACCTAATTAAGCCTGGAGCAGGTGACATTTAAGCAGATATCTAAGACAAGGGTGCAGGGGGAGGCCCTTGAAATGGGCAAAATGTGGCTAGAGAGTTTTGCATAAGCCTCAATTCTCAAGGCCTTGTAAGGCCGTATTAAAGATGTTAAATTTTATTCTAAGGGCATTGGGGAGCCTTATGGTTCTAAGCTAAACCATAAATGACTACAGACTTCCCTGTGATTAGTCTGAATGTATCATACTGGAAGAGTGGTCAGCCTATGCTAGAAATGATCAGAAAACCATTTACTATGGAGAGGAAGGAAATGCAAGGGTATTTTGAAATAGATCTAGGGATTGACATCAAATGCTGGGTAGCTCTCTTGATTCCAAGGAGAAAATAGGACCAGATAAGAATCTTCTTCAAATGTCTGCCTTCAAAAAGCTTGCCACAGGGGCGTCTGGGTGGCTCAGTCAGTTAAGTATCCAACTCTTGATTTTGGCCCAAGTCACGATCTTATGGTTCGTGGGTTTGAGCCCTGCGTCAGGCTCTGTGCTGACAGTGTGGAGCCTGCTAGGGATTCTCTCCCCACGCCCCCCCCCCCCGTTCTGATCCCCACTTGTGCTCTATCTCTCTCAAAATAAATAATAACTAAACTAAAAAAAAAAGCTTGCTTTGTATTAACCTCCTTGATATCTTGGCTAAGGTTAATAATAACATATTGCAGTTAAATTGAACTGCTCTCTTTATTTATTTCCACAGTGCTGTCTTCTTGATAAATTTGTTGATTTGCACAGCCAGATAAAATGTTAATATAATTATCTGACTAACATACTCAATTCTAACATCCCTTTTGGGTACTCCTAATATAGAACATAAAACATTTTCTAACTTACATTCATAGGAAAATAAGTAGAAAAAAATCTTAATATTTCCTGTAGATTGGGGCATAGGAGTGAAAGAGGGAGAAATCTATTTGCTCAGATTTGACATTTAAGCATGTGATGGGATGAAAAAGATAAGTTCCTGATTTCATAGAGTTTTCAGTCTAGAGATAAACTAGATAGATACCAATTGATGATGGATGAGGGTCATGTTTGAAAAGATTATTGGGAATATGATTTTTGAATCAGTTAGGTTTATAATTTGATCCTCTGTGGACCTATGTGATTCAGTGCACATTTAAAAAATCTGTTAAGTAGAATCTGAACTCTTATGCTTTATTTTTTTTTATTTTTTTATTAAAAAAAATTTTTTTAACGTTTATTTATTTTTGAGACAGAGAGAGACAGAGCATGAACAGGGGAGGGGCAGAGAGAGAGGGAGACACAGAATCCGAAACAGGCTCCAGGCTCTGTGCTGTCAGCACAGAGCCCGACGCGGGGCTCGAACTCACGGACCGTGAGATCATGACCTGAGCCGAAGTCGGACGCTTAACTGACCAAGCCACCCAGGCGCCCCATCTTATGCTTTATTTTTTAAACATCTGACTCATACACCATAAAATCTGCTCAGTTACTGTATATACTGCAATGGTTTTAGTGTATTTATAATATAATATGTAGTGTTTTACTTTTTAGATAGTAAGTCTGTGTCATGTCCACCTGGGGTACTTTCATTTTCCAAAACAACAGCTCTCAGATTTAAATGCAGATCATGTGTCAAATCTAGAGGTTTAGATTCCGTAGATGAGGGCTGGGGTTCGAGCATTTTTAACAAGGCTGTTGGTCATGATTGCACACTACCACTAGAAGTGTGAGCAGGTTCTGGATCTTTCCCCTTATTCCTGCGTATGATGAAAATCCACATTATGAAATCTTATTGGCCTGTAGGCCTGGGTGCTCCCTGAACTGGAGGCATCATTTTACTGTTGCTGAGAGAGCATGAGGTCCAATTTCTTACTTATTTAACCTGGCCATCAAGGCGTGTCACAGTCTCGCCCCAGGCAACATTTTCAGTGTTGCTTGTTTGTCTTGTTTTCTCAACTTCAGACAACCTGCCTGAATAAACTCAAAATAAACCTTGCTTCTGGAATTCAGTCCTGTTCTTCCTCCCGCCCCTTCCTCCTATTATCGTGTTTCAGGTACAGGACTAGGTGCTTTGGATAAAGACACAAAATAACATACTCTTTGCTTCTGGGGAGATGAATTTTCGCAACAAACACACACTGAAAGCAGTCTTATTAAAATAACTGCCATTTCAGGATAGCTGACCTCTTCTCCCTACCAATCCTAAATTGTTTGAGCTGGAAGAAACCTTGGCTATTTGCCTGAAAGAATCTTAACCCCAGTTCTGGAGATTAGTTTCTTAATTCAGTCTTCTTGTAAATTTCTTCCCATCTTTACTGCTTTCAGAATCATTGTTTCTTTAGTTATTGTCTGGTAGTTTCATTTGTAGAGAATCAGAACCTGCATGTCTTTGCTGTTGCCTTGAAATGATGTTTAACTATTTGTGTGCTAATTTGTATTTTCTTCTCCATGGGATTCGAAACACCTTGCAATCAAAAACTGTGTTCCACCTCTAGACCCCTCTTACAGTGTCTCACCTGGTTTCTTGAACAAAAAAGAAATAGGTGTTTGAGGACTGTTTGTTGATTTAATGTGATGCAGTTTTCTCTGTAAGATAGAAAGTACAATTAGTCTCTTAATAAATATGTATGATGTTGGTTAATTCAATTAACAGAATAGGCACATACACTTTCAGATTATTCACCATGGAGGAATTGTAGAGTGAATAAATGAATCTTAATGCTTCTCTAAGAGTCTTAAATCAATGTTAAAAAGTTGAGGTTGGCTTTTTGTCCCCCACAGCTTATTAATTATCTCTCTAAAATAAGTACACTATATATATTCACACACACACACACACACACACACACACACACACACACACACACACATCTGAATTTGATATTCACACATTGCTGAATATCAATTAAAATTTTTAAGGGTTCATGAAGTCTCATAATAATTAAATCAGTTCTATGGATTGAAGTACTCCCTATTTGGAATAAATGACCTATTCCTGAGAACATGGTCAGCTTTAGGAATTTATCTCTAGTTCACTGCAATTGCCATGGGGAGGGAAAAATAAGAGCCCCCCTGTACCTTACAGTATACAAGTAAATCATTATTATGCAGATAATCAGACAGTAATATAATTTTAGTCAGCATTATCATTTTTATTTTCATTATAGCAAATTACAACCTCTAAGAATCAAACTATACTTATGAAAGATAATTTACCCCAAATTATGTGATTGTTCAATTCTGAGAAAGTGTATTTTACTTTATTTCACCCTGGGGATCTATTAATATTCATGTGGCTCACCTATCATAAGTTCTTCACTTTAGTCAATTGACTCTAAGGAAGCAGTAGTCACAGGAGAGCAGAGAGAATTCTAGGCTTAAATAAATGAATGCTTCAGACTTTCCGTGAAGGAAAATATGGGCCATGGCTTAGAAACTTTGTTGGCATTCTCTACCCCACCCCCACACACTCTTTTTCATTACATGAAGGAGAAGTTTATGATAGTCACACTCCACTGTGGTGACCCATTTTCCAATAACCAGTGAACAACTGAATGCAGCTGTTTGCAGTTGGCTTTACATGTACATATGGTGAAAACATGTCACCAAGAACAGAGGTTGGAGCCAGAATTTTGACCAAAACAAAAAACGCTTTGAAATAATGTCATTTTGTGTTGGCTTGTGTTTTGGTCCTTTTAGGCTGTTATAATTTTATTTCTCACAACTTTATTTCTCACAATTCTGGAAACAAGAAGTCCAAGATGGAGGTGCTGGCAGATTTGGTGTCTGGAGAGGGCCTGCTTCTTGGTTCAGAGGTGGTCATCTTTTCACTGTGCCCTCAACATAGCAGAAGGGAGAGAAAGCTCCAGAGGGTCTCTTTTTATAAGGGCACTAATCCCATTCGTGAGGGCTTTACCCTCATGACCTAATCACCTCCTAAAGGTCTCACCTTCTAATATCATCATATTGGGCATTAGGATTCAACAAACAAATTTGGGAGACAGAAGCATTCACTCTGTAGTAGTATCTTGCCACATGTGAACCAACACTTTTTTATAATTACTCCCCAGACCTTACATTTTGAATTTCTCCAAGTCAGGAACCAAAAGATTATTAATATTATTAACATTTACTTTATTTAGGTGGCGCATGGGTGGCTCAGTCAGTTAAGCATCCAACTCTCGATCTTGGCTCAGGTCAGGGTCTCATGGTTCGTGAGTTCTGAGCCACGCATCAGGCTCTGTGCTGACAGTGCAGAGCCTGCTGGATTCTCTCTCTCTTCCTCTTTCTCTGTGCCCTTCCCCCAGTCACGCTCTTTCTCTCTCTCTCTCAAATATATAGACTTAAAAAAAATTCTACTAAAGAACATACTAGATTTTTCCCAGTTCAGTAGATGAAGACAGAAGGCTGGGGTTGAGCTATGGGCAAGATGATGGCCCTATGGCACACCTGGGTGTTTGATTCCTGTGATGTTATTTAGGATGAAGTGGTAGGTACTGCTTGGCTTCCCTCAGCCCTTCCTCAACCCATCAAGCTCAACTTATTAAAATTGGAATACACACACAATCACACACACCCACACATGTGTACGTACTCCTCAGACTGTCCGGACCTTCCTCACGAGCTATGCAGCCCTGGGATTGGGCTTTGGCCAGCCACTGCCTGTTCTGGGAATGTCATCTCACCTCTATCCTGGTATTTTGTTCTCAGTGACTCAAACTAAATCGGCAGTAGACTTTCTGAAGTTTTCTGTAAAAACATTTTTTTGGGTGGTTTTAGAATTTCCTAATTAGAGTTTGGGAATTGGATGGGAGCTATCATTTTAAATCATTTGGTGCTTTCCCTCTAGGGAAGACTCGGAAGAATATATACTTATTTCAGGATGAAGAAAAAAAAAAAGCCAGTCTAAGTTGAGTCACATAAATGAGAGGGCGCAGGAGAGAGGAGGTACTGACTGCCATCGGAATTACTCAGATGTCAGTGGTTTTATGACATGTTATTTAATGTTTACCACTGACTGTTGGATAGAGGCTATCATGGTGATTACACAGGCAGCTAACTTTTTTTTGCTTAGGCTCCCTAGCTTGGGTTTGGTAAGATAGGACTGCTTCTAGAATTGCAGGCAAAGATAAATGCCAGAGGTCATGATAATTCCATGTTCTCTAGTTTAGTTATTAAACCAATGAATAGGTTGACTCAAGTACTCAAACATTTAACTGTGTCATGCTCAGATACAGAATGAGTGACACACTCTGAAGGCAGGCACTTGTTTACCAAGAATGGCCCTAGAAACACTAGAATACTCTTAAACAAAACTAACAATAGTAAAAAACAAAACCAGTTATCAGTGGAGGAAAACAGTTCTGAGAAAGGCTCTGTGATTCTTACAATGTGTTCCAAAGCCAGCAACTTAACTGCAGATTTCCTAAGCACAATCTCATTCATGGTTTTTTTTTTTTCTTTCAGAAATGAGGTTATTTTTGTCTAGCTATTAGACTACATTTTCTCAAAGTTTTAGGCTGGAAACAATATAGACATCATGTGTTTGTGTCAAAGGATAAAAGATTCATGAAACAGGGGCGCCTGGGTGGCTCAGCTGGTTAAGTGTCTGATTCTTGATCTTTGCTCCAGTCTTGATCACAGGGTCATGAATTCAAGCCCTGCATCAGGCCCTGCGCTGGGTATGAAGCCTACTTAGGAAAAAAAAAAAAAAAGATTAATGTAACAATAGTCACTTATACTATTTGGAAAGCCTTTAAAAAATTTATTTTTAATGTTTATTTTTGAGAGAGAGAGACACACACACTCAGAGTGTGAGTGGGGGAGGAGCAGAGAGAGAAGGAGACACAGAATCTGAAGCAGGCTATCAGCACAGAGCCCAATGCAGGACTCGAACTCCCAAACTGTGAGATCATGACCTGAGCTGAAGTTGGATGCTTAACTGACTGAGCCACCCAGGCATCCCCAGAAAGCCTTTTTTTTTTGTTATTTTTAGTATGTTATTTTCTGTATTATTTTATATTTTTAAAATGTTTGGGAAGACCTATCAGGATGAATTCATGACTATTAATGGTTGTGATCCACAGTTTGAAAAACATTTTATTACAAGGTCCCAGACACAGATTTCCTCATCTTTTAATCTCAATGTCTAGAACAGTGCTCAGTAGATATTTGTTTCATGAAAAATGACTACCCACTAGAACAGTAAGTCAGTGACCCAAGGGCAGACTTAAGGGGTAGGCATGAAACAAAGATCAAAAGAAAAAAGAGAAATAAAAAAAAAAAAAGGGAAGAAAGTTTGGTAGACAGACTGGAGAGAGCAAAGAGATTTTAATCTCCACCTGTTTGTAGTTGTTTTCTGGATGTGACACTGGGTGACATAAGGGTTCTAGATTGCCCACTCTTTCCACTGTGATGAGAGTTAAGTTACGGTAATAATTATTGCGTGACCTTTTTTTTTTTTTATCTCCATTGTTCCAGCTGTCTATTGTTGCTTCACAAAATACCCGAAACATAGTAACATAAAACAAAACCCATTATCAGTGGAAATGATTAGTTATACTCATTGATAATCTGGGTCGGGGATTTGAACATGGCAAAGCAAGGTTGATGGCTTGTAATTCATTGCTTGGAGTCTCATTTGGAAGGACACAAATATCTGGGAGATGGAATCATTTGGAAGCTTCTTCACTGGTCTGTTTGGCTTCTGGATTGGAATGACTCAAAGGGTGGGCACCCATCAGCTGGGACCATAAACTGAAGTGCCTACATGTGGCCTTTGCATGTGGCTTGGGCTTCCTTGCAGCATGTAGCAGTGTTCTGAGAAGCTCCCTGTGACGGTACTTCCTAAGAGCCAGTGTTTCAAGAGAGCCAAGCAGGAGCCGCATGGCTTTTGAGGACCTAGCCTCAGAAGTTCTCTGGAATCTTCTGCTATACTCTTTTGCTTGAAGCAGTCATAAGCCTGCCCACAATCAAGAGCAGAGGACAAGGGACCACCCTCTCTATAGAAGGAGTGGCAGAGAACTCTGGGGCTTTTTCATGAAACCACCGCATGCAACATCTCTTTAGCTTTCTCTTTCAGGGAAGAGCTGTGAGACAGGTTTCCTACTTTCCAGAGATTATCCAAAGATTAAAATGTGGTTTTTACTTTTGCTAGATTTCAACTGCTTAAGCTAAGAGGAAGAAGAAAATATAAAGGAAGAAAAGTAGAAGAAAGTTTACATCATTAAAACATACAGTAGCAATGAGACAATTTCCACTTCGATAAAGGATACAAGACGCGAAAAGATCTGTTGCTTCTCTTTTTTGAGGATGGAGGGGGGACAGTGATTGTATAAATTGAGAAAGTGTTCACAGGAAAATAGAGGGAATTTATTAGGCACTTTGATATTTACTCCTTCTTCTGAGAATAATTTTGGGGGAAATTGGTTCACTTCCTTTACCACACCTAAAGTTTCAAGTCCAAAAACAAAAGTGAGCATTTTGTTACATCAACTGCACTTGTAAACCAGTAAGTAACCACTCTTCATTTTTCAAAGACGATCATGAAGTTGGTGCTGTAGCTACAGAGAAAGATCTGAAAGAGACCTGGTGGGTTAATTGCAGTGCTGTCGAATCTCTGGTACTGATAGAGGTCAAGTTAACCTTGGCTATCAAGCACACTTGTCATTTCTCACTCCTGTCGGAGGGGGGGAAACCCCAACCAAAACATAAGTTTAAAAATGATTCATTATGACCTTATTTAAGATTTTGCATTTCATTAAGAGATGACTAGGAAGGGATAGCTTCCTCTTACATTATGGTTTTTAAAAATGTATTTCTTCCCTTTTGCCATTCTTTCTTTGCTCCCTGACTTTTATTTGTCCCTCCTGTGATCCTGTTTCTTCCTGCTGATTTTTCCTTTCTGTCTCTCTGTGACTTCATTTTTCTTTCACTCTATCTTTCCTCACTATCATCTTTAGGTTATTAGCCATCTTTTAAAAAAATGTCTCTTCCCGGGCTCTGTTCATCTACTTTTCTTTCTTTTCCCCTGTGTTCAGATGCCTTATCTCTTGTAACTTCAGACTTGCAAGCACTGTAGGTTTAGGTTTTTAGATATAAAAAAAAAAAAAAATAATGAGGTTCCACTTTACTAATTTAGTGTAACTTATATAAAAGTCTTTTCTCAGTATTTGCTGCTCCTAAGCAAGCTGATATGAAGTAATCAAATTTCATTTACAAAATTTACACAAATAAGGTAAGCACATTGGAGACATATTAAAAAAAGAAGAGTCAAAATTGTTTAAATGATCACAATCCTGTTACTTAGAGAAAACTAACATTTCAGGATACATATTTGAGTTTGGATACATATTTGTTCTTGCAAAATGAGATCATAGCATACACATTTTTTCATAACTTGCATTTTTTTAAATTTGAGAGGCAGACAGCGCTAGTTAGGGGAGAGGGGCAGAAGGAGAGAGAATCTTAAGCAAGCTCCACGCACAGTGTGGAGCCTGATGCAGGGCTCGATCCCACATTGAGATAACCACCTGAGCCGAAATCAAGAATCCATCACTCAACTGACTGAGCTACCCGGGTGCCCCAGCATAATTTACATTTTAACGTAATACATACTGGACATCTTAACATGTTAGTTAATATACTCTGCCTATTTCATTGTGTACTGAAGAATAAAAGGCTTAATACTAGCAAGACAATATGTAAGTCACCTAGCTGTGGTCATCCCTCAGTGAGTCATATTTTCTATTTATTTGTCAAACTTTCTTCATGGCTGAAAGTATTCAACTCAGTTTTAAAATCAGTTCTTTTTGTTTGGACTTTTTACTTGCCTTTTTTCTCTTCTATTCTATTTTTTCTTTTGTTTTTAATGTTTTACTAATCTTAGAGAGGAGCACAAGCAGGGAAGGGGCAGAGAGAGAGAGGGAGACACAGAATCTGAAGCAGGGTCCAGGCTCTGAGCTGTCCACACAGAGCCCAACATGGGGCTTGAACTCACGAACCGTGAGATAATCACCTGAGCCAAAGTCGGATGCTTCACCGACTGAGCCACACAGATGCCCCTCTCTCTTTTGGTTTTTTAAAACAATACAATAGCGTCCATTCTTTAACCTGAGGCTTTTTGTGATTTTTTTCACTGTTTCCTTAGAAAATAGAAGTTTAATGATGAGTCAAAGAAACGGGGTCATCCTGGCTTATACAGTCACCATTTGTTAAGGACCCCCTAGGCACCAGGCACTTTAATGGATGATTTCATTTAAGCATTTAGGGCTCACAGAAGCCTTAGGGGTTTTGGAGTTTTAGGTTGCAGAGCTTCTGGTGGTGAATTTTGGAATTGAAATGAAGATCTTCTGTATTATTATGAAGAAAGTTCCATTTCAGGGGTTTTCAGAGGTGGTTCAGGAATTGCAGATGTATTTAGTTTATACAGCCTTTTAAAATATTATTTTGAGTTCTTTAAACATAAGTAAAAGAATCAACAGAAACTGTAATAAGAGCTTCATCATTATTAAGGTGCCAGGTTAAGTTGACTTTAAACAGACATCAATATGAAGCATTTCATTTCCTCCATCCCTGTGCATATATTTACACTGCTTATAAATGTGTCATTGACTGGGAAGATTGTACTGTTTTATTTTAAATCAGGCACGAATCCATCCATTCAAGCAAAATCATTAAGCAGGTTTACTGCTGCTGCACCTGTGTGCTGGCCCACATAGATCAGGGGTGGTTCAGATATATTGGCTTAGGAGCATGGCTGGTGTCCAGTAACAGGTGAAAATCTAATTGATTCCTTTCTGTGAGCTTTGGATTTTTTTTTTTTTTTGGTCTGAATTTGAATATTTATCAGGAATGAGAGTTGAGATTAGATGTTAGTTATATAGATTTGAAAGAAAAGGTGTCCCATTGTACCTTTTCCAAGAATCCTTAGATTTCGAGTTAGGCTCTCAAAACATTTACCACTGACAGGTACATATGTGTGTGTGTGTGTGGTTGGCAGCATCCAAGGTGGCACCCAAGATACCCACCCCCTAGTGTTGCATGCCCAGTATAATTCTCTCTCTTTGAATATGGTCTGGATCCATGGATATGATGGGATGTCACTTCTGTGATTATCTCATACTGTATGTTCCAAGGCATTTGCATATGCAGTTAAGGTCCTCAATCACTTGACTTTGGGTTAATCAAAAGGGCGATTATCTTTGTGGGCCTGACCTAATTAGAGGGGCCCTTTAAGAGAAGCTAAAGCATTATAGAGATGCTCTCCTATTGTCCCTGAGAAGGAGAAAATTGTCATGTTATGGAAAAGGCTCCAGGATAAGGATGGGAGGAGAGCAACCCCTTGGAGTTGAGCATGGTTCCTTGTCAATAGGTAGCTTAAAAATGGAGGGAAGAGGGATCTTAGTCATACACAAGGAAACAAATTCATCAACAGTTGGAATGAACTTGACAGAGGTCTCTGAATTCCAAATTAGGATTCAGCCAACCAGCATCTTGATTTCAACCCTGAAAAACCCAAGTAAAGGACCTAGCTAAAACGTTCTAGATTCCTGACCCATAGAAACTGTGACATTACACATTGTGTTGTCTTAAGCTTCTAAGGTTGTGATAATTTGTTATACAGCAGTAGAAAACTTGTACACAGTGGAAATGCATCCAGATTTTCTCCACAGTGAGTAAGATAATAAAACACAAAGTAAATTGAATGTGGAAGCTTGTTATATTATTGTGATAATCATCCACAATACCAGATATTGAATTTTTATGTTACTATAAAAGCTTCCTTAATTCCTACTGATGACCTTGATAAAATACACGTTTACAAACTTGAGCTCATAAAACATGTTAATATTAATACACTGCCTCTTTGTCTAGTTTAGGTTCTGAGGCATCATCTGAGGGATTTTTTTTATCCCCTTTCTAGAACAAAAGCATTTCATTATTTGAAAGCCACTGGCTTGACTAATAGGCACTTTTTAAAAAGACTGCATTTTGGTTGTTTTAAGAATGTAACTGTTGGCAGGGAAAAGAAGAACAAGATTGTGCAAGGCTAATTTATAGTCATCACATTGTTTTTAAATATATGTTTATATCTTTAATTATTCCCTTATTACAGAGTAATGCATAGATGTAAGAAATCCAGCCACTGCTTTTGACTCAGACCGATGAATTTTAGACTAGTGATATTAATGTCAAGCAGAAATCATTTAAATAGTAATTTAAAACTTTTTAATCATGCCATATTTCAAACATATCAAAAAAGCACAGGAAATGATATAACTGACACCCATATACTCAATCATCTAGATGTTAATAGATATTAACATTTTGCCTATTGCTTCAGATTATCTTAAAAAAAAAAAAGCTAGTCTGGCTTAAGCCCTACTCTGTCATTCTTCCTGTTTCTCTTTCTATTCCTCTCTCCCCAGAGGTAAGTACTAGCCTGAGATTGATGTACATTATCCTCATGAATGTTTTATAGGTTTTCTACATATTTATGTTTTCGTGAATAATATAGAGAATTGTTTAGCATTTTAAAATTGAAGTTACTGCTATCATACTGTAGGTAATATTTTCCAATTTAAGTTTCTCATCCAAACTTATATTTTTGAGATGAATTATGCATAATACCCCATGGCATGAATAAAACCCAGTTGATAAGCAGTTGTTTCCCCAATTTTGGTACCACAAATAGTACTGTAATGAATATTCTTGTACATGTATTCATGTGCCCTCACTTGAAAGTTTCTCCACTACAGAATGTAGAAAGCCTTTGGGTTGCAGGGTGCGCCCCGATTCAGCCTTACCAGAAATTGCCCAACGACCTTCAGCCGGCCTAGTGCCACCCATAATGTAGAGTTCGTATTCCCGCCTTCGTAACCAGTGCTTGCTGTCACAGTCTTTTTAGCCAAGTGGATGGGGATGCTGGGCGGCTTCTTGTGGTTTTAATTACTATTTCCCTAACTGCTGAGGCTGAGCATATTTCCTATGTTTATTATCTCTTCAGATTTCCCTTTTACAAACTGCCCGTCCAGTCTTTGTCCAGCAGTGGGAGCAGAGTGTCGTACTCTCATTGACTGACAGGAGTTCTTTATCGGAAGTGGACACAAGTTCTTTTTTCTTAGCTCCGCTTAGTCCATAGCTTTTTGTTAACTTTCCTGTGGTGTCTATTGTTAAAAATAAGTTAAATATTCATTTTAAGATGATTAAATTGATCTCCTCCCCCCCCACCTTTAATATCTGGGCTTCCCATGTCTTGTTTAAAAGCACTTTCTCTAGCCATATGTCATAAAGGTATTCTTTTGTGTTTTCTTTCGAAAGCTATGAAGTCTTGATTTTTATATAGGTAATTAATCAATTTTGAAAGTGTGTGTGTGTGTGTGTGTGTGTGTGTGTGTGTGTGTGCATGCGCGCATGCACATGCATTAGGCAGGGCTCTAATTTTATCTTTTTTGTCCTAGCACCATTTGTTGACTAATTCATTGCCCTTCTT
This sequence comes from Panthera tigris, assembly GCF_018350195.1. Lineage (NCBI taxonomy): Eukaryota > Metazoa > Chordata > Mammalia > Carnivora > Felidae > Panthera > Panthera tigris. The sequence goes on along the minus strand of NC_056661.1, from coordinate 126,250,231 downwards.
CCCATCCCCATGATTCTGCTTCTGATCGTCGCTTCTGTTGTGAGTCAAGTTTTCTCGAGTATAGGTATCTTTGTGGCTTTTTGGTTCTTTACCACACACCTTCGATCACTTACAACTTGGTAACAAAACTTGATACCAGGAGAATGAAACTGTCTTCTTTTTCTTTATCAAAATTATCCTTCCCAGTCCATACTGTGCCATTTATATGTATTTTAGCATCAGCTTGTCAAATCCTGTTAGGATTTTAATTAGCATTGAACTAATTTATGGATTAATTTTGGGGAAAATTGCTTTCTTTATCGTATTTTTCTATTTCATCCATGAAAACGATTTATCTTCATTTATTAATTCATTAGAATGTTCTTTGACATTTTCCAATGAAAGTCTTGTAAATTTTTTTTTCAATTAAATTTAGTAGACATTTAGTGTATGTTTAGTAAAATGTGTGCCTAAGACCTCATGTATCCATCATAAGTTATATCTGTGTTTATGCACTTTCATTGTTTATAGCTATTTATGTATTATATATTGGGCATTTGCTGTTTACAAGTCATTCTGTTGAGTTTAATTAATTTCTACAAACATTGGCATGTATTTATCAGTTAGTGTATTTCCCATTTTTTTTTTTAATAAACAAAATTAAGTGTCCGAGAAAGGAGGTAACTTGAATATGATTGTCTATGACTAATTGTACAGCCTGGATTTTATCTCAGTTTTATTTATACCTTTACCTTTTGCTAAAAGCCATGTTGTAAATGGCTTTTTAAATCAGCTGCTGTTTCTATGATATATGTCATCTTATTTCACAGGATCTTTTTATAGTAAAAAACCCAAAACCTTGTTATCAAGTCTCTATGTGAAAAAGGCATTTATTTAATTCACCAAGTAGTTGTCCCTTCATACCAATTAGTTAGTTCATCTGGATTGGACATACTTACACCAGAAAATAAGTCTATAAAATAAATGCTTTCTTTGGCAATTATCTTTGAATCAACTCTTAAGAAAAAAGCCCTATTTAACTGAATTGGCACAGTCTTGTTATTGCTGACTATGTCATGAGTGCTTTCCACGAAGGTAGAGTTAGTTCCCTTGCCTACCCTGACAAGACAGACAGCTTCTGGAGACAAGGCCTGGATGTCTGAGTGCAGTGTGGGTGCTCTAGTGAAAAAAGGCAGAGGAAAGCTCAAATGCAGATGAGTTTGTAAAACTTTAAAAGTTTTGACTGTTTACTTCCTGCCCCTTGCATCTGTTATCCCTACTAACTCCTCTAGAAGACTCTGTTTAAACTCTGATTTCGCGGGGCACCTGGGTGGCTCAGTCCGGTTGGGTGACTGACTTTGGCTCAGGTCATGATCTCACGATTTGTGGGTTCAAACCCCGCATCGGGCTCTATGCTGACAGCTCAGAGCCTGGAGCCTGCTTCGGATTCTGTGTCTCCCTCTCCTCCTTGTGCTCTGTCTCTCTCTGTCTCTCAAAAATAAATAAACGTTAAAATTAAAAGAAAATAAAGAAAATAAACTCTGATTTCCCTCCTGGTGCAAGGAGGGAGGGAAGAGAGGATGGCATGAAGCAGACTCTTGTGGATGTCCACTGAAGCCCATTCTTTGTTTTGTGTGCACTGTTGGGTACTTTGTCTCCCGCACTGAATCCGCAGCCTGCCTTCCTCGGGCATCCATCCCACCTCTTCTCTTAACGGGGCCCTTCCCCATAGGGCAGGAGCAGGTGGATTTCTGGGAGTGCTTCTGGACGGCCTCATGAGCTGCAGAGCTTGGGTGTTGGAGAGCTTCAGGGCTGTTGTGACCTTGCTCCTGTGCCTGGGCAGCCTGGTACTGTGGCCCAGGTGACCAGTGTGGTGGAATATGGCTCATTTCCATTCAGGACACCGTTGCGGACACATGGATTGGTACTGGAACACGAGCAAATACGTTTCAATTCTCTGTTTTAAAAAAATGCTTAATGATACATGTGCCTCATAGTAGGCATGAAATAAATATCCTCTTGTGGACAGAAGGTTGTAGATAGAATAGGGAAGGAAAGGAAAGATAGTTTGAAATTTATTTGCATTGCACAAGGAAGAAAGGGACTGTATGTCTGTCTTTGAAGACATAAATGGGCAGTTAGCTTTAGTTTACAAATATATTCTGGCTCTTACTCTCAATTGTGATTAAAATATCCATTCCATTCACTTAAAAAGTATTTATTGAACACGTTTCACCTACCAGGCACTGTTTTAGGCACTGATGATGATAAAATGTGAAGATTCCCACTCTTCTCTTGCATATGTTCTTGTGTGTGTGGACACAGACGAGAAATTTTTAAAAAACAAACAAGGTATTTATTTTGAGATTGGGGTATGTGGTATGAAGGAAGTGAGTAACGTACTGTGATACACATATGGGGGCAGAGTGTGGTAGGTGTTACAGTTGAGGTTCAGCCTGCTAGGCCAGCTGTAGAATATAGGTTCCAGAACAGGTCAGAAATATGATTTGGCTTGGCTCAAGTTAACAAATAACCAGATAAAAACGAAATACAACTACAGCAGTGTGGATGTGGTTTCCAGAATAAGGAGCTTTGGACCTTTCTTCTTCTAACACATGAGCCCCGAGAAAAAAACTTATGCCTCCTCTCTAAGCAGTAATTCTCCTGTAAGGATTTCTGCTACCCAGGGTTACTGTCTTGGTTCTGGGTCTTCTTCATGGGGTCAAGCCAGCTCCAGGGCAATCTGGATCTCCCTGCAAGGCCCTGGATGTCCATCTGTGGGCCTTGGCCGAGATTGCCATAAGGCATCAAGAATGTCTCTCTAAAGAGGAGACATTTAAGCCAAGACTTGTGGATCATAAGGAGGCAGATCATAGCATTGCAGGTAAAAGGAATAGCCAGTGTGAAGGCCCTGAAGCATGAAGGACTTGGTGTGATAGGGATAGTGAGCTGGGGGTGGGAAGTAGATCGGATGGGATTGGAAAGGTTGGCTGGGGCCACATCCAGCTGAGTCTTTTAAAGCATAGTAGGTATTTGAATTTTCTTCTAAAGTACAGTGGAAAACCACCGTTTTAACCTGGAGTCCATGAACTTATGCAGAAAGAAAGTTACAACTCTGTGAAAATATAAATTTTGCATTATTTCAGTCATGAATATAGGCAAGAAGCCACAGTAGTAAAGCAGTATCTGTGCCAATGTTACCAGTAGAAATCATAGATATTTCCATTTATCACTGTTATTACAGCTTCTTCAACATGTAATTTATGATCATTACACTTAATTAGAAATTATGGTGGTTATTAGACCTTGTAATGTATCTTGTTATTTCATGCATTAATACAGGGATCAACAAACTATAGCCTTTGGGTGGAATCCAGGCTGCCACCTGTTTTTGTAAATAAAATTTATTGGAACACAGCTGTGCCCATTTATTTATGTATCATTGTTGCAGCCCTTCCGGCCTGCAATGCTTAAAATATGTACGATCTGGCAATTTCTGGAGAAAGTTGCTGATAACTACATTGATAAAGCAGCATATATGTTACTATGATACAATTTTAAAAATATTTGCATAACTATCGGGTTTTTTTTGCAAGCGTATGCATTTTATTTCTGCATTTAAAGACCTTATTCAGAGAAAAGTCCATAGGCTCCACCCGACTGCTAACACATCCACGATCATGGGGAAAAACAGAAAAGAAAAAGAATCGCTGTACTGCGATGTCTCAAGGCAGGTGAACAAAATGGCCCTGACCTGTGTTCCCTTTGCCTCAGATCCTCTTCCGTCTTCTTTGTCAGGCAGATTTTCCATATTTTTGGTGCTCAGTAGCGAAGCTGCCCCTTCTTACGAATGATGTGTTGCATCCATTCTGTGTGCCAGACCGAGGCGTTGTTAGCACTAATTTAATCCCCACAGCAATACCATTTAGTCTAGGTATGACTGTCTTCGTGTGGCAGCGAGGGAGGTCCAGAGATGTTGTCATGTACATGTAGCTCATTTACTGAATTTCACTGAGCACCAGCTATGTGCCAGGTGCTGTGCCAAATGTCCAAGGAGACAAAGCTGTTAGTGGCGAAGCCACGCTTTGAGTCAGGCCCTTCAGATACCAGTGTGTAGGTGGGTCACACCACAGCAGCAGGTTACTTTTGGGATATCATGTGACACCGTGCTGTCTCTTTGATGCCAGCCAGCGAGCTTGTTCACTTCTCCCTCTCTGATGTTTCCATCCCACTTTGTTCCATAGCTCTCTGCTACAGAGGTGTCCGTCTTGTTCTCCCTCCATAGTCTGTTGTTTGCATTGGCTTTGGCTAGAGTCAGCTGTGGGGTTGGCATTTTCACTGCTGTAGCGGCATCCTTGGTGATCCCTGCCAGGGCCCTTGGGGTGGCCTTTTAAATGTGTATGTTTTGCAAGCATGAGCTTCTTTCCTGTAAGTGCAGCTCTCCTCTCCAGCACTTTGTGGGTTTCTGAGGCCACAGGCTCTAACTTGCCAGCAACATTGTAACCTCGGTTTAAACATGTGCAATGTGACATTTGATTGGGGGCTAAGTTAAAATTGATGGCAGTGGAGAAGGGCTGGGGAATCAAGTCTCTGTCTCAAATGGATGATAAAACACGACTGCAGGGGAAAGGCTGTTTCATGTGGTTCACTCCAGCTTTGCTGGTTCCTTCTGTCAAAACCAGGGAGGTCGCTTTCTCCTGCAGAAACATAGACAATCTTCATTAGCTGGGTTGGGCAAATACCCACAATATCAGACATTTTTCCTGCTCTCTTTCCTTTTTTCATCTGTTGCACACGAGGAACATTGTTCCTGTAGTTATCTACACACGGGCACTGGTATTTTTTTGGTGTATACACACACGTTATATTCCAACAATTTGGACTCATATTACAATACTGTTTTGCAACCTACATTTTTTGCTGCACAATGCAATGTGACATGTTCTGATATTATTAAACATTTTTTTATACCAGCCCTTTAATGGCTGTGTTATGTATAATTGGGCTGCTTAACTATATTTATTTCAATTTTCCTTCATATTAGGGAACCTTTGGAAGACTTTGTGTATCAGTCAGGGTATAGAAACCATACCATTATTTGAACAGGAGCATTTTATTTTAAAAAATGGTTCCTTGTAGGAACTGGTTAACTGCGAGGAAAGGGGTAAAAGAGGATGCTGAAGAAGCAGTTGCAGCAAACCAGCTGTGGCCTTTAGTCTGAGGAGTGGGCAGTTTGAGAACTAAAGCCCAAGAGAGGGAACTGCCCCCCTCCCCAAGGCTCTTCGAAGAGAGCATGGCTGCCACAGGGACATCACCACCAAGGTGAAGGATACACACCTGTGTTGGACTATAGAAAGGAGTCTGTAGTAGGCAGAGTGACTTAGAAGTGGCCTCTGTAGGCGGAGTAGGGCAGGAGGCCTGAGGACTTGCGCATCAAATAATAAGAATCATGGTGGTGGATGGAAAGCCAGCAGCCTTTTTCTGACCAGGCAGGATCATTCCGGTGCCCTCCACTGGTGAAGCTTCACATTCTGTCAGGTGGCAAAGGGGAATGCTTGGGTGTAGCTCTTGTATTCCAAAGTGGGGCCAAGAAAGCTGGGCTTTGAGATAAGAAACAATAAATAATGCACTGGATTTGCTTTTAGTTTTTTTTTTTTTCCTCCATTATGACTAATACTGCCTTAGACAGCCCTTGTAAGATGTCGGTACCTCTGATGTTTCTGTAGGACAAATTCTTAGAATTTGATTTTGAACATTTTTAAGGCTTTTGTTAAACATTACAAAATCACCCGCCAAAAATTGGGCCATATTTACTCTCCTTCAAGTTATGCATGTGAGGAAAGGCATAAATTTTTATCATAGAACTTTTTACTAGCTTTTCAGATCTGGGTTCTTGTATCAGATTGTGAACTTGGAGACTGGAGATGCTCAGGGCAGGTGGGCCTGGGGCTGGAGCCTGCGGGCTGACTCAGTTAAGTGCCAAGCCCTGCAGTGATCGTAGTTAGAAGTGTGTTGCTAGAATCCTTCATCACCTCAGCCAACCTCCTTAACTTACTTCCTTTCTACTCCAATTCACTGCTGCTGACAGATTCATTTCTCTGAAGCATTCCCTTCATCATAATCAGTAATTTTGCTCAGAAACCTTAAATGTTTCCTCTTTGTTGTACTGAGAATAAAAGAGAAGAGAATTGACCTTTGGTGCTGGGCCCCTTGCCTCCATTCTGTTGATGAGGAAACTGAAGCCGATCGACTTGCCCAAGGTCACATGGGAAGTTAGCTGGCTCAGGCCCAACCTGGGCTTCCTTCCTTGTGGTCTACTGCACTTTCTAGGCTCCCAGACCCCTGTTGGTCCATCATGCTCGTGACATTACTGTTCTCCCAGGGCCTGTAGTGAGAGAGAGAGATTTTCTTAATACATGTCCTCATTCCTCAGATGACCACACTATGCCATTGCTGGTGCTGATCCCGCTGTCTGGATTGCTAAAATTGTCCCCCTCAGGTTCTGTGCTCAAGGGGGCTGCCTACTCTGACTTCAAGGTTGAGTCTAAGACTCATCTCTAAATAATGACCTTCCATTATTTCTTAGCAAATTGTACTCAGTCAATTCTTATCCTAGGGTGTCAGGGAGACCTGGATATGGATTGGGTCCAACCTTGAGCTTTTGGTCCCTGGGCCTGGACACCAAGATAGGTGTGTGCTCACTCCTACCATGTGAACTTGGCTGAGGAAGCAAGCAAAAAAAGGGTGCCTGTTTTTCATCAAGAGTGAACATCTAATAGTGCTTGTTCCTTTAAGGTAAGACAGCATGTTCTTCTGCAGAAAAACATACTGTTCTTCATCTCTGTCTTCTACAAGTGTTGATTAAAATGCTGAGGGGGACCAGCATTCTCCCCATGTTCTTCCCCTGGGGTTCACGACATCCCGGGAGACTCCCTGGGCCCCTGCAAGCTGTCTACCTGCAGCTCTCTGCTCATTTTACCCCAAGTCTCATTACATATGGAAAGAGAGCAAACCATTCCTGTGCAGCATGCCCTCAGCCTCCCTCCGTGGTCTGTGTTTACACATCACAAATAGGTAGTTAGCAGATATCTTCCTTTATACCTTCCTCGTTCTGTCTTCTCTTGATGTTGGGAATTGTGTAAAGGATGCCTGTGTTCTGTGAAAAGGAAAGTGATGGAAGAAAAACAATTGAGAATAGAATCGAGTTAGGGGCAGGAAAATAGAGTGGACAAGAAGTCAAGCCCAGATCCTTCGATTAATGGGTGAAGATGAATTGCTCAAGCTGTCTGGGGATGATGGGGACATGGTCTCTGATGGTAAACGAACCTGGGGAAGGCCACAATGGGAATTACGGTGAATGTGCATTTACCACAGTTTGCCACACATTCTCATCTTTCTACCTCACCCCCGCCTCCCAGCCTTCTTTTTTTTCCTGTTTTTGGAGGTTCAGATTTTTATTTTAGGGTATTTCTAACATCGCTCCTCAAATGTTAGACCCGTAGTCCTCTGTCTGGAGGCATTGCTGCGTAACCTAGCAACCGGCATATCATGTACTGTCCTCAGTTATTCCTTCAGCCTGAAGATTTGAAGATCACTCAAATGGACACATAAAGGACAAAAGGGGTCAGGTTTACATGCAAAATCAGTGTTTGTGATGATTGAGTAGTGGGGGTGAAAAACAGCATTATTTAGTAGTAATACATCCAAAGTAAGGGCCCTGTCACATCTGGAGAGAGAGAGAGAAGCAGACAAGGAGAGAGGAGGAGAGAGGGAGCCAGAGGAAAAAAAGACCCCGGAGCTGCCTGCCCTCCAGGAGTCTGGCTTTTCGGGGTCGTAAGCGCCCTCTCCCCCTCTGACCTTCTCTTTCCTTGCTTTTTGACCAGGGAATAATTCTTAATTTGTCTGGCTAGATAGAAAGTTGGCATACTGAGAAAAACAAATTTCAGAGGGAAAAATAGGAGAACAGTGACATTTTTCAGCAGGATCTTATTATCCAACCCACACAGAGACTGAGTCGCTGAGCTAGTTCTGTGAAGAAACACAAAGACATCCTATCGAGACGCCTGTGAATGTCAGGGGCTAGTACAGTCAGGAACTGCTGGGCATGAGTAAATATGACAGTGGGGCTTTAGCTGGCTTTCACTGGGCCACTTCTTCTCGTACACTGTGTGCAGTTGGGACATTTCACTGCACAAATGTTCTGGCTGCCTCTTTTCTCTTCATTTTTGAGGTGCTGGCATTAGTCTTGTTTGCCTCAGACTCTATTTCCTTGAAATTCACAATACTTAGTCTGAATGTGCTGGGTGTTCTTGCGGATTAGACTGGGATGATTCTAAACTATTGCGCCTCAGAGTTACTTAGGATTATAGCGAAAATGAGCATCCCTGAGAAAGTGGCTAGGGAACAGGAGCCCTAGAAACCAGTATTTTAATGTGCCCTTATGGTGACTCTAAAAGAGATGATATGACGGTCATACAAAAAAATGGAGGATTGATGACTGATTTCTCAGAGAGGGGCAGGGGGCAGTGTCTTGGCCTGTGACTCGATGGATACATTCTTCATTTTTGCAGAATGCCCCTGTTTGGGGGCGGGGGGAGGTTGGTCCATTGTTTTCTTTTCTTCCCCACATGCTTTTATATGTCATTTGGTGGTGTTATTCCTTGGCTAGCCTGGGAAAGTGACCCTGACCTGGTTGAATGCTGCTGGATTGGCCCCATTGGAAGCTGCTCTCCAGGGGTCACCAGTACAACCTGTTGATGAAACAAAGCTGGCCAGTATATTGCTCACTGTGGTAAAGGGAAAACACAGCCATGCAAAGCTTGGGCAATGTCTCGGCAGGTGCAGGCGTATTGGTCAGGGTTCAACAAGAGATGCAGAACCAGTGGGAGATATGTGCAAAGAGGTTTATTGCAAGCAGTTGGCTTACGTGATTGTGGAGACTGGATAGGCAAATCCAAAATGCATAGGGCATGCTTTCAGGAAGAGGAGGCTGGAACTCTGGGGTAAAAGTTGAATCTGCTGTTCACTGGTAGAATTTAAGGCCTTTCAATTTATGGAATCAGGCCCACCCAGATTATCTTGGATAATCTCTCCTACTTAAAGTTAACTGACTATCAACTTTAACCACACCTGCAAAATACCTTTACAGTAACACCACCTAGATGCATATTTGATTGAATAATTGGGGAGAGCAGACTAGTCAAGTTGATATATCAAAAGACTATCGTAGAAGGTAATATCAGAATTTCTTGAGAATTGGAATTTTATTTAGGCCGATCTTTCAAAGCATGTATGGATATGGTACAGCAGTCCAGGATAGGTGTTAACAGCAGAGATTTTCCAGTTGAGGGATTCAAAGAATCTTTGGATGCAAACAGTTGATGTTTTCCACTGAAGAGTTTACGAGGGCCTTTTAGGAAATTCCTATAAGGAAATTCACTCTTTTCTAATGAGGGAAGACATACACTTTTGTTCCCAAAGCATGAGCTTTGTGATTTCTTCTTAATTTATGAACTAGAAGCATTAAACACAAATATGGCTACCATACTGTCGAACTGGCCACTGCAGAGACAGGACACATTCATAAACTGCAAATCAGAGCCAGAATTTCACCTCATGTATGCCTGCCCCTCCCTCTTTAAGTGGCTAAAGGCCAGTCTACCTTGTAAGTGTCATATCTTTACTCTCTTTGTGCATCCTAGACTCTTTTTTTTTTATGTTTATTTTTGAGAAGGGGGAGGGGCAGAGAGAGAGAGACACACACACACAGAATCCGAAGCAGGCTCCAGGCTCTGAACTGATAGCTGGACCTTAATGTGCCAGCTGATAGCTCAGAGCCTGATGTGGGGCTCGAACTCATGAACTGTGAGATCGTGACCTGAGCCAAAGTCAGATGCTCAACCAACTGAGCCACTGGGGTGCCCCAAGGAGACCCCACTTTTTAAAAAATGTTTATTTATTTTGAGAGGGAGAGTACAAATGGGGAAGGGCAGAGGGAGAGGGAGAGAGAGAATCCCAAGTAGGGATCACTGACAGCGTGGAGCCCAACGTGGGGCTCAATCCCACAAACATGAGACCATGACCTGAGCTGAAATCAAGAGTCGGATGCTCAACCGAAATCAAGAGTTGGACACTCAACCGACTGAGCCACCCAGGCGCCCCTGGAGACCCCACTCTTAAGTGATGCTCTACGTTGCCTGGATGAAATTTATAGAATCAGAGAAAACATAAGCCTTTTCCTTTGCTGACCAACTTTACATTCTTTGGAGAGTGGAAGGTGGCATCAGCCTGTGGTCGAAGAGGTGTCATCCAGTTGATTTTCCTGATAGAACACAGCCTCTGAAGCACAGGTCTGTCTGTACTGCCTTTCTCTTTGAGTCTCATCTACCTTTCTGACAGGACCTTAACACTTAAAATAACTTTTTTAATGTTTATTTATTTTGAGAGAGAGAGAGCAAACAGGGGAGGGGCAGAGAGAGAGGGGGAGTGAGAGAATCCCAAGCAGGCTCTGTGCTCAGACTCACGAACTGTGAGATCATGACCTGAGTTGAAATCGACAGTTGGGCCCTTAACCGACTGAGCCTCCCAGGTGCCCCAGGACCTTAACATTTTTAATGCAAATTTAATAGCTCTTCCCCTTATCTTCTTTTATTCCAAAATGCAAAACACTGATTAGAAACACATTTTTTTCAGAGGAAAGGAAAAGCCAGAAAGGCAAATGAACTGCTAGCCGAGAAGACAGAGGCACAGGGATGAGAGCTGCTGTCTAGTTAATGGTGGCTGTCCCTCTCATTTTTGAGCCACTTCTAGGCTGGGCTCAGCGCATTTATCACCTCTTGTTCTTACTCTTTGTTCCCCATGCAATGGCTCGCTCTCCCTACTTTAGGGAAGAGAAGACTTACATCCGTGTGGTTAAGGACCTCGCACTGAGCACAAGTTGGGGAATTTGAACCCAGCTCCTCCTGTCGGTGGTTTTGATGCTGCTTTTGGTTTAAACACACAGTGCTTAAGACTCTTTCTTTAAAGAACTCATGCTTAGATCCCCAAAAGTCAGGAGCCAACATTGCAGGAGTCAACCTGGGGGCCAGCTGCTTACTTTTACCCCAGTCATACCCCCACCTAGGGTCCTGTACTGTGGGCCTCACAGGGAACCCCTGAGAACCTGCAGGGCGTTTGCTGATACCATACTTACTTCTTTGCTCTCATGTACGTTGACCAGTTGATGAGGATAATTCCCCTCTGAGGATAAATGCAAAATCTTGGTCTTTTTCCAGAGAGAAAATGGGCAGAGGGCCGACTCAGTCAGTGGAACATGCAGTTCTTGATCTTGGGTTGTGAGTTTGAGCCCCACGTTGGATATAGAGACTAGTTTTAAAAAAATCTTAAAAAAAAAGTTGTTATGATGGTTAAATAAGCATGACAGCAAACCCCCAAAATACCCCAGCTCGGTGCCTTTCAATAAATGTTTATTGCTATTATTAGGAATCCCTACCCTCACTCCAAATTTCCATGAGGAAATATTATCCTAAGTCCTTCCGGCCTCTTTGTGTTCACAGGGCTGCTTTTTCTTCTTGACTGGTTATTTGGGAAGAATAAAGTGGGCCCCTTTTTCTCTGGGAAGGAAACTGCTTTAGGTCTGACCTCAACAGGTAATCTGAGGGTCCAGTTAGCTGTCTTGTTGGTTCTTACCCTGAGCCTTGTTTTCCGTAAAAACTAGTAAAGGGGATATTTTAGGTTTTCATCTTCTGACTCTCTTATTTCTCAATTCATTTAGAACCTGAGCAAGAAAGAGGGATGCTATGTTTTCAGCTTCCTTAATGTTTTATAATGAGAATTTGCTGTCTTTCTCTCCTTTGGCAGAGAGTCATAGAATTTTAGGGTTGAAAGATTTTTTAAATGACAGAAATTAATTTCACCTTTCCTGCCGACCAGGTGGTCATTCGGGCCTTACCTGACACTTCCAATAATGAGAAGCTTGCTTTCTCCAGAGGCAGCCCAGGGTGTCTGCCTGCGGATGCTCTAGATTGAGCTGGAATTGACAGAGTTGAACTTTCAGGCCATCCTGCCCTTGGTATAAACGTTTGGATTAGTTTTCTTTGGGAGACAGTGTGGGCCTGCTTTCTTTTAGGTAGTCGTTTTAGAAAATTCATTTTCCAATAAGTAGTCAGAATTGGCTGAGGGAGAGAGAGAGTGTGTTCTGTGTGCTTTTGGCATCTTATCCTGAGAAGCTTTGTACCACCTCCGTGTGCCTGCTGAACACATTCCAGATTGTGGCTCCTCTTAAGTGATGCAGGAGAATGATCCTCATGGCGCTTTATTAACTTCCTGGCCTCTGTGCTCCAGGGTGGGGCATGTGGATGTGCGACTCCCGTAAGGTCTCCTCCTGAAAGCTGAGAATGGTGCGTACTCTGGTGGCAGGAAATAAAACTGCCAGTGAGATTCTACTTCCAATGCCAAAGATTCTATGTGACAGCTTTAGGACATTCACCTCCAACATGCTTGCCAAGTGGAGAAAGACTGACTTGGGCTCTTCTTATTTATGCTGTGTTCTTCACTCTAAGGTGACACACAGTTAGAGCTGGCAAATGTTAAGAAACCAAGTTCCTTAATATAACCTTAAAAAGGTAGCTTTATTTAGATGGGATTCACATTCCCTTACATCCACTATTTAAAGTGCTCAATTCAGTGGTTTTTGATATATTCCTAGATTTGTGAAATCATCACCACAATCAATTTTAGAACATTTTCATCACTGGGAAAAGAAACCTTGCAACCATTAGCGTTCATCTCCCCCCAGCCCCTGCCACCTGCCAGCACCTGGAAACCACCAGTGTGCTTTCTGTCTCAGTGGATTTGCCTATTGTGGACATTTCATATAAATGGAACCATAACAGCGGTGGCCTTTGTGTCAGGATTCTTTCACTTAGTGTAATGTTTTCAGGGTTCATTCATGGTGTAGCATGTATCAGCATTTCTTTGTATTGCCTAATAATATTCCGTTGAATGGGTATACCACATTTTGTTCACCAATTGCTGGACATTTGGGTTGTTTCCAGCTTTTGGCTATTATGAATAACGTTTTTGTGAGCATTCATGTACAAGTTTTTGTGCAGATGTGTGTTTTAATCTAGCAGAACTGGTTAGATTGTATTTTCTAAATAACCTTTCAAAGTTGCTTTTTTTTTGGTTTGCTCTTCTTGGGCCCTATATTCCTACTCTCTGGACTTATACTCACTTCTGTGCTGAATGCTGTCTGTGACTTGTTATGAAGTTAATACATCTGAGACCCAGTTTAAAGTTCTTTGTAGAAATAATTAAAAATCACTCAAGAATTATGAGAATAAAGTGACAAACTGAATCATAAGAATTCTTATTATATGGTATCACTACTAGATTATTTTTGCCTTTGCTCTCTCTTCTTTACTAAGCTTCTAAAATTTGAAGACTTACAAAGATTTTATTTTTCTTTTCCAGAATCGCAATGAAATAAAAAATGGCACTATCCTTCGATTAACCACATCTCCTGTAAGTTGATTTTAGTTTATAGCTTTCTAGTAAATGCTTTGGTGTTCAGTTCTGCTATATGTGATTATGGGATATTAATTTTTATTTATTTATTAAAAATTTTTTAAATGTTTATTTATTTTTGAGAGACAGAGTGTGAGTGGGAAGGGGCAGAGAGAGAGGGAGATATAGAATCTGAAGCAGGTTCCAGGCTCTGAGCTGTCAGCACAGAGCCCAACGTGGGGCTCGAACCCACGAACCATGAGATCACGACCCGAGCTGAAGTCGGACACTTAACCGACTGAGCTACCCAGGTGCCCCTGGGATATTAATTTTTGAGGGTAACTTTAGTGCAAGACAGAAGGTGTCTGGAATGTCCTCACATGCAGATCCTGGATTAGCAGTAATGCCTTTCCTTGTATTTCCCATTTCAAAGGAGGAAACTTTTATTTCAGGTTCAGTGCAAGTAAATTGACTGTAAGGTTTGAGTTTGGTGGTCACTTCAACAATTCTCATATTACAGATGGGGTAACTCAGTTGTACTGATTGGTTTTACCCACCTGCCCACACATACACCTAATGCCATCTGAGCGAATTCAGCCAACGGACAAAGCAAACAAAACCAAAGACAGCCTATGATTACCTCTCTTTAAAGTCAGGGTGTGTATGTGTGTAAAAGAGAGAGTGTTTAAGCGTTTTTCTAGTTTTGGTCAGTGATTATGACAACTCATAATAATATAATTTGAGAAATATTGGCCACTAAGGTTGTTTCATTGACAGCTGATTCTAGATGAAACACTTCAAAAGCTAAACAAAGTGCTACAGAATATTTAGACTACTGTAGCTGGCTGTGTTGCTTATCTTCATCTCTCTTACTTGCTTGCAGATTCTTTGGATAGTAGCATTAGCATATTTAAACTGTATTATTTCACAGTGCATTTTATTGCTTTCCTAAAAAATATCGTGCACAAAATACACCAAGTGTTACTATTTTCACTCCGCATATGTCATGAAAACTGTGTCTAACTCTTATTTTCAGTTTCCACCAAAGCCATGTGGTAGGCTAAAAATAAATTTGAAAATTGGGAAAAGCATCTGGCTAAACTTAAATTGTGGGTACTGTAACTACCACACATTCTTCTGGTTGAAAATTACATTAGAGAGGCTTAAAAACTCTTAAACATTGTACCCAACAACATCTTGAACCTAAACACAGTGATAAGCTCCACAGAGTGCATCGTGGGAGTTGGCCAAACTGTCTTCTGGTGCCTTCTTTTCCACTTTCTGGAAATCATATTTCATACTCCTTTTTCAATAGCCACATGATGAGCTGAGACATTTTTGTCTGACTTAGCATTGACCTTACCTCAGTCAGCATGAATTAATGTTAATTTGACCTTTCGAGACCGTGATTTCATTTGGTTTTTGTAGTTTCTGTTTATCCTGTTACAATTACTCATTTGCTGGCTGGGCAGAAAGAGTCCACCTTGCCTTGTTAGGTCTCAGAATTAGAAAGGCTCAGTTTTCACATCTAAGCCAAAGAAGAAGTTCATTCTTTTTTATTGCCATGGGTGCATGAACAAAACTTCCACAACATAAGCTACTCCTTGAAAGAAGGTTAGGTGTTTGTCAGGGTAAAGTTTTTCAGCGTCCCGATAGCTCATGCTTTTCTGGTAGTGACCTTCACGTTCCCAGCAAGGTGAATGGTGAGATGTGAAAGCCAGTGCACAAGGCGATATCATAAGATGGAGTCCACCTACAAGAGACTGGTGTCTGTATTCTAAAGACTGGTGGTTTCCAAACCCGAATCATTGGTGGAACTTTAAAAATGCGGTTGTTTGGGCCTTTACTGAGAAGCTGAATTATGATACCTGGAAACAAGGTCCAGGAATCTATATTCATTTTAAACAAGCATTTTATGATTTGGCTGTAGCCACAGGGTCTAGAACTGGGCATTACTCTAAGTGGGATATTTTGGATCTGTAAAAACTTCACTTGCTGTCAGTAGATTGTTTTTTATTATTTTGCGTTTAACTGAAAAATATGGGTCAGCATATGCTAACTCTTTCACTTTTCATGTACGCACAAAAAAATGTTAAAAAATGTAACCGTCTCCATCAAATTTGCCAGGAAGTGTTAGTGCACCATAAAGAAATCAGCAAATGGTGTCATACCATAAAAATGTTTGATTCTTTCCTCTACCTCAGCTGAACTTCTTCTGTAGCCAGACAAAATGCACACACACCGACATGTGCACACTTATGCGTGCACACACATGCACACACTCTTGCTTTAGGTAATGTGCAACTGCGCTGAATTCCACCTGTGTGACCTTGGGCAAGTTACATAACTTGTCTGCACTTCAGTTTCCTGTGTACAATGAACATGATGAGGACAGCCACCTGGTAGGATTATTGTGTAGATTAAATGAATTCCTTCATGGGGGTATTTAGAATAGTGGCTTATAAAAAGCCCCAGGTAACTTAGATGTTTTTATTATTGGTACTAGAAGTACCACACACCGTTAGCATTAATACTGACAATGAAATAATTTTTGAGTACTCCTTATTATCATAATCTGTATAATAAATGCAGGCTTCCTGCTTGGAGGAGATTGTACTTTTCGAGGAATTCAAAGTGATCTGCTTGGGGTAAATATATGTCAGTGCTGTCTGTGCACTTGAAAAATTTACAAAAAAGTGTATCTTTGAATGATTTTAAAAGATAAAGTGATTCTTGCTCAGCTCTCCATTCTCCCTCTTAAAAACATGGGATTTAGGGCGCCTGGGTGGCTCAGTCGGTTAAGCGTCCGACTTCAGCTCAGGTCACGATCTCGCGGTCCGTGAGTTCGAGCCCCGCATTGGGCTCTGGGCTGATGGCTCAGAGCCTGGAGCCTGCTTCCGATTCTGTGTCTCCCTCTCTCTCTGCCCCTGCCCCATTCATGCTCCCTCTGTCTCAAAAATAAATAAAACGTTAAAAAAAAAATTAAAAAACAAAAAAAACAAAAAAAAACAAAAAAACATGGGATTTAGGGTTCAGGTGACTTTTCAGATATCCAGGAAACTGAATGAGTAGAGAGAGTTCTGGTTCTCCCCCACCTTCCTCCTCCTCCTTTTTTAAAATTTCTGATGCAAAGTGTCAGTTTTTGGTTATAACTACAATGGGAGACCACTGTGCTTCTGTGACCAAGTGATGGGGGCATGGTTCCATTCCTGCCTCGGCATCTGAAGTGTTGGCATTGGTTTCCTTGCTGGGTCCCCTTCTCTCCTTGGGGCTACTTTCAGGTGACAGGGAAGGGGGAACTGGGCAGGGAGGAAGGGGACCTTGACTGTGGAGCCTGTTGGGGTCTCAGTACCTGTGTGGATTCCCATCCTTCACTCTGCAATCTTAACCCTGTTACAGTCCACTCGGGGCTCCTCTGATAGTTCTAATGAGTTTTCATTCAGAAGATACGTCGCTTCTGGGGACAAATACCTCCTCTTCCCCTTTCTCTGAAATATAACAAGTTTCAAAGGAGAAACAAGTGGCTGAGAAGGAGAATATGAGGATAGTACATTGCTTCACCCATTGCAGTTTTTTTTTTTATTTTTTTTTTTTTTCCAACGTTTTTTTTTTTTATTTATTTTTGGGACAGAGAGAGACAGAGCATGAACGGGGGAGGGGCAGAGAGAGAGGGAGACACAGAGTCGGAAACAGGCTCCAGGCTCCGAGCCATCAGCCCAGAGCCTGACGCGGGGCTCGAACTCACGGACCGCGAGATCGTGACCTGGCTGAAGTCGGACGCTTAACCGACTGCGCCACCCAGGCGCCCCCACCCATTGCAGTTTTGAGTTAAATAGTAACTGCCACAGATGTTGAGTTATTTCCATTAGGCAAAAATAGAGGCAGAAAAATTTAATATTTTATTTTTCTTACCGTCTGCCCCAACTGAAAAGTAGCTGTGAAAATCTTTACTGGAAGAACGAGAAATATAAACTGCAAGTTATTATCCAATATATTTCCATTCCTCCCTGTCCGGCATGTAGTAGCCAAGGGCAGAGGCCTTAAAAAAATGTCTAATTTTAGGCGAAGCTACTGATTTGGTTTCCTAATTATTTTGTTTTATATTTGTGCAGTAATTAGCCAATGCCTGTGAAACACATGTTGAAAAGCAAAATTTATAAGCACTGTTGTGTGTTGTGCTAGAAGATTTTCAGTAACTGGGAAAGATTATTTCTAATGAAATAATGTCTAGTGAAGCTTTTGAACACTCTGTGTAGGCAGTTACTGCTCAGAATATTGACTGAACGCATGAATGTTCTGTATAAATTTGCGTAATGGCTTAACTAAGCAAATAGCTTTTTGTCATTTGTAGACAATAATTTTACTTACAAGGTAAACATTTTCCCATTTTTCCCTCCTCACTGCCACTCCTGTTCCCTTTCAGGGGCTTTACTGTTTTTGTGCTCTTACTTTTCCAAGAGACAGAAACGTGGGCTTTGTCAAGAAGGCAACCAATTGCCATCATTAAATTAACAGACATTGCTTGAAGGTGGAGTCATGCAGGTTGGAAAACTGCCCTTGGTATATAGAATGCACATGGTCTTATGCTTCTGGGCCCTGTTGTCTTCCTTTCTCAATGAAACAGTAGTTTTTTGTCTATTGTGGTTTCCTCTGTGAACACTCTTCCATTTATTTTTGTCCTCAATGAGGCTCAAAACGCCCAGCAGCTCCATGAACGAATCCAGTCGTCAAGTATGGATGCCAAGCTGGAAGCCCTGAAGGACTTAGCCAGCCTCTCCCGGGATGTCACATTTGCCCAGGAGTTTATAAATCTGGATGGCATCTCTCTCCTCACGCAGATGGTCGAAAGCGGCACCGAGTAAGCATCTTTTATCCAGACTTCTAGTCTGTCCTATTCTTTCCCGCATTCTGGGGATTTGTTACTTTCCTTGTACTTGTAATTTCTAGTTTTAAAGACCAGAAATTGACCAAAAAAACAAAATCTATGTTTCAAAGTCTTAAACTAGGTCAAAATAGCATCCCTGAATAATCTTTTACAACATTGTCATTTCAACGATGAAATGCTTAATTATTTAAAATTATAAATACTATAAATATTTATCAAATACTTACTGCATATAAAGAGTGGAAGTTGGGAGAATTTAAAAAGTTGTGAGCCAAGCCATTAAAAAATCTATGGAGGCAGACCTCAACTGAGATATAATTCCTTGTGAGGGCTGGGACCAGTTACAGCTGACAGAGGGGGTGTCAGTGAATGGGCCTTTAAGGAGTTTGAGTTCCATTATGATCAGGAAAGGGATGGACATTTCCCCTTGGGGAGCTCACCTTCTCAGGGAAGGCTTTAATTCTGTGGTGTGATTGGGGGTAAGGAGGCTCCTTACCTGGGGGTAAGGAGCCGGGTGGGAGCTAGCTCTTACACATGTGGACAGATGACTCCCCTCACCACCAAACGCCAGGGTAGGGTCCATAGGTAGCTAGCTACTCATTCCTATATGGTCAGGTGCGACTAGCATAGACTATTAGAGCATGTAAGTTACAGCCTATGAAAATGCCAAAGCAGTTAATTACGTATGCTAAATTAATGATATGCAGAGTTGGGATAGATATTTATTAGGAAAGAATACATGTCACTGGGAATTGGGGTTTAAGCCTGAGTCATGTAGATCTGTCTTCAGTACGTGGTGATTCAAAGAATGAATGGATGACGGTGCATATTGGAGACCTATCTTGGCCCTCTCTTTCAGTCCCTTTCCCCTCCCTTTCCCTCCCTCCCTTCCTTCCTTCCTTCCTTCCTTCCTTCCTTCCTTCCTTCCATCCATCCATCTCCTCCTACATGTGGCATTATTTAGTCTCTGCAACTGGCACTAGTGAAAGATTCTTTTTAGATGGCAAACAGGCTTGGATGATCTGAAAAAGGGTCGATTGTAGACAGTTATCATTTTATTTATTTTTTTATCATTTTATTTTTTTAATGAGGACTAAAGCTCTGCTCATTAAAATATGGGGGAACATCTACTTGCAGCAGGGTGGGGAAACTCAAATTCTGGGTGTTACCAGCATCCCAGCAGGCCTACTATAAATTGGAGCTGGAGTTTGAAACAGCTCAAGGGAAGTTGAATAAGTTTATGGATCCAGAAGACTTGACCAAGGAAAAGGAGAAAGGGTTTTTGTCTGTGTTGGAAGCTCCAGGCTGAGGTCTAGTGTGGAGTGTGTCAGATCCCTCATTCCTTGGGGCTGATGAGCAGCAGAGTGTGAGCTGGGATTATGAACACCTTCACTGGTGACTGTGGACGACTTCACATGGCTGCCACTCCTGCTTCATGCCCATCACTGCTTCTGGTGGGACAGTGAGCCCTGGGGGGTTGAGCCTCAGCCACATTTATGGCATGTTAAGTGAAAACGTAAAAGTGGCCCCACATTTACTACCTAAGTCCCAGACGTTGATGTATCACAAGCGATGTACTAGAGCCAGTTGTAATGTAACCTGCTAATATTGGGCGGTTCTACCACAGACCTAGGTCTCTAGGGGCTTAAGCTCTTGAATATTCAGAATGCTATTGTGTTAATGCCTCCAGATTTTGCAGAATTGTGATCATAATTACAATTACAATGTGAAATACACTGAAAGCAGGGGTCCATGTGATTTGCACCCTGAATAGAGGGTTGAGGCAGAGCTCTGAGACCCCCAAGGGCGGCAGTTATAGATTTTGACAATGAGGAAAAATGCATGCTGGGAGCGCCAGTATTTTAGTTTCTCATTATATTTGTTTGCTAGTGCTGCCATAACAAAATATCACAGACTGGGTAGCTTAAACAACAGAAATTTATTGTCTCTTAGTTAGGGGGGCTGGAAGTCTGAAATCAAGGTGTTGGCAGCGTTGGTTTCCTCTGAGGTCTCCTCGATTTGCAGATGGCTACCTTCCTGCTGTGCCCTCATGTGGTCTTTCTTCTGTGTGCGCTTATTTCTAGGATCTCTCTGTATGTCCAAATTTCCTTTGCTTATAAAGACACCAGTCAGATTGGATTGGGACACACCCTCATGGCCTCATTTTAACTTAATCACCTCTTTAAAGGTTTTGTCTCTAAATACTGTCCCATTTTGAGGTGCTGGGGGTCAGGGAATCAACATATGAATTCTGAGGGGACACAATTTAGCCCATAACACTCATTAAGGGGACACTGCCCTTTCTGCTTGAAAAGGAAAAGAGTAAAAACTGATGCCATGTATTTGTCTTGTCTAAATTATTACTTATTGTCTGTATCATTGCCTTACTCTGTAACCCATCCTGACCTCTAGGGGGGCCCAAAAGAACCACACTAATCCTCAGAATGAGGATTGAGGATGGCACGTCTGAATTGTATCTCCATGTTGCACACGTATAACCTGAGAGAATGTTGACACTGAATGTACTTTATGTGAACTACAGTAATTGAATTCCTGCTTTAAAAAAGCGTATTAAAGTAATTAGCATTTTAATTATTTATAATCCAGAAGCCGTGTTGATTTGTTCCATGCAGCCAGGTTTCAGACACACAAATGATTCAAGGCCAGATCTTGGGTGAGTTCTCATTTGCATTGATCTCTTACACTGTCCCATCACACTATGTTATGGGAAGGAATGATATCTCTCTGGATCATCTTCAGTGTCCTCCTCACCATCTTATATGAGTTCAAAGCCCTGCTACTTCGGGGGATGGAGGGAGGAGGCACCCTGCTTCCTTCTGCTGGGTCCTGCGACTCATCTTAGAGCTGCTCATTTGTTGCACAGCTATTTTTCAGGTCTTCTGCTCAGATTAAAAACAAAAGAGAAAGACCTTTTTCTTGTAAGGAAACCTGGCTTCTCAATTAAACTTCTAGCAAGACATTCATTAATTAACAGGAAACTTTTGGAATAGAAACTGTACAAATTAAATGGATCCTGCAATTTGGAAGGCATTTGGTCATGACTTCTGGGCAGATTTCCAGCTGGGCAAGGCAGAGGTTTTGTGAAGCAGGACCTGTGGAAATTTTTAGGAAACATTGAAGAAATGCAGCTGGAATTTTTCTCTTTACTTTGAGCTATAATGAGATTCAAAGATTACTCACCTGCTTGTCGTTACTCAAGGCTGAGCTTTTAAAGGTCTCCCTCATTGGTGCCAGGAGGGGCCATCGGGCAAAATTAGCAACAAAGGAGCAATGGAGAGTGTCACTTTGGCAGAATGCAGTGATTAATACCTGAATTGAATTTTCCCATCCTTGTGGGATTTTGAAATTCTATTCCCAGTTTAAGCTTGAGACATAGGTGTGGAAGCAAATGAAGTTGTGTGGAAACTTCTCAGTGTTAGCTCAATCTGAGCAAGGAAATGGTTTCAGGGAAGGAAATTTCAGGAATGGACAGTGTTTACTAAAAAATGGGTATTAAAGATTTTTCAAGGGATTAATATCTGAAACATATAAAGAACTCATACAACTCAATAAAACAACCCAGTTGAAAAATGGTCAGAAGATCTGAATAGACATTTTTCCAGAGTATACATACAGACAGCCAACAGGTACATAAAAGATGCTTAACATAACTCATCATCAGGGGAATGCACATCAAAAACACAGTGAGATGTTAACTTACACCTGCCAGAATGTTATCAAAAAGGCAAGAAATAACAAATGCTGGAGAACATGTGGAGAAAACTGAACCCTTGTGAATGGTTGGTGGGAATGTAAATTGGTACAGCCACTCTGGAAAACAGCATGGAGGTTCCGCAAAACATTAAAAACAAAACTACCGTATGATCCAGTAATTCAACTACTAGGTATCCATCTGAAGAAAGTGAAAACATTAATTTGAAAAGATACACACATTCCTATGTTTATTGCAACATTATTCACAATTGCCCAAATATGGAAGCCGCCTAAGTATCCACTGATCACCGATGGAAGAATGGACAAAGAAGATAGGAGATGTATGGAGTACTACTCAGCCAC
The DNA here is from genome assembly GCF_018350195.1 of Panthera tigris. Lineage (NCBI taxonomy): Eukaryota > Metazoa > Chordata > Mammalia > Carnivora > Felidae > Panthera > Panthera tigris. Next base: position 126,227,784 of record NC_056661.1, on the reverse strand, counting down.
TTGTGACAACATGATGGGCCTGAAGGGTATTATACTAAGTGAAATAAGTCTGACAGAGAAAGACAGATACTACGTGATTTCACTTCCACGTGGAATCTAAAAAACGAAACAAAACCCAGACTTAGAGTTATAGAGAATGGATTGGTGGTTGCTAGAGAGGAGATGGTTTGGAGGGTAGGCAAAGTGGGTGAAGGAGATCAAGTACCAACTTCCAAGTATAAAACAAATGAGTCACAATGATGTAATGTACAGCATGGGGGAACATAGTAATATTGTATTTGCTTTGTATGGTGACAGATGGTAACTGGACTTACTGTGGTAATCATTTCACAGTGTATACAAATGTGGAATCACTATGTTGTACACCTGAAACTAACATAATATTGTATGCCAATGACGTCTCAATAAAAAAAGTTCAGATGATATATTTTATTTTATTTGAAAGAAAAAATCATACCTGCAACTCCAAATCCCATGTAGCGAATAACACTGCTTTTCTTTGGCTTTCAATAAAACACCGTGTTCTTTGTCTATGCCTCTGTGCACACAGACAGTGGGACAGTTTGTCCTGTGTCTTTCCAGTGTTAAACAGTCAGAAGAACAGGGGAACATTTCCAAGAACGAAAGGGCAGGATTCTTATAGTTTCCTTCCCACTTGGCAATGTGACAGGAAAATTACGCTGTTGGAATATGAGTAAGCTGTAGCACCACCCTGGGCAGAAAAGTCAAGAGACTGAAAAAGTTAAATTTATGTATTTACAAAGACCTCAAGACAGTTTTTTGAATTAGCTTTCTCTCCTTAGTTAAAAAAAAAAAAGTGTGTGTGTGTATATGTGTGTGTGTGTGTGTGTGTATATATATATATATATATATATATATATATATTTAAAAAATAAATATAAGTAAGCAGAAGGAGGAAAATAAGAATCATTTGTAACCTGACTTTCGAGAGACCTTTTTAACATTGTGGTATATACCCTTTTTGTATTTTCTTTTAGATACACACACACATGCACAGGCTTTATTACAAAAGCAGAATATATAATTACTTTATTACAAAAGTAGAATAATTATAATGCTCATATCTTTGTAGCCTGCTTTTTGTACCTAACAACATTGCCATGTCATTAATATGATTTCCTTTATCATTTTTGTCATTTGTATATTGTTTCACTTAAACTTTAAGTACAGTTGATATGCAACTTAATAATCTGAAGGATGTGCACAGTGTAGTCAACCATCCCACAATTGTTGGACATTTGTATTGTTTTCAGGGTTTTTTCATGATTGTGAACATTCTCTAATCAGCTATTCTTCTAGTAAAATCTTTGTGAGTATTTAAATTACTTTGTTGGAGTACAATTCCTGATTTGGAGGATATACACATTTTAAAGCTGTTTTAAAGTGAGAACAGCCCGAAGCCCACTGAAACGTCCTCATTTATACTTAACCACTCATGTAGAAACATGTCCATTTCTAACACCCTGGCCAAAACTGGGCTGGGGTTCCCTTAGGGATTCTAGCTTTCCTAAGAAAAATAGTAGTGAGATAGCGGAGGGGTTCTCACTAATCTGGGGAATTTATAAGCGCTTTTTGTTTTTTTGGTTCAAGTCATTTCTCCAAAATTTGGCGGGATTAGGAACAGTGGAAAGAGTCCCATAGTTATTTTAGAGATATGTAAAACTCTTAGGTAATTGTCATAAAAATAAACAATGTGAATTGTATAATTATTAGTCCCCTTCCCAATCTGTCATACATATGACACAGATGTATGTATAGCTCTGTGTGTTTTCACTTATAAGAGATTTGTTGTCATCATTCATTAACAGACAGACGGTTTCATATGAAACTTTCATTAGTCACACCATTTTCTCCTGGCCAGAGTAAGAGCTGTAGCTATTCCTTAGGAGATGTGAAAATTGATGTATGACTTGAATTAAGCACCTGAATGATGTCTTGGCTCTGATATTGCCTACCACCCACAGTTGACAATGGATTTACAGATTTTATTCATTTGGCAAAGTGTGTATTATTTGAGTGCTGAATATTTATGACACCAGGTTAGGCAAATGGGAAGAGGTGTTCTGGGGGCGAGGGGGTGGGGAGTATGTGTGACCTTTTTTTGATGTTTTGTCTTCACACAAAACATGACTTTGTTTTTTGAAAGTAACTTTGTTAACCTCCACGGACATAGATTATCAGCTCTAACATATACTCTTGTTTCTAAGAATTCGATGTCCCTTATAAACCTTGGCTGTTCTGGAAGGTCCAAGCCAGGCCAGATTGTCAGTGACTCAGTGACTGGAAGCTAAGCACAGGTCGCAGAGTGCATGCCCTGCACTTCACCTTAGACATGAGGCCCAGAGAGGAGCAAGCAGCTCCCAGGACCACAGAGAAAATGCTCTGTGTGCTCTGTAGGCCCCAGCTGTGAAGGCTGCCCAGTCTCCCCACATCCTTCTGCCTGATTTCTTGGAGCCTGCACTCAGCAGAGCTCAGGGAGTTCCAACTGGAACAGCCCTCCTGGGGCCCTGCCAGAGATTTACATCACAATCAGAGGGGTCAATCATCTTGTGCTTTGTCAGCCATTGTGTGGCAGAAAGTTCCTTAAACTGGATCTTCCCCCTTCCAACTGCTCTAAGTTTGTCTCTGGGTCTTTGTCCAATTGTGCAGTCATAGACCAGCAGACTCTAAGTCAGGGGTGGGTGATGGTCTGGTGAGGCCAAAGAAAAGATCCGGAGAGAGTGATCGATCGAAGTGCACAGGTTTATTGGGGGAACTTACAAATAAGGAGATCAGAAGCAGTCAACTGGAGAAAGAGTCTGCTGCTGGGATCTGCGTGCCGCAAGCTTTGATAGCGCAGCAATGTAGCTCAACAGCTCTCTGCAACCTTTCCCTCCTTGCGCAGCCAGTGTTCCAAGGGGATCAAGGCCTGCCCATCTGGACACTCTCTGTTACGAAGAAGACACTCTGGGTTGGGCACCCCCAGGAGCCCCTGACCTTAAAGGCTGAACAACACATTCTTCCACACTTCTGTTTGATGGGAATATAGAGGGAGGTGGGACTCTACATTCTCCAGAGAGTGACTAACAGGGACATTCGGGTGTACTTGCACAAACTAGCTATCCAGCATCCCTCTGGAAATGGAAATGAGAAGGGGTCACGCAGCCTGTTATAAAGAAGAGATTATCTTCTTCTAGGAAACAGAATGCCATACCTTGAGCTCAGGTGAGAGGCCTCTGGCCACTCTGAAACAGCAGCCTTTCTAGAACCATTTCTTTCTGGTCATGTTTCTTCCTTTCCTTTCCTTCCTTCCTTCCTTCCTTCCTTCCTTCCTTCCTTCCTTCCTTTCTTTCCTTCTTTCTTTCTTTCTTTAATTTTTTTGGAGTGAGAGAGTGCATGTAAGCTGGGGAGGGGCAGAGGGAGAGGGAGAGAGAATCTTAAGCAGGCTCCACACCCAGTGTGGAGCCCAACGTGGGGCTCAATGCAGGGCTCAGTCTCACGACTGAGATTATGACCAGAACCAAAATCAAGAGTTAAATGCTTAACTGACTGAGTGACCCAGGTGCCCCTTGGGCATGTTTATTTTAAAAATGACTATATTGAGAAAGAGAGAAAGAAAGAGAGAGAACCTCAGCCAGAGACATCAACAATGAAAAGTTAGCCTTCTCTTTATGCTTAATCTGAATCAAAAGTGAGGAGGCTGAGAAGAAACACCGGTCAGGGAGAACCGTCCACGGCCAGAGTCTGCTATAGCAGGGGGAACACATATAAAAACCTAGAGGTGTTCAGGCACTAGGCCAGAAAGCTATCTTGAAAAGTTGTACTGGTAGGTTTATGTATTATACACACACACACACACACACACACACACACACGTACACAGATACACACCCCGCATACACATTTATTTTGAACCAGTGCTGTTAAAAATAAACTGAGGCATGTGAAAATTTTTAAGAATTTATTTGACCAAAAATCAATTGGAAGCTGTCAGTGCCAAACTGGAAGTGGTTAGGTTTCTGCTGCACCTGTGGCAGGGGAAGACTTTTATAGAGAAGAGGTGGAAGGAAAGCACCTATTTGACTGGCTGCAGCTTAAAGCCTCATTGGGTGTTCCTGACTGGTTGTTCTTAGATACCGGTTTTTTGTTTTTTCTTTTTATTTGTGTGTGTGTGTGTGTGTGTGTGTGTGTGTGTGTGTGTGTGACCCTGCAGCATTTACAGGCTTAGATTTTGGTGTGCTTCTAGAGGCTTCTGGCCTTATGGCCACCTCAGTTAATGGCCTCCTTGTTTAGTTAACTGAAGGGTCCCCTACTAAATGGAAGAGTTGCAAGATCAAGTTTGAACATTTGTGTCTGTTGTGTCCTTTAATACAGATATCTAACTCCAGGTAGCGCCTTGCACCAACTTTCCTCTTGTTTCCTAATCTTTTTCCTTATGGAATAATCCCTTTTTAAAAAATTTTTTAAATGTTTATTTATTTTTAAGTGTTTATTTATTTAAATATTTATTTTTGAGAAAATAAATAAATGTTTATTTATTTTAAATGTTTATTTATTTTTGAGTTTTTTAAAAATGTTTATTTTTAAATATTTATTTTTGAGAGAGAGAGACAGAGCGTGAGTGGGGGAGGGGCAGAGAGAGCTGGGAAGACACAGAATCCGAAGCAGCCTTCCGGCTCTGAGCTGTCAGCACAGAGCCTGATGCATGGCTTGAACCCACGAACCATTAGATCATGACCTGAGCCAAATTCAGGTGCTTAACCAACTGAGCTACCCAGGCGCCCACCTCCCCCACCCACCATGGAACTATTCTTCAGTGGTTCCCTTTCTCTCATGATTTTGGCACCTTTTGAGATTATATATCAGCCACTTTTAGAATATCCTTCAGTTTGGGTTTGTTAAAAGGTAATTCATTAAAGGTGCTTTTAAGAAAAAGATAAAAGCATGGCTCTCATACAGATATAAAAATGAACATATGTTAAGACATTTTACTCATGTGATATGAGGGAATGAGGCAGATGCTCTAACAGTTTCAAAGGAAAAGTCAAAAGGGCACCGATTTATATGGAGCAAAGGGTTGGTGAAATGAATTGCAAATGGAGACAACCTGGATTTCCGCCTGCAAGGAGGAAGTCCATTAGAGCACTGCATGACAGGACAAAGTATATATATTCATCAGTTACCTACAACTTAGAGACAACAGGGCTGGAATCTGCTAATTCAGAAGAGTTTGCAACGGACACTGTACAGTTTTCCATTGGAACAATTTTTTTTTCTACATGTTTATCCTGTATTGTTTTCCTGTTATAAACCCATATGATACGTCTTTGTCTGGAATATTAGAGATGTTTGTGTGTGGTTTTGTTTTTTTTCATTGCAACCTATTGATGGCACATGATGTCTTTTTGTCTTGTTACTCATGTTCACTTTGACTTAAGGCCCTTATAATAGTGCCTTCCAGATGTCTCTACTGTAACAGTTTTTTGTTTGTTTGTTTGTTTGTTTTTTTTTCTTTTGGGTAGTTACACCACAGAAAATGGGAAACAGTGTAAATCAGGTTGGTATGTTTTCCCCCAGAGATTTGGTTCTGCAACAATACCAGCACACCAGTCTTTCAAACAACACGGACTCATCCAGTCCTGTTTAATTCAGGAAGCTATAATCTGTCACTATTATTATTTATTTTGGTGCTTGGTTTGTCCCAGATTTGGTTGTCCTTCTGACCTGTCCTGTCCTTCCCATTATTTTTTGAGCATTCATTACTTTCTGGTGCAGTGACGTGTTCCAGGGTTATCTAGATCTTTCCTTGTCTCAGTCCCATCAGGAGTCTTTTTTTTTTTTTAATTTTTTTAACATTTATTCATTTTTTGATATAGAGAGACAGAGTGTGAGCAGGGGAGGGGCAGAGAGAGAGGAAGACGCAGAATCTGAAGCAGGCTCTAGGCTCTGAACTGACAGCATGGAGCCCGACGCGGGGCTACAACTCAAGGACCGTGAGATCATGACCTAAGCTGAAGTCGGATGCTCAACCGACTGAGCCACCCAGGCGCCCCAAGGAGTCATTTTTACAAGGAGCTCAGTTCCTTTTAGTGGACAGTAGTGTCCTAGGTCTGCCCGCCTGTGACCACCTACTACTTTCACTCTTCCCACTGGCTTTTTGAAGGAGGAGGGTGGGAAGGAAGCTAATTTTTTTTAAAGACAGATAAAGGAAAGGGATGGGAGGAAGAAGAAGAAGATGGCTGTATACATTTTTACCCCCACCCCTGACCCCCAGTTTTACCAGAGACTAGATCTGATCTCCTTGTGGTCAGTTAGGTTTCTCAAGTGGTTACATTTTATGTGGATGAAAATGAAACTTAACTTCATCTGAAGAGCCAAATCATTCATCAACCACTTACTAAGTATCTGCTCTGCATGTGCCTGACATTATAGTAGTGAGTCACAGTGTCAAGCCCCTGCCTTCAGAAAGCTGGAAAGACAGTGAGGTGCCCTACCAAAGTCATACAGCTGGTGTTTCTCAGTGAGTGCAGATGTGAGTCCCACCTTCAGTCTGGTCATGTGGGGGGAAATCGGAGGTCAGGGAGGCTTCCCAGAGGAGCCGAGAATCTGGTGAATTTGGAGTAGAACTTAGCTAGTTGGACACGTTGGTTAGAGGGAAAGGGTATTCCAAACAGGGAAGAACATACCTAGAGCCAGAGATATTTGGCAGACTGGAGGGATGGGAAGTGGTTTGAGAGGATGAACATCACTTGTTTCCTTATCTTCTTGACCCCAGGTTTTTAAGAAGCATGATTGCCCTTTCTTGCAGACAAGATTTGTCTATTGCACACTTTTTTGCAGGCTGCCATCACAGAGTTCCATCTGTTGTCCAAAACTATTGGAGTCTATTATGATGTCTTTTTTTCAAAGAAGCAATCTTTTCTCAAGAAAAGGGAAAATAGAATTAGTGGGCATTTTCCCAAAGAAAGATAATTATTTCTTCATTGTTCGGCATATACTTAAGAACTGGTCTAGTTTTGGGCTCTACTTTTTTTCATCAAATGTTTACCCATTTTGATCCAAATGAAATGTTCTTATTGCCTTTATTCAAGTAAATGCAATAGGTTGGTTGCAGTAGTTTAATCTCTGCCTTTTGGTTGTTTCTTATCATTAGAGAATACCAATTTGGTACTTTGAATAATGTTTTGCAATAAATAAAGTCTTGTACATCATGGCAGTTAAATCTTCCCTATGTCTAATCCTGAGCTCTCTTCAAGATATATTCTTTGTGTAAAAATTATTGCTTTCAAACATACTCCTCACATGGTTGTTTTCAAATTTTGCAGACGATACCAGAAATTGCAGAAGATCATGAAGCCTTGGTAAGAATTTATGATCAATTAATACAGATGATGTAATACTTCCTTCTTCTTTGCATAATTAAACCCTGTCCTCTGACTGATTGTATAACTATGCATCTAAATATTTTAAGTGAGTGATTTTTTATTCTTTGTTTCATGTTCTTATTAACAGGTTTTTCAAAAATTTATTTCCCACTTTTTTGCTTTGTGGTAGAAAGGATATTTTATGTTTGTGGCCACAAAATGATTACATCAGAATTGCTATCCTTCTCCTAGAGCAAGGCTAGGCATAATTTTATGTACTACTTTAAACAAAAACTTCCTTTTTTGTGGCCTATGTGATGTTCAAAGTCAAAAATCTTTGATTTTCTTCAATGACTTACTATGAAAAAGATACACATTAAAAAAACATTCAGGATTGAAGTATGGAATGAAAATTATTTACTTTGAGTCTCAGAAAGTAGTCATCTGTCAAGTGAATTGCATGTTAATTGTGTATGGAGATCTCAGAACTTCTTTCTTAGAGTTCCCCGCCCCCCCCCCCCCATCACTGCCTTTCTTATCCATTAAACAGGGTGAATCCAAATGGTGCCTAGCAAACTCTCTACAGTAGGCAGAACAAATTTCCACTTCACCAAGTTGTTAAGCAGATAATTTCATTTTGAGAAGCAAGACTGAACGGTATCTGAAAATGTGCACCTTATTTTTTAAGCCCTCGGAGAAAATTCTGACCACTTCAGTGTTCAATACTGGTCTCAAGTCATTCATCTTCCCCTACCCTTCCCACATAGAAAAAAGCGTATATTCTCTTCAGTTATTAAATTCTAATGAAGCAAAAGGTACTACTGAGATTTGAGGGTAAATTTTTTTAAACGTTATTTTGAGATATATGTTTGCGATAGTGGAAGCACTTAATGGTAATGGAAGCAGAAGCCATCTTTCATGAGAGTTTGTTCTGGGCACTGTCTCAATGTTTACATTCATTACTTTTACACACTCATATCTGACACATAAGACCAGTATAATGAGAATTATTGCCTTGATGCAGAGGTTAAAATCAGGTAATGGAGCTGGGATCAAACCAAGTTTTTCTTTAACAACCTCATGCAACTTGCTAATGTAGAGGAAGTTGGGGGCTCTGAAGCCAAAATAATTTCTTAAAGTTTATTTGCCAATAGTTTTAATCACTTGGTATGTAGGGATGCTGGAAGTGGGATTACACATTAACCATGATTTTCATTTATCAAATGTAGACAAAATCAGTGCTCAGGGCCCTCGTTCTGGTAATGGTGGAATGTCTTAATTAGACTTAATACAGATAAAAATGGTTAAATCTGGACAAAGTAGTGTGAACAAAAACACCTAAAAGCAACTACTTGAAGGAACTGGATAACCCCCCAAAGTAGACAGAAAGAGGGTGGTCAGTTCTTGAAAGAACATAATGGGTCTCAGATGAGATTTGTGTGTTTGTAGCTTTTGCCTGAGGGTACCCGCTCATCCAGTTAGCACGGGGCAGCAGGCAGCCTTAGTCTTGGTAAGTTACTGAGAGGATATAGTTTGGGGGCTGGCAGAGCAGCTAGATTATTAGGGGCAATCTGTGAAAGAAGAGAAGCTCAGAGGGTAGGAGACCTCATTTCTACAGGTTCATATAGATCCACCTATAAAATCTGCCCAAATCAGAAGCATGAATGTACATGTGTGAGTGTGTATGTGTGTGAGAACCCCAAAGGACCTGGTAAAAACATCTACTGGGAGTGGAGAGAATTGAGAAGAGATTTAAACTGCTGCTGTTTGCAGAATTTGGAGTTTGATTCTAGCTAGGTTAATTTCTGCTCTAACAAAACAGTCTCAGAAAAACAGAACTGGATTTTGAGACTTGACAATCTTTTATTCCCAGTGTTCAGAATATAACAAAAATTACTAGGGGCGCCTGGGTGGCTCAGTTGGTTAAGCATCTGACTTTGGCTCAGGTCATGATCTTGTGGTTTGTGAGTTCGAGCTCCACATCAGGCTCTATGCTGATAGCTCGGAGCCTGAAGCCAGCTTCAGATTCTGTGTCTCCCTCTCTCTCTGCCCCTCCCCCACTTGTGCTCTGTTTCTCTCTGTCTCTCAAAAATGAATAAATGTAAAAAAATAAAATAAAAAAATTACTAGATAAATGAGAAAAGATGACCTATTCTTAAGAACAAAATAAAGCAGATAGTAGAAACTGACCCTGAGATGACCCAGGTGTTGGAATTAGCTAATGGAGACTTTTTAAAATGTTATTTATTTTTGACAGAGAGAGAGAGAGAGAGAGAGAGAGAGAGAGAGAGAGAGAAGGAGGGAGGGAGGGAGGGAGGGGCAAAGAGAGAGAGAGACATAGATTATAAAGCAGGCTCCAGGCTCTGAGCTGTCAGCACAGAGCCCGAAGCGAGGCTTGAACTCACGAACCGTGAGATCATGACCTGAACCAAAGTGGGAGGCTTACCTGATTGAGCCACCCAAGTGCTCTGCTAATGGAGATTTTTAAAGCAATGCTTATAAACATATTAGAAGATGAAAGTATTAGTATAATGAGTGCACAGATGAGGAGTCTTAGCAGAGAAATGGAAACCATAAAAAATAACCAAGTGGAAATTATAGAACTGAAAAGTATAATACTTAAAATGAAAAATTCACTCTATGGGAGTTGAAAATGGAAGAAGAGACAATAACCTTGAAGATGAATCATTACAAATCACCCAATCCGAAGAATAGGTAAAATAAATAGTAATTGACCTGTGAAATAGAAATAATTGGTCTAAAATACATCTAATTGTGGTATCAGAAAGAGAGGAAAGAGAGAATGAGACCAGAAAAATATTTGAGGAAATAATGACAGTTTCAAAATTTGTTGAAAAATATATTTATAAAGCTAGGAAGCTCAGTGATCCTAACTGGAATAAATAGAAAACTATACCTGGAAACATCATAGTCAAACTTCTGAAATTTAAAGATAAAAAGGATACCTTAAAGGCAGCCAGAGAAAAACAACTTACTACATTAAGAGAGTAAGAATAAGAATGAGAGCTGATTTCTCATTAGAAATAGTGGAGGCCAGAGAGCAATATTTTAGAAGTGTAAAAAAAACAAAAAACAAAAAACAAAAAAAACCCCACACAAACCAAACCAAAAACAAAGAAAACCCCACAAAAAACAAAAAAACTTGTCAAACCAGAATTCTTATCTAGTAAAACTATCTTCTGAAAATGAAAGTGAAATAGAAACACTTTTAGATAAAGGAAAACTAAGATAGTTCATCATCAGCAGGCATACACTACAGGAAATATGGAGGAAGTTCTCCAGCCTGAAGGGACATGCATTAGATAGAAATTGGGCTCTACAGGAAGGAGTGAGCAACACTGGAAATTATAGATATGTGGGTAACTAGAAAAGACAAAATACAGTTTTGTCTTTAAAATTTCTCATATTTATTTACATTTGTAAAAATGTTTATTTATTTTTGAGAGAGAGAGAGAGAAGCAGAGAGAAAAAGACACAAGATCTGAAGCAGGCTTCAGGCTCCGAGCTGTCAGCACAGAGCCCGACACGGGGCTGGAAGTCAGGAACCGTGAGATCGTGACCTGAGACAAAGTCTGATGCTTAATCGACTGATCCACCCAGGTGGCCCTCATATTTCTTTAAAAGGCATATGGCCATACAAAGCTAAAAGAAGTATAACTCAAAATCCAATAGAGGAATTAAAAGGGACTATAAAAAATATTTGCAGAAAAGAAGGTAAGGAAAGAGAAACAGAACAAAACACAGCTGAGACAAACAGAAAACAGATGATAAATTGATTGGCCTAAACCTAATCATATCAATAATTAAATTAAATTTAAATGGACTAATCACTGCAATTAAAATATTTCAGATCATATTTGAAAAAGCATGACCCAGCTATGTGCCATTTATAAGAAATGTATTATAAATACAAAGGTGCATGTAGTTCAAAACTTGAAAATACATACATGTATATGTGAATAATAATAATTTTTTTTTTACATTTATTTATTTTTGAGAGACATTGGGACAGAGCGCGAGTGGGGGAGGGGCAGAGAGAGAAGGAGGCACAGAATCTGAGGCAGGCTCCAGGCTCTGAGCAAGCATTCAGCACAGAGCCCAACACGGGGCTTGAACCCACAAACTGTGAGATCATGACCTGAGTTGAACGCTTAACTGATTGAGTCACCCAGGTGCCCCAAATACGAATAATAATAAAACTTAGTTGTTTTATCAATAGCAGACAAAATAACAATTCAAGACAATATTTTGTCAGAGATAAAAATAATTCATAATAAAACATGGTTGCGTTATTAGGAATACATAAAAGTGTTAAATGTTTATGCACCTAATATAAGATTTCAAAATACATGAAGCAAAAAGTGACAGCTAAAGGGAAAAATAGACAAATCCGTGGGGCACCTGGGTGGTCCCCCAGCTAAGTCGGTTGAGCATGCGATTTCAGCTCAGGTCATGATCTCATAGTCCATGAGTTCGAGCCTCGTGTTGGGCTCTGTGCTGACAGCTCAGAGCCTGGGGCCTGCTTCGGATTCTGTGTCTCCCTCTCTCTCTGCCCCTCCCCCACTGGTGCTCTGTCTTTCTTTGTCTCTCAAAAATTAAAAAAAAAAAAAGACAAATCCTTAACAATAGCTGGAGATTTTAACACTGTCTTCTCATTGATAGGAAAACTGGCAAAATCAGTAAGGGTAGACAAGATTCGACCAACGTTGTAAAATATCTTGGGTCACCATTTATATAGAGAGCATCACATTCAACAATAGCAGAATACATATTCTTTTCAGTGTATGTGTAATGTTCACCAAACAGACCATATACTATGCTGTAAAAAGTCTCAAGAATTTTCAAATGATTGAAATTATACAGATTACATTCTTTGGCCACAAGGAAATTGTATTTTAAATCAGGAACAATAAATTTGCGGAAAAGCCTCAGATGTTTGGAAATTAAAAGACATACTTCTTTAATACCCAGGAGTCAAGGAATGCACCCAGGTGAAATTGCAGTATATTTTTAACTGAATGATAATAAAATATAATATAGCAAAACAAAATTTGTGGATGCAGCTAAAGCAGTGTGTAGAGGGGAATTATATCCTTAAGTGCTTATGTTGGAAAAGAAGAATGGTCAAGAAAAATCAGTGATCTAAGTTTCTACCTTAAAAAGGTAAAATAAATAAGTGTGAATTACATAAGTGGGAGGAGGGAATAAAAGGAGTAACTATCCGTGAAATAGAAAACACATAAATAGTAGAGAAAATTAAAACTAGAACAGATTATTTGAAAATATTTAGTAGGAAAAAAGAAGAGAAAAATCCAATTGTCAATACTAGGAACAAAAGAGGGAATATCACTACAGAATACACTGAAAATTAAAGGGAAATAAAAGAATGTTATGAATAACTTTATGCCAATAAATTTTAATCTTTAGATACCAAATGTGCCAGCTAATGAGACTAATGAACACTGGTGCAAAAATCCCCGGCAGCATATTAACAAATATAATCAAATGATATATAAAAAGGATAATACATTGTGGCCAGTGAAAGTTTATCCCAGAAATCACTCAATGTTTGAAAAGCAGTCACTGTGATTCAGTGTTTAGTAAAACCAAGGAGAGGGCTTAAAGAGAAAAATGATCTTAATAGATACAGAAAATAATTCATAGATACAGCAAAAGCACTTCATAAAATCCAGCATCCATTCATAAAAATTCTTAGCAATCTAGGAATAGAGAGAACTTCCTCAACCTGATAATGAGCATCTACTAAAAAACAAACAAACAAAAAAACACATCATACTTAATGTTGGCATACTGAATTCCTTCCAACTTCTGCCCTTTTAAAGATTGGGAATAAAGCAAATGTGTTTGCTTTTTGCACTTCTGTTACATTGTGTTGGAGTTTTTAGCTATAGCAATAAATTGAAAGAAATAAAAGACATAATAATCATAAAGGAAGAAGTAAAACCATAGAAGACATGATTATCTGTGTAGAAAATTGTAAATCTATAAAGAAAGTCTTAGATCTCATAATTGAATTTAGCAAGGTTTCAGGATACAGCATCAGTGTATAAAAGTGATGTATAGGTATGCATTAATAGCCAAATGAAATTTTGAAAATTTCTATTTACAAAGTGGCAAAAATTATAAATTTTTTAGGAATACATTTAACAAGAGACATGTAGCATCTCTTCACTGACAAATACATGACTGAAAGAAATTGAAGGCCCAAATAAGTAGAGAATATACCGTTTCTTGGAAGACACACACATTGTCTTCAGTACAATATTCAGTGCAATAATATTCAGTGCAATATTATTTTTTAAAAAGAAATTGCAAACCAATCTTAAAACTTAAAGGAAATGATTAGGACCTAGAGTAGCCAAAACAGTTTTGAAAAAATAACAAAGATGAACCAAGTTGGAGGATTTCATTAACTGACTTCAAGACTCACTATAAAGTTATTAACACAGTGTGATATTGGTATAAGAGGAAAGATAGATCAAAGAAATAGAATAGATTCCAGAATTGATCCACAGTTAAATTTTTACCAAAGGAGTGAAAAGAACGTTGGCACATTCATGCTATGATCTGAAGGCCAAGGGAATGTCTACAGGGTGATTTATAAATTTATAACCTTTTATGTATATACTTTTTACCACATACAAAAAAAAAACATTTGGAGAAATTCAAAGGGCAGGACAGAACTATATTCATTAACTTTGGGAATTAAGGATATATTGAGTATGACTTAACAAAAACTTTAAAAGTGGCCTTTACTTGCATCCCTTCTCCACTTCTGCCTGGCACCCAATCAAAACATTTGGAAGCACTGTTCTTTTATAAATTTAGCAGCTTAAATTGAAATGCTTCAAGATTGGCTGAATTTTGTTGGAATGAAGATGGTCTCTACTGAGTTGATGAGAAACATTTAGTTGAATCATTCCAGCACACATGGTGTGTTGGCTGTGACATAGCTCTCGACCAGCATGTAGTTTGCAGTCGGCTTAATCTGTGGCAGTCAGTACTGCAAAATCTTTAGCTTAGCACTTTATAAAAAACAAATAAACCAAACAAATAAAAGTGCTTCTGCACGTGCCATGTGCTTGCTTTATATTTGTAACCCTTTTAGCCTTGATCTTTTGCACGCAGCATTGATTTCAGAGCCTTGGCTCCTGCCCTCTCTCCTTGGAGCGTAAGTCAGTCCTCTAGGAGTGAGACTAAACATCTATGTCAGGGTTCAATAAGGGCTTTTATACCTGCATCATTTGAAATTAGGTGATTGAGTTCCTTGATTTGGAATGTAATAAAATTTTAGGATGGCCATCTTCTCCTTGCAACTGAGGGTTTGAGGTTGAATTTTAAAAAAATTCTCCTTCAAAAAAAAAATCCTCCCTCATGGAAACCTAGTATGCCATCCAGCGACCAGTCGTAATGAATTATATTTATGTTACATATGCACTATATATATGCTATATTATATTTGCATGTGTATATATATTTTTATATTGTAATACATAACATGTATAAATATATCTAATCACATACATATGTTATATAGAATATATTAAATAGAAGATATATGTTCTGTTCTATAGTATAACTGACTATATATGGTCTAATAAAATATATAGAATATGTTAGATATATAGAATATATAGAATATATTCTATAGATATTCTATAGATATTTTATATCTATATAAAATATATAGAATATATCTATATAAAATATATAGAATATCTATAGAAACTACAAAGCACATAAAGAGGGAGAAAGAGAGCGAGAGCGAGAGCGAGAGAGAGAGAGAGAGAGAGAATCTCAGGCAGGTTCCATGCTCAGATTTTTATATCTACATAAAATATATAGAATATAGAATATATAGAATATGTTAAAATATATGATGTGTATAAATAAAATGTTATTAGATAATATTTCTACAAAATATGAATATCAATAATATAACATGTATATAAAGTGTTATTAGATGGACCAAGGGAGCGATCCCTGCCATGGACACCTTGGTGTGTGATATGAAAGAAGCTTCTCTCACTTACCAACCGTTCACACTAATGGAAACTACAAAGCACATAAAGGCCTATCGCAGTGGCAGAAATGGTGCTCCACCTCCTTAACAACCATGGAGATTAAAATCCTGGCCCCAAAAGCAGATTGGAGATTTGAAAACCAAATGATACACTTTCTCTCCGTCTTTTCTCTCAAGTCCTTGCAGCCTGTCTGAGAAGTCTGTGGGCAGAGTTCTAGAGCATTGGAGGAAGCAGGACAATCCTAGATGTTACTCAGGCCACTTGGATTATGGGCCCATTGAGCAGGGGACAGAGTCATTTTTCCTTCAGATAATTAGAGAGCATAAATATAATTTATTTCTTGTTTCTAAGGCAGTTAAGGAAGACTAATACTATCTCTATTCTCAGCCTCAACTAGCTCCAGGGAATATAAAGACAAGTTTGATTCCAAGAGTGTGTGCTTTCCTTTGTCACTGCCTGTCCCACTGCTCATGCTGTTAGTGACAACAGTGAGGCAGTGTTTTGCCTGTATGGAGGCCATGGGTGCCGTTCTCCAATGTCGTGTATATGGGGGACTTTGAGCGGTTGAGATCTTTTAACATGCCAGGTATAAGCAAATGGCAACTATTATATGTTTGTTTTCTGCTCTTTTAAGTAAAAAGGAAAATAAATTAGCAAATAGTGTTTACTGATAATGATACGGTAAAATAATACATTAGCTAATATTGTTTACTAATACTATACATTATTATGTAATAATGTTTTCACAGTAATACTGGTACCAACATACTCTATTAATAAATCTTGCTAATTGTTTTTATACCTGGCTCTCTTATTTTCCTGATGCAATTTACTTTCTTTCTTTTTTTTTTTTTTAATTTCACTCAAGCTAATGTCTGGATTTTGTCATTCATTGTCTGTAGAATGAGTCATTTCTGGAATTCTTTTTTAAAATTTGACCTTTCTTGCTCCTCTTTTTAACACGTTTTTCATCCTTCTACTTTTTTTTTTTTTTTTTTTTTTTTGGTTCTGTCCTTCAAGTAAGTTTGAGTTTTCTGGTTTGGGACTTATTTTGGGGGGCACGCCATGTAAGGGGCCCCTGTAAGATTAGTATTGCCAGTCTGTGAGTTAGAGAAGCCTTTGAAAAAAAGTATTTCTGGCCTGCATGGGTTGGCTTTCCTTGCGTTCCACCCCCCCTCAACCCTGGCTCCAAGGACAGAGAATATTTGAAGGCAAACATTTGAAGATCATGGGCTTTGCTTATCTTTCTAGAAGATCACTTTTGCATAATGATCATAGCTAACACTCACATGTTGCTATATATATACACCACACACTGTTCGAAGAGCTTAAAGTGTGGTAGCTTGTTCTATTTCCCCAGAAATCCTGAGTGATCACCACCACCACCACCACCACTGATTTTTTTTTTTTAATAAAGAACGTGCATGAGCAGAGAGAGGGGAAGAGGGAGAAAGAGAGCGAGAGCGAGAGCGAGAGAGAGAGAGAGAGAGAGAATCTCAGGCAGGTTCCATGCTCAGTCCAGAGCCCAACATGGGGCTTGATCTTATGAAACATGAGATCATGACCTGAGCTGAAATCAAGAGTTGGATGCTTAACCGACTGAGCCACCTAGATGCCCCACGACCATCATTTTTAATAAATGAGGAAACTGAGGCACAGAATGTATCAGTAGCTTGCCCACTTAGAATTGGAGGGGAAAACTGCTATCTGACTCCTGAATCTGCACACATAATCATTTTTATCTATTTTTATCTGTTGCATCTCATCGTCTCTGATCTCTGGGAGTTTTGGATCATGGTCTTCTGAGAGCCGTTGCCTCTTCTGTAGGTTTCTTTCTTGCATCACAGCTTGGAAAGTGATGCAGAATTCCCAAGGCCATTACTGAGGCTGGGCTGAGAGAACTGGGAAGAAGGGAAATTATGAAGCCATTTTACTTTTTTTTTTAACGTTTATTTATTTCTGAGACAGAGAGAGACAGACATGAGTGGGGGAGGGGCAGAGAGAGAGGGAGACACAGAATCAGAAGCAGGCTCCAGGCTCTGAGCTGTCAGCACAGAGCCCGAAGTGGGGCTCGAAATCACAAACCGTGAGATCATGACCTGAGCCAAAGTCGGTTGCTCAAATGACTGAGCCACCCAGGCGCCCCATATGAAGCCGTTTTAAAAGAAACATCAGCCTCAGGCACCTGGGTGACCCAGTTGGTTAGGCATCCGACTCTTGGTTGCAGCTCAGGTCATGATCTTCGAGTTTGTGGGTTGAAGCCCCGCGCTGGGCTCTGCGCTGACATTGTGGAACCTCGTTGGGATTCTCTCTCTCCCTTTCTCTCTGCCTCTCCCCTGCTTGCTCTCTCTGTCTATCAAAATAAATAAATACATAAATAAATAAACAAACAAACAAACAAACAAGAAACACGAGCCTGTTTTCTATACTAGTAACTGAGAATAGATGGGAAAATTCAATCTAAACATTCTATGAGACTTTGTAGTGTAGCAATTATATATATGAGTTTACAGATTCAAATTCTGAACATATTTTTTAAAAATCAAGCACATGAATCTGTGAGGTTGCATAGTATGCAGAAATCCTGATGGGCATAATTCAATGTACTTGAAGACTGTACTTATCTTGGCAGTTAACGTTTATTATGATGATGATTTACAGTAGAGGTGAGTTTCTGTAAAATATTCTGAGTGTCTGTTGAGTGTGGTTTTGAACGCATTAGAAACTAGGATATTGTCTGATAAGGGTCATGGGTGGAACTGTTTGTCTCATCTCTGTTTTGATTTCTAACTCAAACATTAGACCCTTCCTATAGCCTTCCAAATCACAGCAAGTCTACAGCAAACAGTCATTATTTCTACAGATATTCTATAAAGACTATTAACAAAATGCTGTCCAGGGTAACAGAAATGAATATGCTTACTTACATATATATTTGTACCTATGTGTTTGTGTGTGTGTCTGCACTGACACACACTCACACACACACACACACACACACACACACACACACACACCACTCAAATCCTGTGCAAAGTGCTAATACTCTTAATAGAATTATTTCTAATTATTAGATACCGTGAATAATGAAAGAAGCACATTGCCCTCTCTTGGTTACTCTAACTTTCATTTGCTGAAAAGCTTTTCTTTAAGTTATCATTTACTGAATGCTTATATACTACACATGTGATTAAGTGCTCTACAAGCAGCCCTGTGATTAAATAGGTATCACTATTCAGTTTTTCAGCTAAGACAGAGGCTCAGAGAGATTTGTGAACTGCCCAGTATGACATAGTTCACCAGAGTGAGAATCTGTGAGAGCCCAGGTCTGTCCCACTGAGGCCCTGGCTTATTCCATAAAACCCACCTTCCTCCTTTCCGTAGACTCACATTTTTTAAGAAGTTTCCTGAGGCCTAGCTGTGTATCTCAATGATCTTTTATAATTCTTCTGTATCCACTTATGTAAAGCTTTCTCACTTCTGTGTCTGTGCTTCTGCTCAGCTCTCCATCTCCATTAATCTTCTCTGTGTTTTCCAGCTTTGGAGACATGCTGTCCTTCACCCTGACAGCCTTTGTTGAGCTGATGGACCATGGAATAGTATCCTGGGATACGTTTTCAGTGGCGTTTATTAAGAAGGTAATGCAAATTGTTTTTTCAGGGCTTAAATTACTTTCATAGATATTTTGCTCTGCTTTGAGGATATGTTATAATTGTTTCTTATAGTTATTTGTGTAAAAGATAGATGTGGTTGTTGAAAATATTATGCATGTGGGGGTCTGGGCACCTAACTTCTATGTGAAGATGACATTGTCTCCCCACCAGGATCAAAAGGGTGTGTATGTGAGAACCCACAGTCAAGGGAAATCAAGGAATCACATTGTTTACACTACAGACGCAGTCCCTTAGGAGTCCCTGGACAGGATTCAGTTATTCTCAAGACCTAAGTAGAGTTTTTTCTATCCTTCTTCAACCTTCTCTGCCCTCAATCAGGTATTCAGGGAAGGGGAAAGAGGGAAAGCATATTGATTTCCTGCATACCTGGATTTGAAGCAGGGATATAAGAGAAGGAGGTGTGCTTGGGTCCATTCTTCTTAAGTCAAGCTCACTTGTAATCATGGTGCAGTAAATGTCTCTGGGATTGATTTCTCCTTCTTTAGGAGGAAAGTAATGAAGGGATGGGCAAGGTGGACTTGGTGTGGGAACAGAGGGCAGAAGAGCCCCCGCCGTTCCCTGAAGGGAAGGGGGGTGCTGTTCCCTTATAAATTTACTTTATAAGTATAGATTTCTGGGAAGGGTTAAGTAAAATAAAGAATTTCAGAGAATCTGTGCAAAAGCTGGAAAGTCAAAGCAAAATCCAGAAGAGTCACTTGAATTTTTTAAACCTTGTTATTTTAATCCATGTTGAAATCATGGTAGACTTACAGAAAAATCGCAAAAAACAGTACAGAATGTTCCCAAATGCCCTTCATGCAGCTTCCCCTAGGTTAACATTTTGCATAATGAGGATACAGTTACCGAACTAGGAAATTAACAGTGGTACTATTACCATTATTTGATTTCACCATTTCTTCTACTAATGTCCTTTATCTGTCTAAGGGCCTGACCTAGGATCCCACATTGCACTTAGCTGTCATGTCTCCTTAGAGTCTTCTGATCTGACAGTTCCTCAGTTTTTCCTGGTCTTTCATGACAGAAAGTTTTGAAGACTACTGGTCAGTTATTTTGTAGAGTGTCCCTTATTTTGGATTTGTTTGGTATTTGATGGTTAAATTAAGGTTACGCACTTTTGGCAGGAATGCCAGAGAAGTAGTGTCATACCTTTCTCACTCGACACATTGTATCGGGGTACATGATGTCGACATGTGTTATTAATGGTGGTGTTGACCTTGGTTACATGGTTGAGGTGGTATCTGCTGGGTCCACTCACCGTGAAGTTCTTTCCCTTTTGAAGTTAATCAGTATCTTCTGGGAGATACTGCCTTGAATCAAAGGGCACAGAAAAGCCCCTAGATTGTCAAATGAGGGTGTTGGAATTGGGTGCCCCAGAGATCGAATGCTTACATGATACATATTTATTTCAGACAAGGGCCTTCTCAACAGACCTCTGAATTCTCTTCCCTTATGTAAGGGCATAAAGCCAAAGGAGATGATTAATGGGAACTACTAGAAGAGGAAGCCTCAGTCAGTGGTACGAATTGCTAAAAAGAAAAGAAACGATTGTAGATGAGAAAGCCAAGGAAACGTAAGCAGTGAATGATGAATGTGAAGAACAAATTGCTGTGTTCTGTCTTTCTAGGATAAAAGTTCTAGAGAAGTAAGTTCAAATCTGAAGATACTGGGTTTTGTGGATTTTTCATACTTAACAAAAATGTTAACTCATACTGGATTATGGCAGGCCTTTCTCTCCTACATCCAAATTGCCTTGCTTGTCTGTTGTTAGAGCCTCTTTTGCTCTAAAAACAGTGCTGTTCTGAATGCAAATTCCTTGAGGTTGTATTGTGCTTTCATACACATTATCTCTTTTGATCTCCAGAAATCCTTTCCAGAACAGAGCAGACTGTCTTGCTATTACTGGTCAGGAGGGGAGGATACAATGGCTTGGGGAGGTTAAGTGATGTCATAGGGAGTGGAGTGTCACTGGTCCCATGGTTAAGGGCTTCTTCCCTTCATGCTATACACCTGTGCTTTCAAATGGTGGGAAAAATAGCTTCTGAAGATTGGTTGAACTAGTATCGCCTCTGTTCAGCCCTCCCCAACCTCACTGGTAAGAAGTTAAGTGATTTCTTCTGCTCTCCATTCTCCTTGGATCTTGTGTTTGTCCCTGTGCAAACACTTACCCCATTTTTGTGAATTCTTTTTTTTTTTTTTTTTTACTGGCTCCCAGTAGACCATGAGTCTTAGGAGGCTGGAACCACAGCTTTCTGCATGACTTTATCCTCAGGGCCTGGCACAGAGGAAGACCGTAATACCTTTGTGTGAAATGAATGAATGAAACTTGTTTTGGAAGAATTTTTTTAAAACTCTAGAACTTGAAGAAAAGAAGGAGTATAGTAACACCGTATTTAACTCTATTTCAAGTAAAATTTCAGTTGTGAATGGACAGGGATTTGAAAACTTTTTCGTTAAATGACGTGAGAAGTGGTTAGAGAGAATAACAATAATTTAATATTCTAATTACGTAAGAAAATGGTTTTCATTCATTGAAATTAAATTAAAAAGTCTAAGGAAACAAAGACTAGCGGTCTTGGCAGTTTAAATAAAAAATTAAATATTTTCTCAAAAGGCAATACATTTAATGGATTTCACATTCTCATTCCTTGCCATTCTCTTTCCTTTGCATTGCTACTTAGATCTCAGTCCCTTATGAGAATCTGAAAAATGGCCATCACAAAATGACTTTATAATTGATAGTTTTTGTAAGGTTAACTTTTTTTATTCATTAGCTGGATCAAATTCAGCACTTTCACAACCCAGGAATTGTATGCAGGCAACTGTCTTTTAAATGGAGCTTTATCTCAACAAAACTCATCTAGGAAATGCCCTGACAAAAGATGTTTATCTCTGTGGTCCAGACTTGGCTTCCTATTAATGCCAAATTCATACCACTTTGGAGAAATATTTTTTCCCTGCCAGCCCGTCTTCTTCTTTACTATCTGTTTTCTTATGTGTGGATGGAGATTCTCGTTTACAAACTTTGTCTGCAATAAATAACATCATTTCATAAACATTTTGAAAGGTAGAATCCCTTGATGACAAAATGTAATGTTGCTTTTTAAAGAGTTGGCTACTTAGGGAGAGGGTAGGAAGTTGTGGAGAAGAAAGAAAGGGAAGAAAAACAAAACAAAAAACTAGAACTTTCTATCTTACCCTTTGGTTTTCCCCTAGCCAAGTATAACATCAGTGCCTTTTCTCAGAAGGGGCGTTTCATACAAATGCTCTTACAGCCTTAGCTCTGCAGGAGGGCCTGGTTCACCCTACATAGTTTTCAGCACCTGGACAGACATCCAGCCAATTCAGTTTAGAGACTCAGTAATTTTTACCTCTTAAAAGACTAGAGAGATTCATGGGCCTGTGCCCAGATAATTTAAAATATGGCAATGGAACTGCAGGCTCTCTGTGGTTCTTTTCAGTTTTGACAGCATGGAAGAATTTTAAAATCTCGCCCTAAGTTATTCTAAGAAGTGTTTATGTGATTTTAATAGTTTATATCTTTGATGCATGCACTGTGATGCCCCTTAGCTTTTTAGAAGCCACACAAATACTCCTCCGTATTATTTAGGTAACATTTAAAAATGAATGCAAGCATGTGGAGGTAGTATATATAATTATTGCTAGCTCTTCTTACCTCTTCTTTCTTACAGTACAGACCTACTTTCACACAGCCGTGCTTTGGCTTAGGGCTGGCTCACCTGTGTGGGCCAAAAGTACAGTAATGGAGCCAGAAGTAATCTAAAGGCAAAGAAAGTCATTGTTTCTTTGGGGGTGGGCAAGAGAAATTAAAAATTTAACCAGAAAATCTTTACTGTTCCGTAACTATACTAAGATCTATAGTTATTTAAAATAGACATAGAGAATAATGCTTGTATTTTGACGAATTTGTACATGCCCTAATAAGGAGCCTGTCTACAGTCATTATGTTTGTTCAGTCAGCCCTGATGCCTTGGTTATTGGTACTTATTAGATGGAAAGATTGGGTCATTTAAATGTCTGGTTAGAACCATTGACAGATAAAGGCAAAAGGTGGCAGTTAGTTTAAAAAAGCCACTAGTATTTTAGTACTACAAAATACTAGTACAAGTATTTTCACGTTCTCAAGCCACAGACTTGTACATAGACTTCTAACGATCTGCATGCCTGCTGTCTGCGAGGCAGGACTCAGCTAAGTGTGTTACACAGAATGCTCCTTTTGTAAGCTGCATTAGGATTGCTGAAATGATAGGTTCCATATCTCACAAAAGAGGTGAAGTATAGAAAAGATTAATTTTTAAGAATATTTTGATGAAGGTAAGGGGTTAGTTTTATGGGAGAGAAATTGATAGAAATGGCAAAGGGAAATGGAATATGTATATGTAATTCAAATATGCCTGAATTAGAGCAGAGAACACAAACTCTTGTACAACATTTGAGCAAGCCCCCTGGGACCATGACGGTCAATAATTTGTAGGAAACTTTAAAAGAAGGTATAGTTTGTATCAGAAAGTATTGAGAGTTCTGGTTGGATATTTTGAGAAAGGAAATGTTACCAAAAGGATATTTATGGAAGTAGAGGATAAATGTGTATTAGAGGGGAATCTTGAACATAAAGGAAAGTGAAGATGCAGTCTTAGTAATCCAAGAATGAGTTGGCCCCTGGGCCGATGTTGTGCATGTACAACTGAATGCGTATCAAAGGGGAGACATCGCAAAATGTGTTCGTAGCGATAGAAAATAGGGGACTGGAATTATAATCACTAATGATTATGGCAAACTTGGAAAAAGGTGATAATTGAGAAAGGAGGATTAAGAAGACAATGAGATTGGTTTTCACACCTTTTAATTTAGGCTTTGTTGGAATATCTACTTGGAGTCATACTTTTGGATGCCAAGAATAAGCAATTAATGTACTTCATAGTAAATGCCTTTTTATTTTTCTGTCTTTGCTAGACTATAAGGTCCTCGAAATTAAAAAATCATGTGGGTTTTGCTCATTTACCTATTTCCAGATCTTAGGACAGTGTAAGCCTCTTTTATGGCACACAATCCATACTAGTACTTGAATAAGTGAGAAGAGTGTGTGGAAGCTACAAGGTAAGGGGGCAGGTATTGACAGTAGGCTCTCAGGTGGAAGCTTCTCCAGGAAGTCTTAAAGGTACATCCAAATTTACTAAATGGGGGAAGAAAAGGAGCACGGAAGGCGGAGAGATAGTGCTGAGAAAAATCGGAAGTACTGTCAACAAATTTATTTGTGAGTTCTTCAGCGTTTTTTTTTTTTAATTGAGTACCAGGAATTATGCTGGGATAATGGAAAATGGTTGAGGTGGTGTTGGTGAAGAAGTCAAGGAATTGACATTCTGTTTAGAGGAGGTCTAAGTGAAGTATTAAACCGTGGGCTCAGGATGAGGGTAATTGGATTTTTGTCAGAAAAAGATGGCCTTAGCTTGGTAGATTGGACAGAGTGGAGCAGACTGTGAGGATTAAGGCAAAGGCTTGCCAGGGACAGTAAACACATTGGAGAAGTTTATTAGCCATGAAAGGAGCTGAAGCAGTCTTTTGAGAATCTTAAAATTTTCATACTCTTCCTGTGCTTTATGCTATAAAATAATAGCTTTCTGGAATATAAAGCCATAATATTACCATACTATACTTCTTCATGTCATCTATTTGCCACCCCTGAGATCCAGATGTATCTGGGGCCAGAGAGGGTACTGGTATCTGTATCCACTACCCTTACTTCCACCAGGGAGTCATTAGCTAGAAACAGTGGAGACGGTAACTGTGGTTGCCATGGGCACCTTTGCGTTTAATCTTGTACAAGGATGGAGAGGGGATGAGGAGAAGGGGTCAATGGGACAGCAGAAAGGAAGAAATTAGTGCCAATGGGGGGAAGCAGCAAGTGTCGATTTGTCATGGAACCAAATTATTTAGCTTTTAAGAAAGTAGTCATTATGTTGATATAATAACAGCCTTTTAGTGTGAGTTGTCAACAGACAGGAATAACTTTTAATGAGACCTCTAAAATAAAACCTTTATGGTACCCATGTGTTTGGGTTACTGTGATCCATTATTCTAACCCTTATTTTACTTCCCTCTTACATTGTGATTTATTGTGTTTGAGGCCTTAGTGATTCATTCCTTAGGGAATATATTTTAGTGCTTAAGCTATTATTTTAACTTTTAGCACTGCTCATTTAAATGTTCTCCTGTTTGCTAAATTTGAGATGAAAGGAATGTATTTTAACCATAAGAAATTGGAAGAATGGGGGAAAGAGTGTTTCATTGTTGAATAATGAGGAGCGTAGCCAGTGCCTAAGAAGTTGCCAGTTGGATTGTGTTGACAAGTGTGATTTGTGTGAATCCCTTAAGAATATAACCAGGGTCATAATATGAACATAAAAATCATGAATCGTGTGGGGGAAGGAGTAGCCTGGGAATGGAAGGAAATGGCTATTAGTATATGTTGAAATTACCGTCTCAAAGAAACACAGGAGTCCTCACAATATATGTGTTGAAATCATCTGCCTCTGAAAGCTAAAACCCAGAAGAAAAATCCCAGAAAAACCAGAAAATAATTCTTTGAAGCTGTCTCCTTTTTAAAGTTGCTTATTATTGAATTATAGAAATAAGATATAAATATTGCTTTGTAATATGTAATATGAGCAATCATCGCTGACTTGATGTGTTCCTTACTATCCTGCTATAATTCTAGATACTTTTCATCCTCTGTGTCTGGTGTTTCTTAAGTGAGCTCCTAATTTCCTTAGTTTGCTCCCTTCTGGATTTCTATGCTCTGTTTACCTCAAGTAGTCAATTGTGTCCTTCTTGGATTTTCAGATAGCAAGTTTTGTCAACAAATCGGGCATGGACATCTCAATCCTGCAACGGTCCTTGGCCATTTTGGAGTCAATGGTGCTCAATAGCCATGACCTCTACCAGAAGGTGGCTCAGGAGATCACTATTGGACAACTTATCCCACATCTTCAAGGGTAAGCATACCACTGCCACCCCCTCCATGAGGAGGGGAAATGGTTCTGGTAGACAGCCACCATGGAGCTCTGGGAAACACTTTGGATTGGTTTGATTAAATAGGCAGAAAAGGAATCTTGATTTGACATATAGGCACACCGTGTACCAGACCCATCCCCCATCACACTGAAATGGCACAGTGACTTGCCTGTGGAGTGGAGCGGGGGTGGGGGGGGGGCATGCCTGTTCCCAGTACCTGGCTCTTCATAGGCAGTCAGTTTTGATGAATGTGATAGATACCGGTAGAATTTTACTTTTAACGAGGCCTAATAGGACAATTTGTTCTCTTGAGTTCTCAACAGTATCTTTCCTTAGTCATTAAAAATAGTGTTTTCTGTGATGAGTATTTTCATAGATAATTGGGAATTTTTAAAGGTAGGCTTCTTTCTTAGGCTCAAGGTGATTACAGTGAGCTTCAGTTTTGTATTTTGTAACGTATGTGTTTTATCTCTAGCGGCTTGAGCTCTAAGATGAGGCCCTGAACAGCCTGT
Source organism: Panthera tigris (assembly GCF_018350195.1). Lineage (NCBI taxonomy): Eukaryota > Metazoa > Chordata > Mammalia > Carnivora > Felidae > Panthera > Panthera tigris. The sequence goes on along the minus strand of NC_056661.1, from coordinate 126,201,139 downwards.
AGGCTTTCCCTTCTCTCTACTCTTAGGTAGTTAGTAAGGTTGCCTCTGAGAAGCACCCCCCCTGTACAATGCTACTTTATAAATAAACCTATTTGGAGTTGCAGGTGGCAACAAACCCCCTGCGGTAGCTTACACAAGACCAGGGGTTTACTGAAAGAATACTGGTACACTTTCTAGAACCCAGGAATGACTTAAGTAGCTAAACCTTGACAAGGATAGAAACTATGGCCTCCTCGGAGTCCTCACAACAGGCCTTTTCTCTTGTGTTTTGGTTGGCACTAAAGTGACTTGGCTCCCAGTAACTACCACCCCTGGTCTCTCAGGACACATTTGCCAGTTCTCAAGAGGAAATCTGATTGGCCTTTTGGGGTTGGGAATGCAGGCTGGGGCTGTGAGGGAATGTTCATTAGTTCTCAGTATGCCAAAAATGTTACCTGTTATGTTTATAATGTAAACTACCAAAGTGCATTAGATGTTTCTTTCATTTGGAAGGGGGGATGGTGACCAGGATGTAATAAGGTTTTAAGTCACACAAGCTATGGATTGTGGCCTCAGGGAAAATGAGCACATGATGATTGTGTGCAAAATGATGATTTTGTGCAAAACCTGTCTAGAAATAATACCAGTTTCACATTTCCCTGAATGTGAAATGCATTATTTCTATAGTCTGTGTCTTTTCTCTGAATCTCGAGGGCATACTTGAGCATTCACGGTACATTTTGCCAAAGTGGAGAGTTTCTTATTTGGCAAGTGCCATGCTGAGGATTTTATATACATGAACTAATTTTATCCTAAAAGCAATACCTTTAAGAACCTGGGTTCTCACCCAGTGTTACAGATGAGGAGACGGTGTTTTGGGGATACCCCATGAACTCTTCCAAGGCTACATGGCCAGCCTGCGGAGCACTGGGCTTTAGATTTCATCCCTCCAAGGGCTGCGTTCTCAACTTTGCTTCTCCCTAAATTATTTCTAAATGTAGCTCTCCGGCTGCTCTTTGTTTGTGCCTTGGGTCCTTCTTGTTTACTCTTTACCATGGAGCTTCCATGAGATTTTTGCTTCATTTGGAATTTCTGACTTCATTTTGGTAAAAAGAAAATTTGTAAATTTAAAAAATAAAAACCTGTTGTTTTTATTATTTAAAAAGTTTTTGTTTGAAAATAGATTTTTAGAATATGTAATATCATTGCCATGGAGATAAAAGTGGTATCCTTTATAATAAGTCCAGGAGTGTAGGGACAGGCAAGTCTGGTCCCTATATACTTCATGCAGCAGACAGAAAATCACACACACACACACACACACACACACACACACATGGCCCCTGGGTTCATGTTTTAAGCCTGATAGAGGAGAAGGGGAGAGAGCCGGCTGACCACCTATCCCCAGGGAACAGTGTGTTGTCCAGCTAGCAACAGTAGTTGTACCCCCCATCCTCCCACTGTGTTTCCTGCCTCATGATGATGATTGAAATACATTCTCATTCAGTGACAACTGCATTTTCTAGGCCATGTCTTTCTCTCTCATCTTTTTTTGGGGAGATCACGACCCTTATGATGGTCTGACTCAGAGGTAGCCTGTTCTGACTTTCTGTATTGTTTGTGTCTTTACAGGACAGATCAAGAAATCCAAACCTATACCATTGCAGTGATTAATGCACTTTTCCTGAAGGCTCCTGATGAGAGAAGGCAGGTAAGCTGGATTTCTTTTGTCTTAAGACTGTACCTGGGACTGACAACTTTTGGGGCAGTGAGTGCCCTTTCCTTCCCATCCTGGGGAGTCCTTGGGCATCCCTGCTGCTCTGCAGCCCGGCTGGCCAGCCTGGGCTCGTTCACAGATCCAGTGGGCACTAGTTGGAGGTGCGCAAGCCCTTGTCTGAGGAAGAACACTCGGAAGGCTCTGGAGGCAGAGTCCTTTCATCAAATGAAACCCAACGTAGAAACTCGAAACATAAAGAGATGAAAGTGTTACTGCTGTGGTGGAAGCAGAGGTAGAAGCCTTGAGATCTTCTGTCATGCCGTTGAATGCTTCCTAGGGCGAGAGAGGTATTTCTTCCTGCCTGCAAGCTGTTCTTCTTTGCCCATGGAGGTTTAAGATGGCAAGGACAGGAGGGAGGACACGCAGATGGCTGCTACTGGTTGAGATAACTGTTCCTATGTCTGGGGAGCTCTTTGCTCCATGACATTTCTGTTGTCCACACATGCATGTGGTGGGGAGGACTGAGCAACACATTTCCCTTCTGTGCAAACAAGGGAAGGGACCCTTCGATGGACCTATGTAAAACCTGTCCTTTGATACTGTCCTTTGTCTGCAGATCTCTGGTTCTTCTGCAGTGAAGTAAAGGATCATTATAGATGGTGCTGTGGAAGAAGTAGAATTTTGCACGTCTTGGAATATAGCTTGCACCTCAAAACCCATTCCTGTTTTTTCCATCAACATAACATATATTGTGTTACCTTGGTCACAATTCACTTTCATTTAAAAATGGGTTGGAAATATGAGATGTTTCCACCAGTAGCAAGTATAGCGGGAGCTCTGTGACAGTTACCACTAAATTGTTTTAGCAGAACTTAGAAGCTAGCATGCTACTGGACATCATGTCAAGAATTTTAGTTTTTAATTTTATTTTTTTTCATTGCCAAGGATTTTAAACCTCAGTGACTAAATGTGAGGGCTTCTGGTTTTTCATTTAGAATCATTTGCTTATTCCTAGGGGGTTCTGTTTGCACAATGAAGGGAGTGGCTTTGTTGTTTCCTGTGTTTGGTTTGGTGCTGGCCTGAGCCAGAGCCGGGGGGTTGCCTGCCCTCCCTAAGCCTGTGCTCCAGGCTTTTTTAAGGGGATTTTTAAGGTGGATTTTTAAGGGGAGCGTGGCCGGTGGAATCCTAGGTGGCACTGCCCTCTTAATGTCCAAATACAAATTACTGAGCTCATGATAACCTCCAGCAGCCCAGCGAATGGCCTGACAGCTCTCACATGTGCAGTCCTGACATAGGCATTGGAAAAGCTTGATCCTTCTACTGGCCAGATCAAGGACACCTGGCAAACTGGTAGCTGAGTGTGGAGTGGGGGTCAAGAAACCTGCTATCTGGTCTGACCTCATGGGCTTCTCCTTTTTCCTGTGGAAGAAGAGGTTGGATTTGGGGAAGCAAAAACTCATGCCCACCCTAAGTGCTATGATTTCACTTGGATCCCTAGATCTAAACCTGTGTAAGATGCATACACTTTGCATCTTCCTGGTACACCAAGAAGTACTGTTAATCTTCTCAATTTGTATCAAATGACCATGGAGAAATAGGGAATCAGTTGCCTATTGTACTGACTCCAGAATAATGACACCAATGAAAATATAATGGAATACCAACATAATGTTAGGTTTGGATTTTGTGAATCAAATTTTATTTTTTGAAAAGTAGGCAATATGAGACTGAGATGACACGGATTGGCAATATATTGCTATAATGATAATAAATCACAAAGGATAGTCTAATAACATTACATAATTTGAGAAAACAGTCCAACTAAGAAAGATAGAGTATATATAATCAAGCCAAAAATTTAGACTGTAATTTAGTCTTTGAAATAAAAACAGCAACAACATAGAAAATTAATTTTGACTTTATAAATTGTGTTGAATTTAAGATGAGTCCGTGACTATTGTTTGTCAAGAAAAGGAATATTTAGATTTTTAATTTAAAAAATGTTTTTCAGTGCATTAAGAGAGAGTTGGCTCTAAAAATATAATTTCAAGTACATGACAAAAAAAGTTTGATGTTATTTCCTGAAGGTTAGTGGAGCTTGTAAAGCAGAAGATCATACTAATTGGGGATATCACTTCAGTTCTATTATATATATTGTTATTGGCTTTTCTTGTGAAAAATTAAATGTTCTGTATTTTGGGGGTAAATAGGAAAATTTACCAAAGCCTGTCATCAATGATAATATTTTGAGAATTTGCCATGTGCCAGGATCAGTGTTCAATGCTTTGTGTCTTATTTCATTGAATTCTCATATCTTCTGAAAGCCTTATTATTGCCTCTTTACCAATGAGAGTCAGAGGGAGTAAAGAATTTGACCAATTGCTGAGGAGATAAGAGTCACAGCTAGAATCCCAACCTTGACCTTGCTGTTCTCTGCAGAGCATCCCATTGTCAGGGAGGCGTCACCCACAGAATTGTCTCCTGTTTGCCGAGAGAAGAACTCTCTGGAGCCTGAAAGACACAAGCCCATTTTCTCCCTCTAATTAGATTAAAACATAATCTAAACATTTATTTATTGGATTTATAGGAACAGCTTTGTTTGTTTGTTTTAAAGCCTTAGGACATTGGACAGATTCCACTTCAGTGAAAAAATTTTATTTATTTCAACTTCTCCTCCAGACTTTGGGCCAAACACATTGGTAGGACTCCATTAACTGGGTTTTCCTTACTTTTCAAAATGTTTAAAATGAATTCAGATGGATTTTAAACACCTCTTTTCGCTTTTACTGAAGAAAAATACCACCATGGTCAGATATTTTTACTTGTCAGGCAGACTGGAGCGATATTTTTGTTTTGTGTTCATTGAGTGGGCCTGAGAGAGTGCTAGGTTTAGAGGGGGTGGGGCAGAACCTCCCGCTTTGCCAAGGCCCCCTGGGGGTTTTTGGGGGTGTGGGAGAAGGTGGTGGTACAAGGGAGGGGTCTCTTGCTTCCCCATGCCTCCTGGATGTGGGAGATTCTCCCTGTCTCTGCACAGGTGAAGGGAAGGGGTACTTGTGTGGGGAAGGGGGCTCTTGGGGATGGGAGCAAACGGATCCTTTTCCTTACAACTACATGCCATTATTCATGTTACCATTTTCATGGCATACATGTTGGTGAGGTCCCTTCCAGATTTCTCTCTAAATATTTATGGTTTTCATAAGTATTATTTAAACAAAAACCTTTTTAAAACTTAAAAGATTTGGTGGGAAAATCAGAAAATACAGATTCAAAGGAAGAAGTTTGAATGACACCTCTAATTGCATGCCCCAAGAGAGAACTCTTGCAACTGGTCACACTTTGTGTGGCCCCTCTTCCTGCTTTCTTCTAAGCAAAGCCTCTTCTACATACATGATTTTTTTTCACTACATGCACTGGTTATTTTTTTAACTGCTTTTAAAAATGAAACAGGATTTTGTGAACATCTTTCCATGTTAATATACATATATCCATATTTTTTTATTTTTAAATTTTTTTAATGTTTATTTTTGAGAGAGAGAGACAGAGTGTGAGCAGGGGAGGGGGCAGAGAGAGAGAAAGAGAGAGAGGGAGTCACAGAAACTGAAGCAGGCTCCAGGCTCTGAGTGGTCAGCACAGAGCCCAACGCAGGACTTGAACCCATGAGCTGCAAGATCATGACCCGAGCCAAAGTCGGATGCTTAACTGACTGAGTCACCCAGGGGCCCCCCCTACATCCATATTTATATCTATCTATACTTTTATATCATCTTAACGGTATAAAATATTCTCTATGGACTCTCAAGTTTACTCAGTTTTCTTATATTGAACAACAACAACAACAACAAATCCATGTTGGAGACAAGGATTTTTTATTTTCTCCCTGACCAAGTTTCTGTTCCTTACAAGGGTAGTAGAAAACGTTCTTTCATTTCCAATCATTTATTGTCTACTTTCTGCCAGACATAGTGCTCCAGGCATGGAATACAAAGATGAAAAGGACAGCCTCGGTGCCCTTAAGGTGACCATAGGCTTACAGAAAAAGATAAATAATGTCAACAGATAATTACAACAATTGCTGTAGATACTGGAAATAAATTGTCCTTTTTAACTTATTTAAAATTTCATCAATCAATAGGCTAAAATAGAGAATTTTTTTCCTTTTTTGTGTGTGATTAGGCAGTAATTTCATTTTTATAAAAGAAAATAAATTAAAAGAACTGTAGGGTCCTTTGGGTTCTTTGTTTTTCATGTGGTCCAAGAAAAAAAAGTGGACCTTCCTATTTGCATTAGGAAGCAAGTACTGCCTTCTGTGTGCACCATAGAAAGACAGGTTCTTTCCAGGCTGCTCTTTTACTTGTTTCTGTGTGTGTCATTGTCCTTGCTTTTTTATTCTTAAGAGATTGGAAGGTGATTTGAAACACCTCACAGTGTTTATGCACTTTTCTCTGCAATGCAGTGGGTCAGCAGGGGTGTTAAACTAAAATTGTAACCTCTAACAGAGTCTTCTGAATTTCCATCCCTTCTTCTTTCCTACTTGCTTTCCTTTCTGTGGTGACGATGGCACCATTAGGTTGGTGTAGAGAGCAGTGTTGACATCCTTGATTGTCCTCTGACTGTAAGTCCCCACATTCTGTTTCTGCCCAAGCCTGCTTGCGTGTCCCCCTTGCACTTTCTCCCTGTGTTCTGGGTCCTCCTTGTTTCCTGCAAGTTTATTTTAACCTCGAATGAATTCATGGTTGTGTGTTTGAATCGTAGCTTAGTTTCTTCTCTACTCAGTTAAGAGCAGCAACCCTAAAATCCAGCCCCTCCCTGCCCAAAAAACAACACACAGGTGTCTTCCTGAATATGAGCAGTATTTTTGTTTTTGAATGTTTGTACCATGGTTGTACCCAACTTTATAATTTCTCCTTACTATCTGTTTCTCAATATTTAGAAAGAGTGTCCATGAATCATTTCTTTTAATAAAGTCACCTGCAATTCCTCTGTGTTAGCCAGGCAGCCCAAAGCCCAAAATACAGCTTGTAGAAATGATGCCTAGCAGTGCGGAGTGTGGGCTCTAAGAGCTTTGCATTTGCTCAGATATTTGTCCTTCCCTAAAGAGCTGCTCCGTTCACTTGCCTAGATTGTTTTCAAGCCCTGGGATAAGTCCACTCCCTCTTTGGTTTTGCATAGATTAAGAAGGTTTAGGTCCTTAAAATGATGGTTCTCTACCATGGGGATCTCCTTAGGGGCAGGCGTGTCTCCTAGTGAAACCTCCCTACACATGTATAGTCTAATAAAAGCTGATGAGCCTTTGGAATGGAGAGCCATTGCTCTCCTTTGGAGCGTTCACTTTTAATTCAGTACTCAATTTTTCCTGGAAGGTGGAAATTCCTAAAAAAAGGAGAAGTTTGTGGGTGCCAGATTTCCTTCCTCTGCTTTTGGACAAAGCTTTGTTATCAAAACAGAACATTCAAAAAGTCATTTGAATACCACTGCCTGTTGGTGTCTATTCCTTCATAAGAAATACTGCTGATATACAGTTAGGAAGCACACCCAGGATAAAGTCGTTTGGGGCCATGTTGAAATGGATTTTTCTAACCTTAGGTTTTATGTGGGTGTGTTTTCCTCCAACAGGAGATGGCGAATATTTTGGCTCAGAAGCAGCTTCGTTCCATCATTTTAACAGTGAGTACCTACGTGCCGTGACTTCTTCGTTGGGTGGGAATGGTCTGGTGTGTTCATATATCTCCTCTTTTGGCTTCCATTCGTGGTGTGTTCTATGACTTGCTTCTGTGAGGAAGCAGTAGGAACTAGAAAGGAAGAAGTGTGGTTTTGGAACTGGAATAAACAAGGCTTTCCCACAGGAATGGCCTCCTTTGGTTGTAAGGAGGAGTCTCTGGAACTGCTCTAGAAAGACATTCTGGCAGAAAGGGGTGGAAATCTCTCCCAGTGGTGCAGGTTTATTACAGTTACCATCACTCTAGCTTTACATTTAGGAAATCAGGGGCTCCTTGACTTAAAAAAATCCACTTGTGTGAGCTTATACAGCTTTTAATGAGGAAGCTAGCTGGAAACCTTCTCAGACTGACAGAAGCCCTGTAATTTTGACCATCATTTTCCTGGGCCCCTTTGCAAGACACAGGCAGGAAAGACATACATGGAATCTACTTGTGAACTGCAATGCAAAAATGACCTGAAGTGTCAGTGGAAAAGAAGCCCTACATGTTACGTTGTGAATGCTTCAAAATAAATCAAATAGCATGATTTCCCGAGGCCTTATCTGCTGCTTGACTTTTAACCGAAGGCTGAAAGAAACATGCATGATTGATTTCCAGCTTATGAAAGAAGCAATTTCTGTTTCTGTGATTTCAAAGAGTTCTACAAGCTCACAATTACACACACACACACACACACACACACACACACACACTCCAATATAATGAGTCTTTTGAAAGTTAAAAACCTTTATGAGGGCAAACAATAAATATTCTAGAATCCAAAGCCAATGGCAATGACTACAGTTTGTCATCAAGTTTGATTTTAAATTTCCTGGCTGACAGGATAAAAAGAAACATATGAGTATAATTTTCATTGTTTAATGAAAGAGGTACCCCAGTTCTTTGGGGATGACACACTTTTCCCCCCAGGAACTGGAATATGAAATGGGTGTTTGTTGAGCATCCTAGTAGATTCTTGGTCCAATAATGGTCTGGTAGAGATTGCAGAGGGGGGATTCATGATATGGTTCATCTTTGTCCTGGCTCTCAGTGGAAGTGGAGGCTTCACTACCAGATGTAGTTCAGTGAAGGTGTTTGTGTGAGAGGAGGAGGGTGGAGGGACAAAGGATGAGAAATGTTAAATTAAGGTCTTAGCCCATGGTTGTTACCTGGGTGTGGCAGTGGGGGTTAGAATGCCCAGAATTAGCATGGGTGGAAGTGGCTGTGGCCGCCATGTCTGAAAGATCACTTTGCTTCAGTGGGAAATCTCCTATGAGACTTTGATGGCTGGAAGGTCAAGGGTGGTATTCTTAGGCAAAAACTTGGAGCACAGATTCTTTTGAGTTGTTAGTAAAAAAGATGGCTATACACCTTGGATGTGAGGCACATACTATGAAGTAACATTCAGTTCTGAAAATGGAAGGGTATGGGGTCTCATTCCACCTCTCCATCTCACTGACTAGCTTCCCACCCACACAACCCCAATATTTTGGTTCAGTGACTTTTTTCTGTTCCTCATTTTTTCTCTCTGCCTGTCTTCCTTAACTGGCTATTTTGATGTGGTGCTCACAGCTAGGACATGGAGTCCAATGCATGCTGGGTTTGGGAGCTAACCTAGAGAAAGTTCTTTCAGATGGCAAGATGTGGTTGGCTCTATCACATTCAAAACCACTGATTTGAATAGTCGTTTCACCACAATGACCGGTTGTTTGGTTGTTCGGCATTTTTAAGGCACAACCACGGTCTCTGCTAAAGAAGATACATGTTAGGCCCAAGCATTCAGTCTCCTTTCTGACCCAGCTCTGGTGGGGGCAAAGGCCTCCATATCTAGTCTCCTGCCATTCCTTTTATATTTGTTCCACTTTCACTCTCTTTCTAAGGGGAAAGGTCATTTTATTTTTCATTTAATTGTTAGTAGGCGAGTAAAGTTAAGCACATGCATTCCCTCACTGCATTGTGGTGGTGGTGGTCTCTGGATAGTTTCCACAGTGAATTAACTGCAGGCCTGACAGATACTTTGCTTTTTTGTGTTGCTTCTAAAACTTTTCCACATTTAGAAGTGGGATCACGTGTCAGGGACCATGGTAGGGTAAAATGATGGCAAAATTGCTTACAAGACGTATGCACCATTCGCTCCTCTACTGGCCTGCAGGGGATGCTTCTGTTGCAGAAATCCAGTCTTCCTTCTCAGCTTATTTCAGGCACACCTTCTTGACTCATATTGTGGCAATGACCAGTGCATTTCTAGTGCCTTCCATTCTTCTCCCTCCCTCACACAGTAGGTCTTTTCCTGGCTTCTGGCCCAAATAGCAGGAATGTTATTGGGCTCTGGAACATAAACAAAAGCTCTGAGATCACCTCCATGCCCCCCTTTCTTCCGAAGGGCGGTTCCACCCACCAGCCCACACTCCCTGTGCCTCCAAATGGAGAATTCTGGGGCTCTACCTGGCATAGTGATGGGGATTAATTGTTTGCTTTTTCTTTTTTAAATTTTTTCTGAACTATCTCTACAGAATGTTATCCGAGCTCAGAGAGCCATCAACAATGAAATGGCACACCAGCTGTATGTGCTACAGGTGCTTACCTTTAACCTTCTAGAAGACAGGATGATGACCAAGATGGACCCCCAGGACCAGGTGAGTGCTCACCAGACAGCAGCAAAAGCACATAAGGGAGAGAAAGTTATTTAAAATCTTTTCTGGGGCTACTCCCAAACCAGGAATTTTTAGGTGATGATAATTGTTTTATCGTCATCTTAGAACTTGGGGGAATGCATTTAAGATTTAGGCAAATTTAGGATCAGAGAATAAAGCAAATGGATTACTCCATTACACATCGAACACACGCATATTCTTCCTTTATTGGATAAGAAAGCCTGATGTCACACAGCCACAGATCTTGGCTTTTGGTCCCAATACCTTCAATGGTAATGGCTCTGGAGTCAAGTTCCTGGACAACCAGGGCCATTTGGTTGCTCTGTGTCATAATGACCCTGCAGGTTGAGGAAGTGATTTCCATTCTCCCGTTGTCATTACCGAAGGTGGGGGTCCCAGGTGACACCTGATTTCTGGGCTTGCGTTTTTGTTGGTTGGCTGTTTGTTATAATTCTCTCAAGGTCTCTGGTTGTTGTGTGTGAGAGGTTATGTCTCCATCCAGAAGGCTTTTGGGGAACTTTACTGTGTGAGGGCAGAGTGAGAGGAAACAGCTGGGAATCCTGCTGTAGCACATTTTCAACTTAAACAGCGCTGCAGCTTTGGAAAGGAAAACACTCATTATTGGCACGTGAGGGCCTGATCTATTGCAGATGTGAACTGCACATGTGAAGTGTGTAACAGCCACGGCACTTCGTTCATGGCACGAGGCCATGCGATTAAGAATGATGGAGAGGCTTTGAGAGGCTGTCCGCCATGCCCTGGACTTTTGGCAAGGCCAAGTGTAATCATCCCAGAGAGATGAGACTGTCATCCTACCACTTCTAGTGATGGAAGGCCATGCATCTTAATGTGGAACAGCCCTCCCTGTTTGGAAATGCTTCCTTTTATTTATTTAAAACATACATTTTTCTCTTATCATGGTAAAATACACATAACAAGAAAGTTAACCATTTTAGCCATTTTGAAGGGTTTGTTTCCATGAAGTCACTTCTTAGTGGAGTCCGGGACCCCTTGTCACTTGAATGCTGTTCATAAACCTCTGTGCCTCTCACTTTGTTTCGAACAGTGCGGAAGTCCCAGGTTCTTGAACTTGGCTTTTCTGAACCCAAGCCTTCCATCATACTTGGGGCTCCATTTAGAACTTGACTAGGCAATTGACACCAGTATTCCAAGTGACTTGGCCATGAGGATAATCGTGGAGGGTTGCCAGGGCTGACCAGCAGGGAGAGTGGCAGGGGGACTATGCAGAGCCCTAACTTAGAACATTGGTTGTCTTTTATCTGTTTTTCTTTTGCCTGAAAGCAGTGATTCATTTAGACCCTGGGGAAAGAGGGAGTGTATGTAATGTCACACAATGAAAGCAGCTCTTCCCTCCCCCTCCTTTTTTTTTTTCTCCCTAACGCCTTCAGGCTCAGAGGGACATCATATTTGAACTTCGAAGAATCGCTTTTGATGCAGAGTCTGAACCTAATAACAGCAGTGGCAGCATGGAGAAACGCAAGTCCATGTACACACGGGATTATAAAAAACTTGGCTTCATTGTAAGTAAGCTGTCTCCAGTAAGTGCTCTCCTTCCAACATCAGGGGCCTGACCCCAGCCACACAACTGATGGCTCCTCTGAGCGTGTGGTCCTCTTGCGCCTCACAGAATAGTTTCCATATTTTCCAGATGTTTAGCTGTTTAAACAGGATCACATGAAAATCTCTTCTGGCTGCAGTGAAGCGGAATAACTTGCACAAGTGTGACTAATACTGAGTTTGTTTATTCGGTTCTGATTAAGTGTAGTTAGCCCGGGATGCATCTAGACTTCATTAAATCTACTTCACAAGATGCTTAAGGTTCTATTCGAATTAAATGGGCAATGGCAACTGTGGGACGGATCTTATTATTGGGTTAGTGATTGGATTACTTACATACATGGATTTTGTATCAAAGTCAAATTGGGAGGCTCCTGACATGTATTCACGGGCAGATTTATGTGATTTATATTTTCCTAAAAGTTTTGCCTTGCTATGGGCACTTGCTATGGGCTCCTAGATTTTCTTTTTTTCAGTTTACAGATCAGAACACAGCTTGTCTGGAATATAATCTGTTGTTTTTGTTTTAACTTGGATTCCTTTCTTGCCTTTATCATCATTGCATTTCTCCTGTGACTTTGAGCTAATTAATCTCAAATTCTCCGGCTGTAAAATTAGGTCTCCATTTTAGCCTCCATTGTAAATGGCAAAAAATGAGATTTTGGCTTCAGGGATTAGAAATCACCAGGCATTGCTTTATATTACCGGATACCCTCTCCTTTAATACACACACGCGCACACACACATGCACAAATATTAATATTTATATACATCAGTATCCTGCTTTATATGGTATTTGGGAAACCTTGCCTTTCATGGGCATTGTCTTTGCAAATATTTCCACGTGAGTTTATTTGTATTGTTTTTCATTACTGAAGACTTTTTCATTATTTGGATGGACTACACTTTATTTAATCAAACCCTTTTACTGAGCATTTCAATGCTTTGAAATTACCAATAAGTCTACAGTTAACATCTTTGCCGCCCATTAGTTATACACATCCATGATCAAGTTATTAAGATAAATTTGTGGGACTGTCATTTCTTTGGCATATATTTTTAAGGTTGTTGTTATTACCAAATGGCTTTCCTTTCCACAAACACTGAGTCATTTCCACTTTAATCCAATGGATCGGAGTGACTATTTTTTTAAACTTTTCTAATGTTTCCTAAACTAAAAAAATCTGATAAGTTATTGTTTTTATAGTGATAGTCTTAATATATGTTTTCTAATAAGTATACTTGTCAAACATCATATTGTTGCTTTGCAACTTACTGTACAGAGGTACTGTGACATCATTTTTACCTCATCATAGCTCATATTTTTTAATGTATATTTATTCATTTTGTGAGAGAGTGTGCCACTATGGGAGGGGCAGAGAGAGAGGAAGAGAGAGAATCCCAAGCAGGCTCCATGCTGTCAGCACAGAGCCCGACACGGGGCTTAAACCCACAAACGGTGAGATCATGATCTGAGCTGAAATCAAGAGTCAAACGCTCAACTGACTGAGCCACCAGGCTCTCCCATATCTCATATTTTGACTGACTCTACATTTGATTTTATAGTTGAATCTATTTTTTAAAATCTTAGCAAAAAGTTTCGTGGCTGAAGGACCACGTGAGATTTCCCTGTACTTGCTGTGTATCGATGGTCAAGGCTTGTAGGTGACCCCAGCCCTGCTCTCATGCATCTGTGCATTGGCAGAGCCTATTTATCAGGGATATGGCTGAGGGAATGTGGATGGGGCTCACGTTCTATTTCCCCACCCAGTTCTTTACAGGTTTACTTTTGCATGTTGAACGAGGTCTATCCAAATTACCAGGGAAGCTTTGGAAAATCACCCAATCTCCTACCCTCAAATCGTATCAAAATAGCTTGGGAAGAGATCAAGGCATGTGTATTTCAAAATACCCCCAGCTAATTCTGACATCTTATCCTGGTGGAGAGCCTGGGTGTAGAGTTTGCCTGAGTTGCTACCGTTTCGTTGTCTTCCTCCACTATTGCCTGGATTTCCAGTGCATTTGAACTATGCAGAAAATACACAACGCTAGTTCTTTCTACATGGTGCCACCCAGGACTCATTGTGTCTCTGCCCCAGGTCCTAGTGGTTTTTGTCAGGGGGAATTTGGATCCCAGAATGCACAGTGTCATTTCTTCTTCTGGCCATGTGTGTGAAGGACAGAGGAGAGAGGGAAGTCAGGGGAAGAACACTTACCAGGACTTGGATTATTACAGGTTCTTAGGGTTATGCCAGATCTCTAGGAAGGGTATATATAATGGGTGTGGGACGTATGAAACATTTCCCTTTTTATTTTCGTGTTCTGGTCCTATGTGAAATAATCAGAGTATTTCATGAGCCAAACTCTGAGTGACTTTTCTCAATGTAGCTCCATCTGTGTTAACATGATGTTAATTCCTTCCACAGTTTAGTATTAGAGTATATCTGTCTTAGTTTTCAGTGTCTACTGAGTGTTCTGCTTCAAGTACTTTAGGAAAAACAATGTATTTTTTTCACTTAAAATTAATTTGATGTGGTTTTAAGGCTTTAGCTCTTATGTGGCCTCCTTTCAAAGGACTTGAAAAGTCATTTTAGAAAAAGCAGAGACCTGGAACATAGAATAACCAAAAGAGACTGTTGGTTTCCTTTATTTTTCCATGGTTCTTTTTTTGGTTTTCAATTTTAGTCCTTCCCCTGAAACTTCTTCTAGGCCACTGTCGTGCATAAGAGAGTTGAGAAATTGGAAAGACGAGTTAGTAATGATTTCTAATGGTGGAAATTTTCCAACAGCTTTGACAAGCAGAGATTTTCAGTTTCGAAGGCCAGTCCGCCAGAAACAGACAAGCCTCAGTAAATGGAATCATGCGCTCATTGCGCCACCTAGAGACCGTCGTGCAAAAATGCTGGCGGGACACAAGTGGCCATAAAATCTCTAGGTGCTGTAAGCTGTCTTGATGCACAATTCTCTCTGTGCTTCTGAAAGAGGAATAGTCTTGCCCATTCCTTTAGTGAACTCCTTACTGTCTCCTCCTTTAGGAGCACTTGAGATTTGGACAATCTTTTGGATCTCTTTGAGTAAGAATTTCAATTCATAAGATGAAGATTATTGTTTCTCATTTCACATCTCCTAAGGAGGCAATGCCTAGGAAGTGTTAAATGACAAGTTTTTGGAGTTCAGTGGGCCTAGATTTTAATTCCATATTTCCTAATTACAAGCCATTGGACCAGTGGGCCTGTTATCTTCACTTCTTCGGCCATCAGTTTCCTCAACCATGCAGCTACTGTTCTATTTCAAGGTTGTTGGAAGGCCATTAAAGATCATCTGTTAGTGAGTGGCCCAGCACGTGGAACGGAGGATGTGGCCAGCAAATACCACTTCCCTTCCTTGCTTCGTGGAGAGCACATATCATGGAAATCACAGGCAGCTTGTTCAGTTTTCCAAAGCAGGAGGGGCAGTTGCTCCCACAAGGCAAGCAGAACAGTTGTTAAAGGATAATAAAGCACAACACCTTTGAGAAGGCAGATGGCCTTACGTCTCTTCTCAGCACAGCATCCCGACAGAGCAGGTTTTTCTGATGAAATAATTCTGAAATCTCAATTTAAAGTGGCTAAATGGCGTGTATGGTTAGTCATAACACAGAAAAGCATCTGCTTCTAAAACAAAGCTGCTTAATCTTCTAAGATTTCTCCGTTCATGATTCTCTAGTTTCCAAGTAGACATGCCTTTGCACGTCCCTGGGTGGGAGGAGGGTCAGGGTTACTGGAACTAAGAAGGGAAGGGCACATGTATTTCTCAAGGTGATGGAAGGCAGATTCTATTTAGAATGACTTTATTTTGAAAACCGGGGAAATGCCTGCTAACAAACTGTACCTTGTTGATTATAATGGTCAAGAACTGTGTCAAATGGTATTCATAGTCTGTGAAGAGTTGTGTTCCTGGCTAGAAACCCTTCAGATGTTGAATTGGTAGCTTCTCTGCTTAAGATTTTTACCTTTGTCGTTTGTGGGACAGTCATTAAAAAGGACATATTTGTAGTTCATCTTTCTTTCTTTCTCTTTCTTTCTTTCTTTTGTTCTTTCTTTCTTTCTTTTGAGACAGAGAGAGGGTGCATGTGAGTGAGGGGGAGAGAGAGAGACAGACAGACAGACAGACAGAGAAGTGGGGCTCACCTGGGGCTTGTGCTTTACCTGAAGCGGGGCTTGTACTCACCCAATGTGGTACTTGAACTCACAAACTGTGAGATCATGACCTGAGCCAAGGTCAGATGCTTAGTGACTGAGCTACCCAGGCTCCCTGTAGTTCATTTTTCCGATCTCTCTTGAACTAAGGCAGGTGTTGAAGTTGGACAAGGCTGTTTTTTTTTTCTAGATGCCCCCCCTTCCCCCATTCCTTTAGTTTGGGACCAAAATAAACTCATTTTTAAAAGAAACTGTTTCTGAACAATATAATGTGCTTTAATATGAAAAGTTTTGATAAATATTTCCCTTTCCCTTAACATTTTCAGATTGTCTTAAGAGAAAGAAGTGACTAAGATGTCAAAGTGGAAAAAGGCATTGAGAAAAATACTATTTCAGAATTAAGATTCTCTTTTATTTATTAAAAACATTTTTTAATGTTTACTTATTTTGAGAGAGAGACAAAAGCGAGCAGGGGAGGGGCAGAGAGAGAGGAAGACACAGAATCAGAAGCAGGCTCCAGGCTCTGAGCTGTCAGCACAGAGCTTGACACGGGTTTCGAACTCACAGACCCTGAGATCATGACCTGAGCCAAAGTCAGACGCTTAATGGACTGAGCCTCCCAGGTGCCCCAAGATTCTCTTTTAAAATGTAGGTTTAATCGCGTTCAGGTTTGCTGAGGCCAGCACCTCACCTGGAGATGATGGTTGTTGAAAAGATACTGTATTACTCGTTGTTATCAAGAGAGGGAACGTGTCACCCCACACAGGACCATGTGGGAAAGCACTGGTGGTGGTCAGGAGGTAGAGGGAGTGAGGGGAAAACATGGACAAGAGCCTTTGTTGTGGTTTCCATGAAAAAAGTCAAGGCAAGATAAGTGTAAGCAGGTTTGAATAATCTCCTAGAGATCGCCCTTAGTTGCCTGTTACCTGGCCCTGTGATTAGGGCAGGGGCACAGTGGCCCTGAGTGCAAAACCCTGATGAAGGAGATCCCTTGGGGTTTGGGATCTGGATTGGCTAGTTTGCATATAGAAGGCATGCTTCCTGTCTGTAGGAATCAGCTAACCCTGGGAAGGGCAGTTCCTCTTCTCTTGGCAAGGATCTAAGATATCAAAGGATCAGAGAATATAAAAAAAATTTTTTAAATGATTAATACAGATTCATGTTAAAATTTTTAGAGGATTTTCTACTTCCAAATGATAGAAGAAAATTATACATCGTTACACAAGTATAATCATATGCAATTGCATATGCAGGGCTTGGTGTCATTTTAATACATTTTTTCTCAAATACAGATGGCAGGGAATGAAGTGAGATGGGTCTTTATCCATGGCTTCCTCCACCTCCATCCCTGTCCCTGTTTCCCTATCACAGGAGGAAGCCTCCTGGTCTAAATGCTGCTAGAATTTAACCATAACTGTAGCGTGACATCAGGATTAAACTTGAGTCTGAATTCAGGCTGTCCAGGGCTGATTCCTGACTCCCCTGATCACAGGCTGAGTGATGTGGGCAGATAACTTGACATTTTCATGTCTTAGTTTTCTCATCTTAAATCTGGAGTATAAGAGTTGTCTCTATCAATAGATTTGTGTGAATTAAATTAGTAGATGCTTGTACATCACACCAAATAGTGCATGGCGCTTATTAAACAGACTATGAATTTAGATGCAGGTATGCCGATGTTACAATTACTATTGGTATTATTATTGGGGATGAGGGATGGGAGAGTCATAAGTTGTCCCAGGAGGATAGTGAAAAAATGCATGGTTCAAGATAAAAGTTACTGATGGAAGAATAATGTGTACCTGGGAAACTGCAAGCATGTGTCATGGGCTGACATTTTAGCTTGCATGCAGAGAGAAGTCAAATTGACTTTGCAAGAGAGAACGGATTATAGAGAATTTTAAATTCAGAGGGGTTTGAAATAGTCCTCATTGTTTATGGATTCCATATTTGCAAATCCAACTATTCACTAGAATTTATTTGTAACCCCCAAATCAATACTCCTGCTTTCATAGTCATTTGCAGACATGAGGTCAAACAAGGGGGGGAATGCTCCACCTTCTTGTTTTGGCTATAATACTTTAAGTGGGAGTCCTTTTCATAGTCTGGCCAAGGCCTCAATTTTTGAAACTTGTGTTTTATGTTGGTGATATTGCTATTTAAAGTGGTCCCCAAGCGTCGTGATGCTGGGTTTTGTAAGTGCACAGAGCTGGGATGTGCCTTATGGGGGAAATGTGTGTGCTGGATAAACTCAGGTCAGGCCGATGTTCCAGTGTTGTTGCCGTGGGTTCATTGCTAATGAACCAACAATATATATTAATTAAGTTGTCTTAAAAAATACATAAGACAAGGTTATGTATCGATTGGTTGGCAAAAATCATGTGACCAGAGACTGGAAATAGCCACACTGTATTTCCCCTAGGAAGCAATGGTTCAGTATTTGTTATATCCGGATTTTCCATGATGTCATAGAACATGGCTACAGGAAATAAGGAGAATCGAATGCACTACCAGTGCCTGGGGAGCTTTCAGTCAGGGGTAAGCCCTGGAGAGGAGGACCTCAGGCAGTCTCAGGCTCAGTCCCCTCCCAGCCCGTGGCCTGTGCATGATAAGTGGGGAAGAGAAAGCCCACTGTCCACTAGCTGACAGGCGTGTGAGGTGTAACAATGTCTTCCCAACACTTGGTGCACTGCTCAGGAGACATGGCGGACATTGATGCATTTGTTTGGAGTCAGAAACTCCCTAGAAACAGCTGCTGTACAAAAATACCATGTTCTTGAGATCAGGGGAATTTTCATTCCACAATGACCGTACATAGAGGAGAACCCTGCCTATGGGAGACTTGGCTTCTATTTCTGCATCATTCCTGACAGGACTTTCTCATAAGGTTTTGTCGCTGAGAATGTGATTTGGTTCCTTGGAGCACAGAGACAATAAGAATCCAGAATACATTTGTGGGAATTGCAGAATGTAAATTTTGACGTGTACCTAATTTTGTGATTCTCCTCATCTCTCCCCCCACCTTTACAACAAGGCATCTCTGGTAACTACAAGGTAAAGCAGCTTTTTGTAAAGTCACATTTTCCCATATGAATGATTTGATAATTAGGATAGAGTTCCTAGCCGAACACTTTTCTTTCAAGTAGTTAAATATGTGACCCATAAACAATAGGTCAGAAAAGCAAAAGGGACAACTAGTATTTTTCTGAATTGTCATTTATTGAAATTCTGCAAATTTTAGCCATACACAATTCAGGAGGTCCCTGTGTGGGCTGCGGTGCTCTTCCAGGAAGCTCTGGCCAATCCTTTCCAGTCCATCCAGCCCCAGACCATCCCTTCCACTTGAGAGACCCCTGGGGGATGTTAGTTGAGGGCCTACCAGTGACTGAGACACTGCCATGGTTCAGTCTTAGTGAATTTGCAGGCAGACACTGTGTGTGCCCGTTCCTTGGAGGCAAGTCTTCTATATTCTGCCTCGTGGGCACTACGATCTGGTCCCTTCTGGTCACACACCCCTTTTCCCTATCTGAAATGCAGCAAAGCCCCAGTCCTAATCATTTGCACTTTTGCTAGTGTAACCAACCCGGGAGATTCCGGTTATTATGAAGCTGGAGCAGAATCAGCCACCAGGTGGCGCAAAATCACAGCCATTGATTCCCAACCAGAACCCCCACCCTCATCCTGCTTCTAAACTTGGGCAAACAGCCACTGGGACACCCAGTGACATTGCAGCTCTGCTTATCAGCCTGCAGAGGGTGAAGTTGTAGGACCAAGACAGGAGCCTTAGGATTTCGGAGGGTGGGGGCTCTCTTTAGCCTTCATTGGGGACTTTCGGGGGTAGGAACACCCCAAGATGCCCAGCTGGCCTCTCTATTAATTGAGATTTGTCTGTTGTTCGTGGCAGATGAGCTTTTCTCTGGTATCCACATATCCTGACTCTCATTCTCAATTATTTTTTCCTCATGCTGTCATGGGGGCCTTTTATATGAGGTATAATGGTCTGTACATCTAGTATTATCTTCTGTCTTAACATGGACATGCAGGAAAGAATGCACTGGAAATGGAAAAGCTAAATGCATATGGACTGTAGAAATGATAGTAATAATGTATTTTGAGGTTAAAAACACCCATAATCAAAACATGACAGAAATAACATGGAAGGGGTAGGGACGATTGGTGGAGTCCCAGGGAACCAGCATTATTGGGATGGGGCGCAGAGCTGTGTAGGGAACTCTGAGCTGATTCTTAATATACATTTCTCAGGTAAATAGAATTTATAGAATCATTTTTCAACTTTTTAAGTAGCCACTTCCTGAGTTGTATGTTCAAAGATGTTGTTGAGACTTTGGCCTTGATGATAGGGACTACTTGAGCCTCTTGGACATTTTTTGCATTTATCTCTGTGCCTTCCTCACTCCCAACAAAGAGCAAGGCGGGGTGTTGGGGGGTGGGGTTCTGAAAGGAAAGCAGCCAAATGAGGGCATTCTATGAGGCTGCCAACAGTTGAGGCAAACGTTGCAGACAGCTATGTTGTTCACCTTCTTGATTGGTGAGTGCGAGTCATGTCTTTCCAAGGGACTCCTTCCTTACAGGTGAAGAGAAGACCACCAGTGTCTTGTCCTTACATGTCCAGGTTCTGTGGTTCTTTCATGAATGTTCCTGGTTACATGATACATAACATGGCACACACTGCCTTCACATTTGGTTTTAAGTGCAGAGACTATAGCTTTGTTGAAGTTCTAATTATACATGTAGAAGAGGGAAAGTTAGCTCTGGAAAGATCTCTGGCAGAACCCAGGGAGATCAGATATCGGGTTGTATTTGCCATCAGTGAACCCAGCAGAGCAGATCACTGGGACAGAGAGTCCTGTGAAGTAGGCTCTTTAGGTTGGTGCAGCCTCATATGGCCACCTCTATCTCAGGTTAGTGTCATCACTCTTCCTAGTGATGGAGAGAGACATCAAGAAGTTCCATGTGGAATACTTACAGATCTTTTCTTCCCTGATCTTGCTTTGCTGTCTGGCTGGATTGGGGAAGTTAAAAGTGGCCCAGTGTGGCTTACAGGGGCAGCCCCAGCATGTGCTCTCACTGTGGGAGGTAAAGGGTGGGCCCCCTTTTCCTTTGCCCTTCTCTTGCCTTAAGGCATATGTTGTCCCCGCCATTTCCATCAGGTCAGTGATTTATGTATGTGCCATGTTATTCCCCTTGGCCCCACCTTAGTGGGGGGCAGGAGCCTGGAGGGGCAGATAATCTCCCCTCAGAATCAGCCCCCAAACATCTGGCATTTACCTGCTATGGATGCCCCCTGGAGGTGGTGAAAAGTGCATCGGTCCTTACTCCCTGACCAGGGACACATAAATAATTATACTTGTGAAATTTTTTGATATTTTTAAAATTTTTCTTTTTAATTTTTTATCTTAAGTAGTCTCCACACCCAACTTGGGGCTTGAGTTCACGACCCTGAGATCAAGAGTTGCGTGCTCCACCGACTGAGCCAGCCAGGCACCCCACGTTTTGATATTTTTAAAGGAAATAGTTTAAAAGAGAACTTTTTCATTGTAATAACAATATTTGAGCTTCATATTCCTCTTCTGTTTTTTACTGTAATTTATTTTAACTCTACTCAAAATTTTTCAGGGATGACTACTGAAAACTGAGTGAGGAAGACAGGTTTCCCAGATCCTTTCCTATTGAGCACCCATTGTTGTACCAGAGGAGGGCCATTTAGATCTCTTGTTAGAACTGGATCTGTTTTCTGTCACTAGGGGGCGCTCCTAACAAAGGCATGTGTATTAGTTGCTATCCAGGCTGAAGATGTCTTTATAAAAGAGCCACTCAGATGTGCTTGAGAAGGTGGAGTACTTAGTGGGGTAATTTTAGGAAAGGTTCACAAGAACCCCTGCCCCAGCCAAGACCTTTCACATTCCATTTATAGTTTAAAACCCACAAGAGCTTTGTCCTCTTTTAAACATGGCTGTGGCAGAAGGCGGCAACTTATTGAACAGTGTTAGTCATTAACCTCTTAGCATATTGTGCACACCTTCTTGGCATCCTTTCTTTATACATGGAACTTTGGAGCCAAAGGGCACCATCCAGCAGGTGCAAGGATGATACTTGGGGGATGTAGGCTTAGTGACGTATAAATAAGTCCATTTTATTCAAGACTAACACAGCTTTTGTGAGCATAGCCCCTGGGCCAGACTGTCTGGTTTTGCATCACAGCTCCATTGCTCATCAGCTATGTGACCTTGGACAGTCGATTTAACTTTTATATACCTCACTATCTTCCTTAGTAAGATGGGCGTAAGTAATAGTCCCTGCCTTACCTTGCTATGGAGATTAATGAGTTGATATGGTTAAGTTCTTAGAAACCTGCCTGGCACTGAGAAAATGTTAATAAATTCTATGTAATTACTGATACAACCATTTAGATCTGATGGCCATAATGAGTCCAGGGGCCACATTTTCCCCCTTGGATAACTGGGACAGTTCTCTGTTAGACCATAACCAGATGGGTTCAGAGAGTAGAGATATGTTAGCTTCAAAAGCAAAGCTAATCCTAAGGGGTGACGTGTCCCAAAGTCCGTGAATTCTAGAGAATTTTTATGAGTGCTTATCAGGGCAGGAATTTTATACCCTTCAAAGAACCTCTTTAATGAAGTGGTTCTTTTTCCTCTGCCTTTTTGCTACTCAGGAGCAGCTAGCACACAGGCCTACTGCTAGGTATGTCCTTATGGATCCAGTCTGTACACAGTACAGTACTCAGTACACAGTAGTTGCTTCTGTGAGAACTTTCAAAGGCAGGGAGGGCTCAAAACCATGAGATAAACCAAAGAAGTTTTGCTGTCCACAACAGGAAACACTTTTCAGTTGGCTGACTCCATCCAAGATAACCATTGAGAGTACCGTGGACTTAGTCTGGACAGCGCGAGACCAGAGCATTTGATCAGAGTCTAGAATAGGATGAGCAGTTATGGCATCCTGGCGTCTACGATGGGTTGTTGGAAACATCCGTCACCTCTTCCCATTATGCTTTGCTGTCGTTGCCTGGCCTAGTGATTTTGCCTCTGGTAGGATCATATCAAAGCACCCTCGAGAACAGCTGGCTCTCCTGGGGTGCAGGCAAGAGGGTGAAGAAACTGTCAGTTGCTGATACAGTTGCCTGCTTGCTGTTGACCTTGCTTTGGACAGCCATTGAACAGCTCCACATGGAGTTAGGGTGCCTTCTATTTTTATTCTTTTTCCTGAGACTTTTTTTTCTTTTTCTTTTTCTTTTTTCCAAATGGACACCAGTTGTCAATATGTCTCATAGCTCTGAATTCGGTGTGATGTGACCTTGGGGAGGGGGTGTGAGCGTGACATCCAGACCTGTTTCAAGTCTGGGACAAAGTAATTTATACACCGGGAACGGGCTTCATGGTGTGGGATTCTAATTCTGGGGACGGCATTTTGTATGTGTAGGAAGACTGTCAAAACCTTTCCAATGGGAAGGGACAAGAACCAATTTGAGAAGAATGTGGTTATGTAAGAACTGTCCTGGTACAAGCATCTTGGCACAGTTCTTGTACTTGTTCATTCTGAAGGGGAGAGAAGGAGAGCAGGAGGAATTCTCTGTGAATGCTGGCAAACCTCCAGTCCCTCTGCTGAGAAATGATGCACCCTCTTGAGATGGTTCTGCAGATGACATAGTTAAAAGGGTGACAGGTGTTTCTTAACCCTTTCTTATTATTCTTGCCCCTCTTCTTTAAATGCTTACCAAACTGATCAGCCTGCTGGGAGTGTATGATTTTTAGGTGGCCCATTGGAGTTTCCATTGGTTTTACATCAGTAACAAAACAGCAACAGCAGCCACCCCTACCAACAGCAGCATTTTGGGGTTCTTCTTGGGGGCATGGGTCAGATGGTTCCCATGCAGTATTTAGTTTCATCTCTGCAAAGCACAAGGCACAGCTACTATTATTCCTATTTTAGAGATGCAGAAAATGAGGCTTTTTAGCTTTAGGAGGCTAAACACCTGCCAAGGGGCATGCATTGTTTTGGCAGGAAAAGGACACTTTTGCAAACTGTATGTGACCCCTTGAGTTGTTTAGCCAAGGGTACAGACTGCAGTGGAAGCAAGGTGGGGCAATAGATGAATGTAGCGCATCGTGGCATGGCTCTTTTTCTGGCCTCTAGGAGCACTAAGTGGGTGTGCAAAGCTGAGACCTTCTCTACTCCCATAGAGTCCTGCCAGCGTTGAGAAACCTACCAAATGCTTGTCTCACCGTGGCCTTTTTATGCTCAGAATATCACTGTGAATGAAGAATGCACACCAACTGTTTTAAGGGAATGTGGGCAGACCATTGACTTTGCTGGTTCTCAAGTCAAACCCAGCAAAAACAAGTTCACATCCTTGTCTGGGGGTAGAAAGTAGAGTAGCGCTTGCTTGTTCTTGAAAACAGTGTTGCTTCCAGTTTTCCAGAATCCTAGAAAATCTTCCCAAATACTCAGGACCAGCAAGTGGCAGCAGCAGGGTCCAGGATCCTGGCTGCCTGACTGCAGTCTCCTCGTCTGCCTCTAGGCTGTGCTGTCTGTCTATTTAAGGAAACATGGAAATGCTAGATGAAAGGTCTCCCTCCCTCTAGATTCAATTCTGGTTAAACAGGGAGGCCTTGTTTCTGTTCTCTGGTTGTTTGCTTCTGCCAGCTACCTCAGTGTTTTCCAGTCATTTGAATTTTCATTGATTTTGTTTCTGAGTTTCCTTTGCCCTTCTCTTCTTCCTCCAGACTGGGAGCCTTTTCTGCTCAGAGATGCTTTCTCTTTATCACACCAATGTTCACCTTGCTGCATAATTAAAACAAAGTAATGAAGGAAAGCAAGGGCTTTGATGACTCAAGTCCTGAATGCTCTCATCTACCTGACTTTATGGAAATTCAGAAATTGGCCTTAATTTCTGCTTCCTACTGCTCATGGAACCTGATATTAACTATGTTAATTTTGCTTCTCTCAGCCATCTAACCCTTTATATATTTGTCTGAGATGTCACGTATGTTCCTTCTTAGCTCCCTGGAAGGATTCTCCCATACTCCTACTGTGGCCAATCCTTGTCACTTGTGAGCAGTGTGGGAGAGGGGATAGGCTGGAGAATGGAGAACAGGGAGGGAGATCCTTGCAGTTCGGCTCTTGTTCTGGGGGCAGAATTCACCACAAACAGCATATTTGGGACCAAGTCTGTTAGGAGAAGAGCTACGGTAGCCCTGACAGGAAAGCTGCATTAGGAGGCCCGTTCCTCTCTTGCCCGGGGAAAGCGTTGCAGAGCCATGCAATTTCTGTGCACTTAAGGGAGCCCCGCCTCCAGCTGTCTGAGCTTGGCTGAACACCCACAGTAGGTATCTAAGGCATGGGAGGAGACATGGCCTGAACTTCAGCTGTCTGATCTGAGTGGGTCACTGAAAGATGGAACCCCAGTGGGCACCTATAGAATTCCTTGGTAATAATGGATCAGGCAATGGAATAGAGGCATATTATTAAATCTAGAGTAATAAGGGACTAATGAATTGACTCATTTTTTTCATGCAACCAATATTCACAAGCATTTCTTATATTTAAGGCATTGTGCCAATAAACTTCTAGTCACAAAGGTGAGCCAGGCAGAAGCCAAGACCTTTGTGGAACTTAGTGCTTAACGAATTCCCTGTACCTCTAGACCTCTATGCATGCTATTCCCTCTGCTCGAACTCTTTCTTACTCCTCTCCCCTGCAGTTCTCAGTCCAGTTGTGATTCTGGTGGGATGTTACATTCTTAGACTAGAAAAGGTGAGTTTGATGGGCGGTCTGGGATCTTTTCCTGTTTCAGCACCTACTACCCTTGTTCACTAGTCTGATGTCTCCCTAGAGGGGTAAACCCTTTTCTGTTTTGCACACCATTGCATCCTTTGTACCCAGCACAGTCCCTAACACTGACACTGGATAGGCATATGGTAAGTGTGTGTTTAATTAACTAATTAATTAATGATTCTGTCTTTCAAAAAGGGAGATGCATTTCTGTGTGTGTGTGTGTGTGTGTGCGCGCGCACGTGCGACTGTCTGTCGGTTTGTAATACCAGGTGGAAGTTGATGTATAATATGAGAAAGATACAGAGTAGAAAATGCCCTTGAAATTCCAAAAGGGAACAGAAAGGATTTGTTTGAGGAATCCATGAAATTATATAGAAGAGACATTGGAAATGAGTGTTAAAAAATGGGCAGTGTTAGACATACAGGAATTAGAAGAAAAACAAAGGAACGAGCATAAGTGAGCTGGGATAGTGGGGGAGGGGCATGGGTGACAAGCAGGGAGAGGCTGAAGAGTGTTAAGACAATGTTCCTTTGATAACAGGCCACGAAAGATTGTGTGCTGGGGTGTTTAGATAATACTTGATAATTTTTTTTTTTGAGAGGGGGGGAAGGGACAGAGATGGGGAGAGAGAGAATCTCAAGCAGGCTCTGCTTGTGCTCGAATCTCAGCCCAGAGCCTGATGTGGGGCGTGATGTCACAAACCATGAGATCATGACCTGAGCTGAGACCCAACAGTCAGACGCTTAACTGACTGAGCCGCCCAGGTGCTCCAATACTTGACAATTTTTAAATTAGGAGATTATGTGGTGAAATCTGAGGATTTCCCTTTGGTAGTATAAACATGACCTTTCGGTACATATTCTCTTAGTCTGTTTGCTGTGCATACCCATGGGGCTGCTATAGAACCTCTAATGGGTGTCCTGGAATAGAACTGTGTTGAGTACCCGAGGTGGATTCTTCTGAGCAGAACATAGTAGCAGACTTACATGTTTATGCATGTGCATGGATATGTGCATTATGTTTGTGCACACATGTGTCCCTGTGTGTCCCCATATACCAGCAGGAGACAAAGTGATGCCTAGAGAAAATTGGGTAGCCTGTAATGCCAGAACTCTCCCAATTTATTTGTAAGAGCTAGGAAATATAATTAATACTCTTCCTATAAAAGACCGTTTGCAGAGTCCTATTTTAGTGTTTCCTAGTGATGTATCAGTGTGTATATATATATATATATATATATATATATATATATATGTATTTTGCCACCCTATTTTTAGTGCTGGGCATGAATATATGCCATAAGACGGCTGTTTACCAACGGTGTTGTACCTTTAAGCTCCCTGTGCTGCAGGCAGCCACCCTGAGTAGTGAGTGGCCTATGGTTCTAGGTCATCCTCTGGTGTCCCTGAGCCTGGCAGAGCATATCCCTACCCTGGGTGGTTGACAGCTCTGTCTTTTTTGCTCTCCACTATGGCTTACATAACAGCTTTTAGTTTTCAGTTCAGTTTACATGTCAGAAAAAATTACGTCCATCTTATAAGAGATGTCCGTGAAGATATGAGCCTGGCAGAATGCAGGAAGCCAGGGGGCCTGGGTTAGATAAGCAGCATCTTGTGGGTTGTGCATTGTAACCTGCTGTCTGGCTTGTGTTTGCTTAGCCTCCCGGAGCCGTACTTCCCAGGTGTGTTCTTTTCCTCCCTTGTCAAGAAGCCAGGGGAAGGCGGTCAAAGCGCTCATGAAGTCCTGGGCAGTATTTACATGGTAGTGCAAACGTTACTTGTCAGGTTAAATTCAGGTAGTGCATTACTTGTCAGGTTAAATTCTTCAAATCTCTCTCCTAAAAATCCCTTCACCAGATCTGAACACGTATCTGCAATGTTTGGTTTTGCTTTTTGGTTTTGCTTTTACTGATACACTTTTTCTTTCCACTTTTTAGTAAGATTTCTTTCAGCAATTCGATTTGGTGTGGCCCTATTATGGAAACTTTAGAGAGGAGGGAACATCAGGAAGAAGCAAACAAATACATAGGAAACCACAAGAAGGAACCCATATCCCAGCCTCCACATGCAGACACTGCTACTGTTTAGCCTGTTTCTTTGCTGCTGATTCTGTGACCTCTGTTCTTTACAAAGTTGAGATTAAACCCTGTGTTCAGTTTCCTTTCACTTCCACATGTCATCAGTAATCCTTGATGCAAATCATGTGTAGTGGCTGGATAGCATTTCATGAAATGATTGAACCATAATTTACTTAGGCCTTCTCCTATATTATTAAGGATTTAAAAAAATATTACAAAAAAATGATTCAGTAGATATCGCTGTGCATAACTATGGGTCAGTGTTGAGAATTATTTCCTTAGGAGGGATCATTAGACTCATGGACCAAAATGTAAGGACATTTTTGAAACTCTCATTTATAATTTTGTGTATTTGTACTTCCTATTTTAAAATCCTTCTCCCTGCTTTCCATGAACCAGTTTTTACTCATATTGTTTCTACTACTTTATTTGAATTTTTTTTGTTTTTTAAAAAAGCTTATTTATTTTGAGAGAGAGAGAATGTGTGTGTGAGCAGGGGAGGGGCAGAGAGAGAGAGGGAGAGAGAGAATCTCAAGCAGGCTTTGCACTGCCAGCACAGATCCCGACGTGGGGCTCAAACTCACGAGCGGTGAGATCGTGACCTGAGCTGAAGTCAGGAGTCAGATTGCTCAACTGACTGGGCCACCCAGGAGCCCCAGAATTTTTGTTGTTTACTTTTTTCTTTAAACTAACCATTTTAATTCTAAAAGCAAGACTTGCTTCTTGCAGAGGATTCAGGAGTGTAGATAACCAAAATGATTTAGGTAAGAATCAGCCATATTCCTTCATATATAAGTACTGTTACAATCTTGGTGATATTCTATATTTATATAGATAGATATGCTTCTACTAAAATTGTGATCCTACAGGTTACTTTTTAAATTTTCAAGATGAGTTTTATTTATAAGGTTTCTAGTCAAACACTAGGCTCGGAGAGTTTATTGTGCTATTTTAGTAGATGCTTCCCTTTATCTGACAGAGCATTGTGAGAAGTTTTCTTTCTTTCATGTCTCAGGTACACAATTTTGATAATAAAAATAATTCCTATAGAAAGCGTATTGAAACTTCTCTCCACGTTAGTCCTAGGGCTACTAAATGATAATTATTACTCTTATTTAATATCTCTCTGAGACAAATAAACATGCTACCTGCAGAACAAATGAAAGGTGTTATCCTGGAGCAAAGGAATTTTTTATGATCAACAGTCTGTCATTAGCATAATGTTTATTTTATGCATTTGCAGACTTCTTATCACCTGAATTATAGTTTATAAATGTTAACCTAACTATTGATGTTTGCTGCTCCTTCATTAGTATTAGAGTTTCTGATAAATATCTTTTTTTTTGTAGGTGAAGGACAAAACAATAAAGTAAGTCTCTAGGTATCTGGTGATTGGACATGGCTGTAGAAAGATTTCGAATCCAAGGTAGTCTACCCACATAAATCCCTCAGATTTCCTTAGGGACTTGCATTCCAGCTTATCCATAAAATCCAAGCTGATAATATGTTCTCTTTTAAATAAAAATGTCGAGTGAGTACAATAACATCACATGTTTATTTTACACAGCACAGTGATTGTGCTTTGCATGTGCTTTACAAATTATCAAATACCATGCTAAAGATGGACTTGACTTTATTGCACAAAAATCTACTGCCATTTATTTTCTTTTTCAAGTTTCAGCAGTAATTTGTTAAGCACTTTTCCCTGGAAAAGTATCTTTTCATTCCTTTGGGAGTTCATTAGTTAGGCTAGATACTTATCTGATTCCATTAAGGTCATGAAGATCAGCTCTTCGAATGACCCAAATAATACACCCTTGTACCTCTGAGAGAGTGGCTTCTCTCCTCATGACTCTGATCCTCAGTTCCTGTAAGGTATAAATGTTCATTGTCTCTGTCCTTGGATTCTCATGAGATCCCACTGTCTTTCTTGAGTTATATAGCAGGAGTTAGGTAGACTCACTTTTCTTGAAGGTTGGGAGTTCAGATAAAAATTTTTTTTTTTTGCCTAAGTCACTGGGATCTCTTTAAGAATGACTTGTGTCCTTACTTTTTGACGTGCAAAGTGGTGACAGTGATTTTATATACTCCCCCCTTACAAAATTGTTACACATCAGAGGTGATAGTGTATGTGCATGATTTGTAACTTCTGAAGCATTGTGCAAATGATAACAACAATTGCCATTGGAAATAAGATTTTGATGATTTTATTTTTAAAAACTTTGTGAATGGGGCTTCTTGTCACAGGTGCTAGGAACCACTAAAGTGAGAAAACTACCTGGCATGCATATATATGTGTTATAGATACATACATATATACATATGTACGTATCTATCTCACATTTTAGTTATTATGTATCAATTGATAGCATTTGGGGTACCTCCCCTTTTGGTTATTAGGGATAATGCTGCTTATGAAGGGTTGTATAAAGTCTTTGTGTGGACATGTATTTTTTTTTTTAATGTTTACTCATTTTTGAGAGAGAGAGAGAGAGAGAGCGCACACGTCTGAGAGCATGAGCGGAGGAGGGGTAGAGAGAGAGAGGGACAGAGAATCCCAAGCAGGCTCCACACTGTCAGCACAGAGCCTGATGTGTGGCTCAAACTCACAAACATGAGATCGTAACCTGATCCAAGAGCAAGAGTTGGACGCTTACTGACTGAGCCACCCAGGTACCCCTGTGGACGTATGTTTTTATTTCTCTTGGTTATACACCTAGGAGTTGAATTATTGGACCACATGGTAACTATGTTAAACGCTTTGAGAAATTGTCAGGCTTCTTCAAAGCATTAACAGTAAGTTTTATTCTGACCAACAGTCTATGAGGTTTCTAATTTTTCCACATCCTTCTCAACACTCAATATTATTTGTCTTTCTGATTAGAGTCATTTAGGGTGTGTGAAGTGGGTATTGTGGTTTTGATTTTCACTTCCCTGGTGGCTAATGATATTGAGCATATGTATATCTTCTTTGGAGAAATATCTATTCATATCCTTTGCCCAATTAAAAAAATTTTTTTAACGTTTATTAATTTTTGAGAGACAGAGACAGGGCGTGAGTGGGGGAGGAGCAGAGAGAGAGGGAGACACAGAATCCGAAGCAGGCTCCAGGCTCTGAGCTGTCAACACAGAGCCTGATGCGGAGCTCGAACTCACTGACTGCAAGATCATGACCTGAGGTGAAGTCAGATGCCCAACCACTGAGTCACCCAGGCGCCCCTCCTTTGCCCGATTTTATTTTATTTTATTTTATTTTATTTTATTTTATTTTATTTTATTTTATTTTATTTATTTTTTTTTCAATATATGAAATTTATTGTCAAATTGGTTTCCATACAACACCCAGTGCTCATCCCAAAAGGTGCCCTCCTCAATACCCATCACCCACCCTCCCCTCCCTCCCACCCCCCATCAACCCTCAGTTTGTTCTCAGTTTTTAAGAGTCTCTTATGCTTTGGTTCTCTCCCACTCTAACCTCTTTTTTTTTTTTTTTTTCTTCCCCTCCCCCATGGGTTTCTGTTAAGTTTCTCAGGATCCACATAAGAGTGAAACCATATGGTATCTGTCTTTCTCTCTATGGCTTATTTCACTTAGCATCACACTCTCCAGTTCCATCCACGTTGCTACAAAAGGCCAGATTTCGTTCTTTCTCATTGCCAAGTAGTATTCCGTTGTGTATATAAACGACAATTTCTTTATCCATTCATCAGTTGATGGACATTTAGGCTCTTTCCATAATTTGGCTATTGTTGAGAGTGCTGCTATAAACATTGGGGTACAAGTGCCCCTATGTATCAGTACTCTTGTATCTCTTGGGTAAATTCCTAGCAGTGCTATTGCCAGGTCATAGGGTAGGTCTATTTTTAATTTTCTGAGGAACCTCCACACTGCTTTCCAGAGTGGCTGCACCAATTTTCCTTTGCCCGATTTTAACTGGGTTGTTTCTCTTTTTGTTCTATATTCCAGATTAAATTCCATATCAGGTCTATGACTTGCACATTTTTCTCCCTTTCTGTGACTTGTCTTTTCACTTTCTTATTAGCGTCTTTTGAAGCATGCAGGTTTTTAATTTTAAGGACATCTATTTTTTTCTTTTTGAGTAAATTTGGTGTCGTATGAGAAAGTATCATAAAGATCTATATCTGTGTTTCTTCTTAGAGTTTTATAGTTTTAGATAGAGCATTTCAATCCATCTTTTCTTCTTCTAAGGAGTTAGCTTTGAGGAAGTAAAAGAGTTCTGGAATATAAGTAGTGAAGTGAGATCAGTAAGTGGAGAGTACATAGCACAGTCTTGGACCCCTCTCTCCTGGATGCTACTTCCATACTCTGTGCATACCTTAGCCACTCTTCACAGAGCAAATTCCAATTCATCTCCTAGTTTATCTCTTTTTGTCTGATGAGCCCTGAATAATAGGAGGTCATCTTCTAGATCTTTCTTATCTCTTTAGCTAATGGGAGTTGAATGAATGTGTACTGAATGAATGAATAAAGCTTTTGGGCCAGTCAGCTGCTATTATTGTCCCCCTGCTTTTTTCTCATACTTGTCATATCTTTATTGCAAATGCTTTAGGGTGATTTATAAATTACATTGGTCACTGAAACAATATTATTTACAGAGTACAATGGCAGAATGTTTGCCATTTTTTTTAATAATCAGGTTTTATTTTTGTGCAATATATTTAATCACTGGGAAAGTGAAGGTGTCAATCACTACACAGAGACCTGTCCCTCCTCCTCTAACCTGCCTAGAGTCTCACAGACACTAAGCAGTGACACCAGGGTTCAGTGATAATTTTGTTTCATACCCAAGCCATTGTTTTTTTGGCACTAAACCAGGCTGTATCTCTGCGAAATAAAAGGTTAAGAGGGGGCACCTGGGTGACTCAGTTGGTTGAGCATCTGACTCTTGATTTTGGCTCAGGTCATGACCCCAGGGTCGTGGGACCCTCCCTGTGTTGGGCTCTGCACTAACTGAGGAGCCTGCTTGAGATTCTCTCTCCCTCTCTCTCTCTCTCTCTCTCTCTCCCCCCCCCACCTTCTGCCCCTCTCCCCCACTCACTTGCCCTCTCTGTTTCTCTCTTAAAAAAATAGGTTAAGAGAACTCAGGAATTAAAATTAAGAAAGTGGTTATAGAACAAGAGTTGTTGATTTAGCTTTCTCTGAAATAACTTTTAACCTTTTCCCACTCTGAAAGTACATGATGGATCTCATATATACCCCTCCTACAGTTTGAGAGCTGTTATGCTGCCTCTCTCTCACTCTCAAGGACACATCAGAGTTCAAGTGAATAGCTCCAAATTGTTATCATGAACCTGCTTATGGTATTTGCCAGTGTATAAAACACACCAGTGTGTAAGACGCATGACCAGTGTTACAGAAGTCGGGAGAGGGTGAGAAACCCTGGTCTTTGCTAGGCTGCTTGCTCAGGTTGCCAGCAGGGGGCAGCATCTCCACACGGTTTCCTGCTTAGTGGGCCTGTGGGGGAGTGGGCAGTGCTGTCATCAAGCTCACCCCAAACCTGGTACCTCTTCACCTCTTATCCTCCAAGCCTGACCACCCAACTTTAATTAGGCAAGGTGAAAGAAACCTGTTTTCAGTGTTGTTGTTTTTTGAGGAAGGCAATGAAAAGACAATAGTCCTTGTATGTGAGCAGACACACTAAAATATTTTGTACTTTAGGTGAACGGATGTGTTTTGTGTGCTTAGGGTTCCTTCCTCTGTAGGGGGTACCTATTCCCTTTGCCACAGCTGCAATGCTCAGTGTATGTCTCAACCACAAGTTAAGCCTTATTTTCCTAAAGAAGCACTGCAGTGTCAGAAGACATTGTACATGGTTATAGCACTTTCCTTAAAGCCCACTGTCCAAAGTGCTGATTTTAGAGTCTGCCAACCTGCATTGAAACACCAATTTAGCCACTTACTAGCTGTGTGACCGTGAGGTTATAATATATTCCTGTTTTCATTAATTCAAAGAGGAGTTGTTTTTTTTTAAACAGGTAGAAGATAGTCTTTATATACACCTCCCAGTTTGGTTTCATATAAATTGACCTCATATTTCTGTAAATACATTTGTATTTCTGTCAAAAGCCCTGGCTGATGCAGGGAGGTTCAAAGGTAATATGATCTGGAAGTATAAAATCAAGTTACTTCAGGTAGTGTCAAATTATTTAAGTTGTGGAGAGTGAAATTGGAGTAACCTACAGGGTTCTACCTTGTGGTACATTCGCTTACAAGGGCGTGAGGTGGGCATCCTTGTTCTCAGCAGCTTAGCCTGGCAGAGTAGTGGGCTCTGGAATGGAGCTCTTAGGGCAAGGAACTGAGCCTTGTTTGAGGAGGGCTGTCTGTGGCCGCTGGGCATGTCTATAGTTTTCCAGCTAACAATTTAGGTCTGATACTTGTTTCCATTTCGAGTTTGAGCAACTGTGGCCCCAGAGACTCCCCTGGGACCCTTGTTATTATTTTTAGTTTTATTGAGGCGAATTTCACGCAACAAAATTAGCCACTTTAAGGTAAATAATTCATTTAGTACATTTACAGAGTTGGACAGCCAGCTATCTAGTTCACCCAAATGATTATATTTTTAACCCTGTATTTTGATAGAACTTTGAATTTAGGGAAAAGTTGCAAGAATAATATGAGGAACTCCTGCATAATCTTCAGCCAGATTCAGTTATAACATTTACCTTTTTCTACATTTGCTCATTGCTGTGTGAGCTTATTCTCCCCCCCCCCTCTGTCCACACACACACACACACACACACACACACATGCATATGTGTGTATGTATATACACATATAATGTAGGTAATATAGGTGATATCATAGGGTTAATATATAGAAACTACATATCTGTAATATGTATAGTACATAGGCATGTTACATATGTATATAGTGTGTGTAATATATATAGAGAGAGACACACACATGCACACACAGAATGTATATATGTATATATTTTTTCCCCTTGAACCATCTGAGAGCATGTTGGAGACACTGTGTTTCTTTATCACTAAATACTTTAGTATCTATGTTTATATACTAATAAGGGTACATAATATAATCACTAAAATCTGAAGATTTAACATTGATAAGTACCATTTTGTAATCCACAGTCCTTACTCGAATTTCATCAAATGGCCTTCATACCTTCAGTTTTTTCCAATCCAGATCCAGTCCACAATCATATGTTGCATTTGGTTGCAATCCTCTTTGCTCTCCCTTAATCTGGACCAGTTCTGCTTTTCTTTCTGTCCCTTGACCTTGATATTTTTTTAAAATATTTTTTAATGTTTATTTATTTTTGAGAGAGAGAGAGGTGAACAGGGGAGGGGCAGAGAGAGAGGGAGACCCAGAATTGGAAGCAGGCTCCAGGCTCCAAGTCGTCAGCACAGAGCCCAATGTGGGGCCTGAACCAATGAACCTTGAGATCATGACCTGAGCCAAAGTCAGATGCCCAACCGACTGAGCCACCCAGGCGCCCCTTGACCTTGATATTTTTTGAAGAGTACTGGCCAGTTATTTTGTATAGTGTCTCTCATTCTGAATTTGGCTAATGTTTTCCAAGATTAGATTCAGGTTCTTATTATATTTTATACAATCCCCCATGGAAAAATGAGTCCTGACTTCCAAATGCATTTATGAATGCTGTTTATCACGCGACTCTTTCAAAAGCCAGCAGTTGCATGTAGTTGGCATTTTTTTTCCAGCTTTATGTTGTGAAGATGCCCTAACCCTGTGTACTACAATGGTAGTGTTAGATTTACCTTCCCTGAGACCACTGAAAGTCAGTAGCCATGTGGATTCAGAAGTCATTACAGTGGAGGTTGATGACTTCAAGGCTGGAAGGCACTGAATGAGAATCATGCTGTGCAGCCCTCTGTGTTAAAATCATTGTTCTTTGATATCGTGGAGCCAAATGGAGTTTACTGTATGTTCATTCACTTGTCAGATGTTGAATGAGAAAATGACACTTTGCAATGTAAATTGTTAAGATAATTAAGTCAGTCTTCTAGGGCATGGTGAAGAAAGCTTGAGTCTGCCTGTTGGGCTCCTGCACCCCTATCCAGGGGGAATGGAGCAGTTCATTTCCTCAACAATGCAGTTTCCCTCTGCCAGGCAAAAATATGTTACTACCCCAATAATAAAAAGGAAATCAGTGGTGTGAATTTTTATACATGGCTAATTTCTTATGACTTTTATTATTGTTTTTATAGTTACCATTAGAAGCAGACCCAAGGAAATCACTTGCCTTTCTACTTTTATCTTTTCCTTTTATCCACCCTCTTCCAAAATCTTTGCTTTTCCTTTTCCCATCCTGATTATTTGATAACTCAGATTTTCTCAAAAGTACTCTGGCTTTTGTTTTAAATATTAAGTGAAAAACCAAATGCAGATGAAATTTAGAGGATGATGATGATGATGATGATGATTAGAGAGAGAGCACGTGTGAGCAGGGAAGAGGGACAGAGGGAGAGAAAGAATCCCAAGCAGGCTCCACACCACACTCAGTGTGGAGCCTGGTGGGGAGCTTGATCCCACAACCCTAGGATCATGACCCAAGCTGAAATCAAGAGTTGGATGCTCAACCTACTGAGCCACCCAGGAGCCCCATAAATTTGGATTATTTTTAAGTCACACGGACAAAATTTCCCTGGCTAGTCTGTTCCCACGAAGAAAAATTCCTCTGTGTTGCCTTTAGCTTTCAAGCTTTTACTTTTGAAATAATTTTAGCTTAACACAGTGTGGCAACTATAGTTACAGGGAGTTACTTAACCCTTCACATAGCTTCCCCTAATGTTAACATCTTACATAATCATAGCATCTATCAAAACTAAAAATTAAATTTGGTATATTAAATAGTAACTAAACTACAGAGTTTATTAGGATTTTACCAGCTTTTCTACTAATGTCCTTTTTCCTTCCCAGGATCCCAGGATACATTTAGATTTTATGTCTTCTTAGTCTCCTTGGTCTATGGTAGCTTCTCAGTTTATATATATGAAACAGGCTTCCTTGTTTATAATGGCCTTGACCCTTTTTATCAAGGTCTAGTCAGACATTTCGCATAAGTTTTTTTCTCAATTTGGGTTTGACTGTTTTCTCATGGGATTTTTGGCTTTTTGGAAAGAATACGACTGAGGTGAAATGCCATTCTCATCGCATCATATGGAGGGTGCATGATACCTTTGTTGACTTTTTAAATGTTCTTATTTTCTTTCTCTGTTTTTCAGTTTTAAATACGTTTTTTATGGTTACTAAAAATATTTTTAAAAATGGAATGTTGTGGATCACTTAAAGAATTGTTGATGCAAAATCCTTAGAACTCTTTAAGTTTTCTGTATAATGTGGGCTGTCGACGTGAAAGTATATCAAATCAGTGTCGTTTCCTCTTTCTCAAATTCTGCAGCCTTTCAAATCCACCTGAGAAGCATGGGTATGCCACTTTATAAAGTGTTTAGAGAGTCATGGACAAAAACATACCAAATCTTGAGATTTCTTTTAAGGTTATTTTTAATGAACTGGGACTGGTTCATACATTGGAATACATCGTGCATGAGAAATATAAGTGATTCAGTGAGTGAGTTCTGTGGCTCTGAACTCTCCACTGAGGCCCAACTTTGACTCTCTGACTTTTCAGTGAGGGTGTTTCTTTGGCTCAAAGAATCTATGTGTTATTTTATTTTTTCAGAAAGCTGATTTTAATCCTAACATAAACCTCCCCTTCAAATATAATGACTAACTCAGGTGTGGATTTATCTCGTTTCCCTTTACTTATGAGCTTTCTAAGTCCTAGTTTACAGTTCATATTAAACAATAAGTCCACATGAGGAAGGGCCTGAGTTAATCCACAAAGCATAGTCAATGCGTGACTACCACTAGCTGGAATTGTCACTCTCAAGCCTTCTCTAATTAGTGGTGCACTCTAAAAATCTTTTATAGTGATGTCTTCTGGAACACAGAGTGACAGAAATAAAACAAAACCCATAACAAAAGAAAACAAATAAAATAAAATTTTAAAATAAAATTAATCTTTAGAAGGGAGATTGTCTTTGTTTACTTCCTGAGATTTAATTCTAATTATGGATCCCAGAACACATTCTGAATTATTATTGTGAA
This sequence comes from Panthera tigris, assembly GCF_018350195.1. Classification (NCBI taxonomy): domain Eukaryota; kingdom Metazoa; phylum Chordata; class Mammalia; order Carnivora; family Felidae; genus Panthera; species Panthera tigris. The sequence goes on along the minus strand of NC_056661.1, from coordinate 126,163,327 downwards.
GCTTGACTATCACTAATTCCCTATGCTTCCAATTGGCTGGGGGGGGGGGAGGGAGGAGGAAGAAAAGAAATTTAATTAGCTCTGAAGTTTGAGGATTCTCAAAACAAGCACTATTTCCATGCCACTTCCCTGCACTTTCTCTTGAAGATGATGCAAGTAATTGCTAATATTTCTCGCATGATGCGTGAACATGTTTGGCAGCCATCACCACGGAGCTGAGTTCCGTGAGCTTTCATAAGGCACATATGTTCAGAAGGTGCTCTGATGGGGCACAGGACACAGCAGCTCAGATCTGTAGCCCGTAGTCTTCCACAAGAACACGCTGTGTTCAGAGGAATGATTATCAAAGTTTCTAATTGGAAAGGTGATCTTTTTAAATTGCTTGAAGCTCTCAATTTCAGTTCCACTGAGAACTCTCCCGTCCGCTTTCTGTCTGGGTTTTAACATGCAGTGTCTGCCTGCATGAGTGGGTCTGTTTCCCCACTGGAATATGCATCTACACTTCTTCCTTATCATTTTTTAATTGCTCTGCTACCTCCATACTTTCTCATTAAGCTGTGTATTCCACATTGGTCTATGTCAGTATTGTCTGACATAGATTGTATATTCTTTTTTTAAATTTATTTTTAATTTATTTTTTTTAATGTTTATTAAACATTAAGAGAGAGACAGAGACAGAATGCAAGTGGGTTAGGGACAGAGAGAGGGAGACACAGAATCCAAAACAGGCTCTAGGCTCCGAGCTGTCAGCACAGAGCTTGACGCGGGGCTCGAGCTCACAAGCCTCAAGATCATGACCTGAGCCCAAGTCGGATGCTCAACCGACTGAGCCACCAAGGCGCCCCTTAAAACTTTTTTAGTGTTTATTTATTTTGGAGGGAGAGAGAGACAGAGCCGAGCAAGGGAGGGGCAGAGAGAGAGGGAGACACAGAATCCGAAGCAGGTTCCAGGCTCCAAGCTGTCAGTACAGAGCCCAAAGCGGGGCTCGAACTCACAAACTGTGAGATTGTGACCTGAGCTGAAGTCGGATGCTCAACTGAGTGAGCCACCCAGGCGCCCCAATTGTATATTCTTCTAAGAGCTATGAAATGAGGCTTTTGCCTCTTTCCTTCCTGAATTTTTTTTCATTTTCTGTTTACTGCATGAACCATACAGTAATAAGAAAACAAAAGAAAAATAAGTTGTGTGTTCTCATTACAACAAACCAGTTATTTTTGTTCTGTTTCTTTCTAGTTTTGATCCCACATGTAGAAGTTAACTGTACTACTGAAGGACAGATTATTTTATATTCTACTTGAAGCATTATCATAAAGGTTTTCTCATGTTGTTACCTCGCCGTCATCCTCATGACCATTTGTTTCATTGAGTTGACACATGGCCATATATTTAGATATTTTCAATTGCTGGCCATTTAATGTTGCAGGATTTCTTTGTTCTTCTAGCTTTCGCCTTTCCTTTCGAATTACTTCACTGGGACAGGTCACTAACCGAATTGCTTGAAGATTTTCATGCTTTTTAGGTTCTATGCTATGTTTTGTTTGTGTTTGTTTTTAGCACAATGTCATTTATAAGAAGGCACTTTGTCAATGTCTTGGGATGAAGTGATGATAAGGAAGCCTGTTTTGGAAGCAGTCTTCTTCTGTGATATTATTGTTGGGATTCCGATGATGTCTTTTAGTGAAGTAGTGAGAGTAAAGCAGCCACTGAGTCTTGGGGAGCTTGTCAAATCACTGGCTCGTAAAAGGCCGTTTTGAAACTCATTTGTCAAGCCCACTGTAATGTATACTGAAATTATTCCTAGTGACTAACGATGTATTCTTAACAGTATTCAAAAGCTATTTTAAAACCTGCTTTGGTCTCCTGTATATGATTCCAAATATCATTTGAAAGTTTTCTTTTATGTCTTGCCCAAATCTCAATCTGCTGTGGAAAATCATTTTCAAGAATTGTAGTCTTAACTTGCAATTATGTATAGCCACATTTCTTCTGCATAGAGAATAGAGGCATTGCCCATTCTGCTGTGATCTTGAGTGATCTGCTGGGTTTTGAGTTGGGCCTGGCGGAGAGTGAAAGCAACGCATCTCTGTAGAGTTAAGAGATGTGTTTGAAGGTGTGATCTTTGATACCACTCCAGGGTGGGTCCTCTCTCTCAACCTCTGTTTGGTTCCACTTGTCCCAAGGAGAGGACTTACTGTGTATACCACTGATGCTTTCTGTGATCGTTGACCATTGTTATCCCATTCCAATCAGACACTTTGAAAATCTGCTGAACAAATTTAAAGAGCCGTGGGTAGTTATGAATTTGTACTGGGTGAGGTGTTGATAGTATATGATGCCTTGCTCTGAAGCCCATACTCAGCATTTGGAAGTGATAAACCTTTTATTAATATGCTCATTCTCAACAACTACCCAGCCTTCATTTCTTTTTTACTTTCCTCTCTTCCTTTTCTTTTTATTTTTCTACCTCTTTGTCTCTTTTCTGATGTTTCAAATGTTGTCCCCCCTGCCTCTTTTTTTTTTTTTTTCCATTCCATACCTCTTCTTCTTCTTCTAGGTCAACCTGCCCCACTGTTTCATCTTTAGAACTCCCTTCTTTCTTGGTTTCTGCCATTCTTAATTCCCTTCTTGTTCCATTGGGAAAATAGGCTTTAAATTTTGAGTGTGCTGAGGGAATGCCATTTTATAGTGAAAAACTACAGGATTCAGGGACTGCATTTGTGGCTTATGGATGAAGAGAGGCTGCAGGAGCTAGTGCTTATGGGGGTGATTTAAGGGTGATGGCTCAGTGTCTCAGGTGGACTTGATTATGTTGTGGAACAGCTGGATTTCAGCCTGATTTTGACCTCTCCTTGCCATGTAATTAACAGTGTGCCAGCCACAGATCATAAAGTAAGTGCAGTTCAATGAATAATACCACGTACTGGTGCCTAAAGTTTGTCTTACCCAGGGGACCCAGTGGGCATGGGCTATGCCTGGATGTCTAGCCAGGAGTGACATTTAAACTGAATTGCCTGATGCTGGGTGATGAGAGCTCTGACATGCATCCCCAGACAGCTGCTCAATGCAGATGGCTGATGAGCTCTGAAGCTGCAGGCTGACGTGTCCAGGAGCCTAGGGGCAAGCTGACCCTTTTCTCTTTAGGCACAGCATCTGTGTTGGCTGTTTGGAAATAATCAGAAGACATTTTAACTTGTTTTTTAGCCAAAGCTTGGGGCACTCAATTTTTGGTGATTAAACTGGACTTCTAAATGGATTTCCTCTAACCCTGAACTCCTTGGACAGAGATTCATGTCATGAAGTAGGTTTGCTTCCCTTGATGAGTGTTGCAGTGAATTCAATCCTTCTCATGGCATTGTGTTATATATTGATTAACAGAAAATAAGCTGACTGCCAGGCACATTCATAGAAAAAAAGAAGTGGGGGGTTATTAATCATGGAATGGATAACTCATTTACTTGAGACACATAAAATAGATTGAGATAGAATGGGGAGGGTACAGGGCAGAAAATTCACACACACACACCCACTCCTCCCCACCCCACATGCATACACACGCTAATCATGGTTTCATTTACTAACTGAGGAATTTGGTAAGGTAGCTCAGACATATTCAGTGGATAAATATGTAAATAGTCTTCCAATAATCACTAAGGTATTATTCAGGACACAAGCCAGTTGACTTTAGTTTCACCAGAAGTTGGGCAGATATGGCCAAGTAGTCAATCAGTAATCATTGGAATTCCTAGAGTCTGAGGGAGCCACTGCTATTGTGACTTATCTTTGTCCAACCTCATGAAAGCCAACAGAGCCAGCGCTGTCTGTGTTGCACATTTGGGTTTGGGCTAGTGGTCCTGAGTGGGGCTCAAAGGAGAGAGGCAGGCCCTTTAAAAGGAGAACATTCGGGGCGCCTGGGTGGCTCAGTTGGTTAAGCGTCTGACTTCGGCTCAGGTCATGATCTCGCGGTCCGTGAGTTCAAGCCCCGCGTCGGGGTCTGTGCTGACTGCTCAGAGCCTGGAGCCTGTTTCAGATTCTGTGTCTTCCTCTCTCTGACCCTCCCCCGTTCATGCTCTGTCTCTCTCTGTCTCAAAAATAAATAAACGTTAAAAAAATTTAAAAAAATTAAAAAAAAATAAAATAAAAGGAAAACATTCCTTTTCTCTTCTCTAAATAAGTTTTGAGTTTAACAAACTCACATAAAAGAAGACATTCACCTTGGGTTTATGCTTCATGCCCAGGAGGAGGGAGGAGAAGCCCCGATGGGAGAGGATGGGCAACCTGGGCTGTCCTGAATTCCCTACAGATTCATTTATTTAATCATCCACTCAGAAGCAGCAGCATGCGAGAGGAGCTATTTGAACTTTTGCAATTTAGCTTCATTAGTTACCTTTGAAAATTTTTATTTAAGTGTAATTGACATGTAATGTCCTATTAGTTTTAGCTGTACATTATAGTGATTTGATATTTCTTTAAAAATATTTTTTTAATGTTTATTTTTGAGAGAGGGAGAGAGAGAGAGTGAGAGAGACAGAGAGAGGGAGACACAATCCCAAGCAGGCTCCAGGCTCTGAGCTGTCAGCACAGAGCCCACAGCAGGGCTCAAACCCATGAACCGCGAGATCATGACCTGAGCTGAAGTTGGACACAACCGACTGAGCCACCCAGGTGCCCTATGATTTATTTCTATACATTGCAAAATGGCCCCCTTGGTAAGACCACCTGTCATTATATCAAGTTATTACAATATTATTGACCATATTCCTCATGCTGTACTTTACATCCCAATGACTTATTTATTTTGTAACTGGAAATTTTTACTTCTTAGTCCTCTTATATTGCCTAACCCTTCCCCCTTGGTAACCAGCATTTTGTTTCTGTATATGTGAGTCTGTATTTTTTTTTTTTAGATTCTACATATAAGTGAAGTCATATGGCATTTGTCTTTGTCTGACATAATTTACTCAGCATAATATCTGAGTCCATCTCTATTGATGCAAATGGCAAGATCTCATTCTTTTTTATGGCTTAGTAATATTCCAGTGTGTATATGTATAGTGTGTGTGTGTGTGTGTGTGTGTGTGTATGCATGTGTGTATGTATATATATGTATGTGTGTGTATATATATATATACACACACATATGTGTATATATATACATATATATATATATATATATATATATATATATATACACATCACATCCTTTTTATTCTTCATCTGTCAGTAGACACTTAGGTTGCTTCTATGTCTTGGCTATTATAAATAATACTGCTATTTACTTTGAAATAATTCTAGAAGCAAATTTTTCTATCATCCCTTCCATTGCTTCCTTCCGTCAAAGAGGACTGTCATGAATTGGCCCCTAATTCCTCAGTGGTCTCTGTTCTTGGATTCTCCAATGATGACATGGGTTCAAAGGGGGGGCACAGAAAGAGATAGATGCTTTCCCATGCACCCATACCTGCCAGGTCTGAAAATAGGGGGATATTACTGTAGTCACTAGATCTAATTTCAAAAAGTATATCTCTGGAATTAAATGAGTTTGCCTTAAATTCTGAACAGTTGCAGATGATGTAATCTTTCGAGACATTTTATTAGGAAGATTAAATTAAGATACAGGAAATGCTATTTCACATTTCATTGGAATGAAAGTCAAGTCTTGTGAAAGTTGTTTACTATAACAGAAGGTTGTTGGGCATCTGTTTTGACTCAGTTTTCTCATTGTTTCAAGATCTGTGTTCTTGCTGCCCTCTCTCTACTCCTTGCACACTAGAAAATCCAATCTGCTAGGAGCTTGCTGAGATGAGTAAGGGCCCTCTGCCAGTTGTGGGGAATTTGGACTCAATGAAAGTAGTCAGTGAAAACCTCTGTTTGCTCTATCAAGCATGTGGTACTTAAATGCATGCATGGAGCCTATTTATTTAGCTCCAGCATTGTAACTAAGATGTCAGTTTTCCTTCTCGGCATAGCATATACATGTACTAATTTGATGGTAATTGAGTAGTTGACTTGAGTTCTATTTCTGGTATTGTTGGTGATGTGCCCTCCATCTGAGATGAGTTTTTTGGCTGCTGTAGACTTTAAAATTCCAATCAAGGCCGTTAGTACCTTCTGATAGCAGACTAGCTCTTCACTTTACATTAATGTCACACCAAATCTTACCTTTTCTTAACTTAGCCGATGAAGTCCATGAAAAGATAGGGAGAATGATAGACTGATTTTGGCGTGTGGTATTTTGGATAGGGGTGTGGGGAGGAAACAAAATGAGGGATGCATTGAAATGTTTTTTGTAGCCTTTCTTATGTAAAAGGAAATGCTGAGAAAACATTTCCTAGATATTGAGAGTAAAATTCTTTTCTGAAATATCCTAAGTGGCTCTGAAGAGGATTTCAGTATGAAATGACGTCTTTTTTTTTTTTTTTTAATGAAAGCACAGACAATTCTCTCTCCACCCTCAACCCTTTACAGAATTTCAAAGGAGAGGAGAAATAGAAATGAAGTTGACAAGAGAAGCCATCTAAAATTAAAACTCTCCATATGGAATTGCTTTTTCTTTTCCTGTAGATATTGTACTTACTCTAAGTCCTAGAGACTCTGTTCCATCTTTGAGAATTTTCTTACAAGTTGGTCGTCCGAGCCTCTGTTAACTCCTAGCTTCTATCATCGTGCACAATCTGTATCTTTTAAGTGGTGAAAATATGTTCTTCTAAATGACAAGTTTTTTATTTTAAGAACATCTTTTCTAACTTTACTTATGTATTGAATAGATGATAGTACAACATTCAAAAGTTACAAAAGGTAAAAAAAAATTGTAAAAACTGTTCCTTTCATCCCTTTCCTCCATCCTCTGTTTTCCCTTCTCCAGAGGCAAATAAATCCTATTCCCATTTTCTTTGTTTGTTTATTTTTAGTCTTTGGTTCGGAGGCCATTGTGTCTAGGACCTAATGGGGTATAAGTAGCTCTATATACTAGATGTGCTTTATTGGTTCCCATCAATTTAAAATGTATTAGAAGAGAGGATAAGGCCTGGTTGTAATAATAAACTAATGGATCATATTTAGCTACTCACATAAGTTTACCTAGAAATCTCATAGGTAATTCTTCTTGCTGCTGTACCTACATTTATCTGTCCATATTTCACTGTCCAAGATGCCATTGATCAGTAGACATACATTTTATGTATAACTAAAAAAAGAAAAAAAAACCTAGGCAATTAACTATTACTCAGTATTCCCTATTATTTCAGAATTTAAAAAAATATTATATTTATTGAAAGAGCCATGCTAGACTTGATGATACACAGATGCTTATCATTGAACACTCTTGTAAGCACATAAAAAGAAAATACCAGGGGGGTTCCTGGGTAGTTCAGCTGGTTAAGCTTCCAACTCTTGATATTGGCTCAGGTCATGATCTCAACGTTGTGGGTTCAAGCCCCACGTTGGGTTCCATGCCAAGTGTGGAACCTACTTGTGATTCTCTCTCTCTCTCTCTCTCTCTCTCTCTCTCTCTGCCCCTCCCCCATTCAAGCTCTGTCTCTGTGTCTCCCAAAATAAATAAATAAACATTAAAAAAAAGAAAATACAGGGAAGTAAATTAAGTAAGTTTGATTCCTGAAACTTGCCCACCTTCTTTGAATCACTTTTGACTCAACTCTTCATTGTCTGTATTTTTCCACACAATTTGTCCTATGTGCCATCAAGAGCCTTGGCAATTCAGTTTAAAAAGAATGAAAAGCTTTTGGTGCTGAGCTCTTAAGACACCCTCCTTCTATAATTTTGTAGAGTTAACACACTTTTGATTATCACTGGGCTGGAAATGTATTGAAGTAGGCCTGGCTCTCCCCATCCCTTGTACTCCCCACAACCATTTGGTGCTTGGGATTGAAAAGCATACTAACATTGTCTACAGGTTTATTCTAGACCCTGTTACCCATTCTGCTAGTGTGGTTCTCGCGTTTTTAGTATTCACACCATGCAAAGAAAATTACTTCATAACTGCCTGTCTGATCGAGAGCAATTCAAAGATGCCATTGACTGTGAAATTCTACCCAAATTTAAAACTGTTAATATGTGAAAAAAAGTGCATCTTAGAATTAATGGAAGATGGTAATATTAATTTTAATCTTATTAATTAAAAATAAAATTTCTAGAATTTTTAATCTTTCATGTGAAAAGTATCTCTAAAATGTGGACTTTTGTAGTGCTCATAAATCAATATCCTAAGTCATAAGTACTAAGCTTTGAGATTGTGAAATACCTGAGATTCTTAAGTGTGAAGCTCCCCTTCCTTAGTATGCTCACAAATAATGAGAATACGTTCCTTTTTCAAAACACCTGAAATGAGACAGTTTGAATATTTAAGTGGCAGTTTAAAAAATCTTTTTTTAAGTTTATTTATTTTTGAGACAGAGAGAGACAGAGCATGAACGGGGGAGGGTCAGAGAGAGAGGGAGACACAGAATCGGAAGCAGGCTCCAGGCTCCGAGCCATCAGCCCAGAGCCCGACGCGGGGCTCGAACTCACGGACCGCGAGATCGTGACCTGAGCCGAAGTCGAACGCTCAACCGACTGAGCCACCAGGCGCCCCTAAAAAATCTTTTTTTTCCCCCTAATGAGTCAACTATCTATTTTTACTCTAAGAAATCCAAAAATCAGATTTAAGGGTGATCTTCCAAGTGAAAAGGGGAACAACAAAAAAATCTGTATTTGCAGCTCAGCCTGTCTTAAGTCATAGCTGTTTTTCCTTTCTTTTAAATGTGTAATATAGCCTACACATTACTAAGAGAAATTATTCAAAACTTGGAAATAAGGCAAAAATGTGATGTTGAAGCAGTCAAAATAGTAATAATAGCAATAATAATAATAATAATAATAATAATAATAATAGGCCTGACCAAGGACTATTTAATCTTCTAGGAGAACACCCTTATATTTGACTTGGTTATTTACTGCTGTTAGAGCCCAGACACTGGGAAATGATACATTAATGTGTAGATTTGTAGCTGGTAGGGCTGTCCACTAGGAAAGCTAACCCCAAGTGTTGAAGTGCTCTATAAGACGTTAACCAGTTTTGTAGGTAACCTAGCAATCTTACACTAAAATTATTCTTGAAAATGCTGCAAACCCCTTCCCCCTCAATGCTCTTTGAAGCAGCTTTCTCACCCTGCCGCTTTCTTCATTATGGTGCTGAAGAAATCTTGACACATGGTTAGCCTATATTTTTCTAAGAGTCCTGTTTTTAATTTTCTGAAAATTTTACTTCATCAAGACTTAAATCTCCCAAATGAAACAGAAGTTATTGCCAGTTACTGTGATGTATATTTGTGGATTTACAAGTGTGCTCAGTAAGTAGTCCGTAGCCACCTGAAGGCGTGATAATGCATGTTTACCCGATTCAAAAGTAGATTGCTGAGACCATGCATGAGTTAGCCTTTATCCAGTGGTTCCAATGTGATTAGCAAATGATTTCATTGGTGTGGATGAAAAAGCTTCAGGAGCTGGAGCTGGGCTTGTGTAAGGAATTATGGGATTTCAGCCAGAGCTGGGATTATATACAGAATGGTGAGCAGCATTCCAGGAAAGCAGCCTAGGGGCGCAGGAGTGCCCACAGACACAGATGCTGGGGTTTCCTCCATTAAAACCAGGAGAGGGGTTTCCTCAGCTCTCATCCATGTGTGTAGTGATTCCCTGGAGTTATCACCTTTGTCCTTCAGGGAGTTATCAGACATTAAATTCACTTATTTTGGGACTTTTCTTTTATTCTTTTATTATCTCTCTCCTTCCTCCCTCAGTCCCATTTTTCTCCTTTTCTCCTTTTCTTCTGTTTGCCTCCTTATCCATTAACAAATGCTCCCTCTATTGAAATGGTGTGGAAGATGACATCATGTTTAACTGGATATATGTTCATTTGATTACTTCGGGGCTTTCTAGAATGCCCTGGAGCCTTCACAGCAGATGCCAGTCAGTGAAACACACACACACATCAGTGAAGACAAAATTTCCTATGTATTTGAGTATTGCATTGATCACCTATTTGGTATCCCTAAGCCATTATGAGGCAACAGAATACTCAAAGTGCAAGGCTGCATTATCTTATATAACTTAGCACCTGGAAGTCAGGTAAAATGTTGCTGAATGTACAAATGAGTGAAAAATGAGAAAAGCTATTGACTCTTCTTTGCCAGAAGTCCTTATAAATAGAACACATTACCATCCAGTGGGAGACTGAAATTTTCCATGCTTGAATGCAAGAAAATGGAGAAGGTCAAATATCCTCCAGCATCTTTTGGGGACATTTTAATTCTTTAGTTAGTTGACGTCTGATCCAGGGGCAGGGGGATGGCTTAGCAGTGTCAGTAGGATGGGCTCTTTAGCATATTGCTGGCGAGATCGAGGACTAAGTGTGGGCTGAGAGTAGTGCAGGGAATCAGAACCATGGAACCAGTGAGAAAACCAGACTTCAATTAGTGATGGCTAACACCTAAGAACTCAAGGTCAGTCAATGTCCTCAGGGCAACCAGGCCTACAATAAAGACTAGGATTTCTGAACTTGAAGCTCTGGCAGAAGGTAGCAGAGGACATTGATGCCACTCTCGATGGAAAGTGAATAACTCCCAGGTGCCATTTCCCTGTAGCTTACCTGGTGCAAGGCTCTGTTCAAGGCGTTTTCTATATGTTATCTCACTTGAGCTTCATACCAGGCCCCTGAAGGAGGCAATACCTATACTGTCACAGGTGAAGAAGTGGGTTTTAGAAAGGTGACATTTCTTTTCTTGTTTATTTTTATTGTTTTAATGTTTTATTATTTATTTTTGAGAGAGATAGAGAGACAGAGTACAAGCGGGGAAGGGGCATAGAGCAAGGGAGACACAGAGTCCAAAGGAGGCTCCAGGCTCTGAGCTGTTAGCACAGAGACCGATGCAGGGCTGGAACCCATAAGCCCTGACCTGAGCCAAAGGTCATGACCTGAGCTGAAGTTGGGTGCTTAACCGACTGAGTCACCCAGGCGCCCTGGTGACATTTCTTTTCTAAGAACATCGGCTAATGTTGAAGATTGCATTGGAATTTGGGTTAGTCTCTCCAAGTCTCAGCTGCTTATCCCCATGCTTTGCTGCCCCCTATGTATGCTTGTTCAGCCCTATGTGGTTAGTCAGGCTCTTTCCTGATAGAGCGCTACTGGGCGTGAAGGACCAGAGTCTTTCCCATCTGTGCAGAGCCAGGTCGGTGGGGAGCATCTGGAGGCCATTTATAGGCCCCATGAACAACATGGGCACAAGACCCAAGCAGTCTTTTCTCCCAGTACTGTTCTCCAGGGTGGGTGTCTCTGGGATCTTTTAGGGGAAGGGGTGGCTGTACTTCCTTTGAGCTATTCCTTCATTTTTCCCTTCCCACCCCCTACACACAGGGTCACTGAGGGAGGTACTACCTCTGCCAGCTTACAGATGAAGAATGAGTGCTTTGTGAATGAGCAGACCCATTTTGCTCCCTCTGCATGGTGTCTGACATGTGAGAAGTCGGCAAAACTCCTTCATGTCGGGGTGCTGAAGAAAAAAAATGATCCTTGACTGCAAAATGGGGAATAGGAGAGCAAATCAGGCTCTTTTGGAGACAAGGGAGGATTTTATAGAAATATGTTCAGAATGGTTTTACAAAAACTACCCGTATACACACTGAGTCTGTTCAAGAAAGATTCATTTGTGCAGGATTGAAATGTTCCTATTAATATTCCTTATCTGAGAGAAACAGAGGAGTCTACTGAATTTCACGAAAAGGTAATACAAAAACTGATATCTGAGGGTCTTCTTTAATACTGTGCTTCCTCTTTCGTTGTTGAGGATATATTTCAGTTCTCCTTCACATGCCAGCATACAGCAGGGGAAAAAGATAGCATAATCAGTATAAAAGTAATACCAGACGCAAGCACCCATTTGCATTTCTGGCAACAACTACTTTTGATCTTACATTGTATTATTCCATAATATTTAAGGTGCAGAGCCCTAAAGTGATTAACCTACTTTCGTTTGCTGGGGTCAAATAAGATTAATAAAACGCAGACTTTCTAAATTTAACTTTTAATTATGGAATATTTTGATGAGAGAAAAACAGCAAAATCTAAAAGGCATTTGTGTCCACACACACACCACTTAGATTTAACAGCTTCTAACATTTTGCTGTGGTTTCTTTGAACATCTTTATTTTGGGAGGGGGACTCTTGAGAAGACAAGAAATTACAGATTCACTTGACATCCAACCCTCTTCCCGTCTGTCCCTCTTCCATCTCTCCCTTGTCTTGTCAGGGTGCAAATGTGTATTATTTCCCTGCATATTTTTGTACTTTGAGAAAATGGTTGTGGGCATTTTGAATGAAATTTTCTTCACAAATAGCATTTAGTGATAACCGCGTCAGTTTAAAGCCATGTATCTATTCTTTAAGTTATTTTTCTGGAAGGTATTATTCCCAAAGTACCCAGTTATTAGAGGAAGTTGAAGTTCGTAAAATAACTACCAAAAAATAAGTTAGACTTTAAGGAGTTAGTTCCAGTTTCTCCTACCCTCCCCCTTGGAGAACCTTGCAGATGTATGTATGTGTGTGTATGTGTGTAGGGAGGGGCTTCCAGACAAGGTTCCTGGAGCACATTAGGCTCACAAGGACAGACAAGAGCTTTTATTTTTTTTACTTTATTTTATTTTTTTAAGACAGTAGTTTTTAATTCTGTCTAATCTGTTTGCTAAGGTTAGGGGCAACTTGGTATTCACATGCTATTTACCTAACATTTCCAATAGTCCTCATCCTCTTACAGAGTTTATTGCCTCTCTGGTTGGTAATGGTGTCGAATTCCTATTTATCAGGTCCTTATTCTCAGGAATGAGAAAGTCACAGTCACTCCGCAGATGAGCAGGTTTATAGGGGCGAAACCAGACCAAAGGGTGGCCTGCATTTGTACTGGCTATGATGAGTGGACACCCAGGAGGAGAGATAATTCCTCCCTGGTATTTGCTGATTTCATAGAAGAAGGAGGTGTGGCCCAAGATGCACGTTTATGTTTATTTAAAAATTTAATTTCAGTACTGATTTTTAAACCAAAACTGTGTAACACCTTTGATCTTTTTAACCTCAGCTCCAGCTAGTTCCTTTTGGAACTATTCTCTAAAATAAGGAGCCTCTCTTTTCAAGAACTTTCAAGATCACTGGGGGTGAATGCATCTGTTTAGCTCAATTGTTACTAGGTTGAACCATGTGCAATACCATTTTTGTAGGTCAAAAGTGGTTGGATGTCTGTTTAACACAATAAGTTTGGGGAACCCTAAACATTTACAGGTCAGAGAACTTTAGAGCTGATAAATTTCATCAAGATAATATAGTTGACCAACTGCCAACATTTATAAGTGATCACCCTGTGGCTGGCCTAGGATTGTCCAGTTGGTGGTGAAGTGACTAGTACAGTCCCCTAACAAACTGTGAGGTGTGGTGTGAACTGTCAGGCTCTAGCTGGTGCTGGCTTAATAGGGTCGGGATAAATGAGGTGGGTCCTTTAAGCCCAGAGAACTATACCCTGGCAGGGCTGGCATATTGAGGAAACACCCTGAAATGGCCCAAGTTCAAGAGGCCTCAGGACCTGAGATTGCCCCTGGTTTTGAGAATTTGGATCAGACAGGACCTATTCCTGGCTTCTTCCATCTGAATGAAACCCTTCTCATATCACAGTGTCTGAAATGCTGTTTGTGGATCTAGGCCATACACGTGCCTGCATAGGGCTTACTTGGGTAGGTGGAGCTGAGCCTTTCTGCCCAGTGCATCCCTCTGGCATACCTGGATACTGACCTACGGGGAAGGCTTCAGCAGAGGGTTTTCAGCAGGGTCCAAGGACAAGAATTCCAACTGTTTCTCATGTTCTTCTGCATAATGACCTCTGTTCCCTTTTGCTAGAGAATAGTGGGCACACCTCTAATCAAATATAAGTAAAAATCAATGCATTTTCATTAGAGAAAATAAGAAAAATATTGACAGGTAGAAAAAATATTCCATCTTCCCACTACCACAAATAATTACTATTAGTACTTAGGTAAATTTCCTTCCAGTTTTTAAAAGCATTTAAAAAAATTCCTAATTACATGCTAAGTCTATATCTTGATATTGCTAATGTATATATACTGTATGTGTATATAGAGAGAGAATACAGAGAGAGTATTCTAGATAAAATACACATTGCCAAGGAATATATACAACTGTAGAAATTTTACACAGACTACAATACATATTTTATATTCTTATTTTTTACACTTACAATAACTAAGTCTCTGTGAACACAATTTTTAAGGGCTGTGTAGTATTTTATCAAGGGATTCTTTTTTACCATTGTGTAGTTATCCATTTCTCCTTTTAGAATACTGGTTAAGAACATGAGTTCTGGAGGCACCTGGGTGGCTCGGTCGGTTGAGCATCAGACTCTTGATTTCAGCTCAGGTCGTGATCCCAGGGTCGTGGAATCAAGCCCCACATTGGGTTCCACACTGAGGTGGAGCCTGTTTCAGATTCTTTCTCTCTCTCTCTCTCTCTTTCCCTCCCTCTGCCCCTCTCCCCTGCTCGAGTGCTTTCTCTCTAAAAGAAAAAAAAAAAACATGACTGGACTATTGGGTACAAATCCTAGCAAGATGGTTGTATGTATGTACATGGCAAGATACTTAACATCACTATGCTTCTGTTTCTTCATTTTTAAAGTGGGCATAAGAATTCTACTTATTCTGTTGCGGAAAAGAGACCATAGTCTTCCAAATTTTAAAGCCAGACTTTGCCATTTATGAGAGCTGTATCGAAGAGAGGAAGAACACGTACCAGCCACAATCCAGGGTCCTAACAGATGAAAATTGCAGGCAGGCTTCTATATCCGAGTATATCAAAGGCCCACTGCAAGGTTTGTCTGTGGTTAGGAGGGGAGAAGGGGCCCAAAGACACTAGGGTGGGGCATTGAGTCATGAGTTTAAGACTACTGAAAACATTCTTTTCAACATAATAGAATTTGTCCTTGGGAATCTTGAAAATAATTAACCATATTTATCCAGGTAAGTAAAGCATGGAACATTTACAAAGGAGCCATGGTGTTGTCTAGGGAGCAAAAACATTTACATTTATTTTTTAGTTGAGCTTTCTTTTTAACTTTTGTTAAGAAGGAGGGACTGATTTTCTTAACTCAAAGGGTTGCCTTGAGGACAAAATGCAAAGAATAGGGGTAGGCTAAGTCTTTTTGTAAAAGGCCAGGTAGGAAATATTTTAGGCTTTGCAGGCCATATTCAAAAGCAGCCACAGAATATGTAAATAAATGAACATGGCTGTGTTCCAACAAAGCTTGCTTTATGTGTTGAAATTTGAATTTCATGTAATTTTCACATGTCACGATTATTATTCCTCTTTTGATTAAAAACAAGATTCAAAACTTCCTTTAAACTCACAACCGTGCAAATGTAACTGGTGGCATGTGGAGGTTCCTCAAAAAATTGAAAATAGAACTACCCTACGACGAAGCAATAGCACTACTGGGAATTTACCCAAGGGATATAGGAGTGCTGATGCACAGGGGCACATCTATCACAATGTTTATAGCAGTACTCTCAACAATACCCAAATTATGGAGAGAGCCTAAATGTCCATCAACTGATGAATGGATAAAGAAGATGTGGTTTATATATACAATGGAATGCTACTTTGCAATGAGAAAGAATGAAATCATGCCATTTTCAGCAACGTGGATAGAATTGGAAGGTATTATACTGAGTGAAATAAGTCAGAGAAGGGCAGATATCATATGTTTTCACTCATATGTGGATCTTGAGAAACTAAACAGAAGACGTGGGGGAATGGAGGAGGGGAAATAGTTACAGAGAGGGAGGGAGGCAAACCACAAGAGACTCTTAAATACAGAGAACAAACTGAGGGTTGATGGGGGAGTGGGAGAGAGGGGAAAATGGGTGATGGGCATGGAGGAGGGCACTTGTTGGGATGAGCGCTTTGTGTTGTATGTAAGCGATGAACCACGAGAATCTACCCCCAAAACCAAGAGCACATGTACACACTGTATGCTAGCCAATTTGACAATAAATTATATTATAAATAAATAAATAAATAAATAAATAAATAAATAAATATTACAAAAAAAAAAGTAAGAGGTGGACCCAATTTGGCCCCTGGGCTGTCATAACCTCTGGCTCCGTATAGCCCTTGGCACCCACTAAGTACTGTGTGTGTTAGCTGCTGCCCCCACAATTAGAGTTGTTATCACCACCATCACCATCTCTATTCTAGGGCTGTGCAGTGCTGGCCCTGGAGGAGGCCAGGGTGGCAGCACACAGCCCTTGCCTCCCTTTGACCTCCTGGGAATCTGTCTGTAGCAGCTGTGGCTTCATCAGCACTTGGCTCCATCATGGCAAAGAGCTGCCTTCCAAAGGCTGCTTGGAGAGTTGTGCTGGAATCCAGGGAAACAGGCTTCCTGACCGATGAGCTAGGGCTGCTCTGGGGCTGTGGTAGCACACGTTCTGTGTCCTCTGGTGGACCTTTCCCCTGTGCTCTTCCTGGGTGAAGAGGAGAGATGGAGAAACCCGCTCTACATGGCTGGTGCTAGTTCATGCCCTGTTTTAAAGCGACAAAGGAGAAGAGAAAAGGGGGTTCTGAACAAAGTGGTAAAAAAAAAAAACGAGCCGGAATTGGAGGGAAGAACCAGTAGGGAGTCACTAGTGTGAGCCACGGTGCTTGGATTGTTCAGAATCCTGTGTGCTCAGCTCCATAGAAAAATTGCAGATATCTTTATAAACCTTGACAGCATTACTTCATTATTCATGAAGGCTTTTTTTTTAAACCATAACCAGCTTCATTTTAAAGGGAATTTATTCTCAAGGCATTTTTAATTGAGTTTTTATGGTAATTCTTTGTGTTGACTGTTGAATCAACATTCCAAATAAACTATTCACGCTTATCCTTTTATTCAGCGAGTCTCACCTCTGCCTGTTCAAAATGATGAAGTGAGAGGAAACCCAGATTTTTCTGAATTGTACACATGGCAGTGCATGGCTTTTTCTGACCTCTTAAGAGTCATTTTTAACTAAGTAAATTTGCATTAAATCCTGAATTTTTGGTGTGATCTTCCATTGTGTGCACGTATGGGTTTATTTATGAGTGTGTATGTACATGTGTGTGTGTATGTGTGTATTTCAAAAAACGTGTATTGTAAAGACTTTGGATAACTCCCGAGATGGAGACTTTTTGAAGGCAAGTAGTATTTCATTTCATTGATTTATTATTATTATTTTTAAAAATTGTTTTATTTTAAGGGGCACCTGGGTGGCTCAGTTGGTTAAGCATCGAACTCTTGATTTTGGCTCAGGTCATGATTTCGCGGTTCACGATTAGAGCCCCATGTCAGGCTCTGTGCTGACAGTGTGGGGTCTGCTTGGGATTCTCTCTCTCTCCCTGTCTCTTTCTGCCCCTCCCCCACTTGCGCTCTCTGTCTCTCTCAAAAATGAGTAAAGAAACAAAAAATATTTTAATTCAAGTATAGTCAACAAACAGTGTTATATTAGTTTTAGGTGTACAACAGAGATATTCAAAGACTATTTCATTTTAAATCCATCTTTGGATGAAGCAGATCATGTCAGGCCCCTCGTGCCTTGCATAGTCATAGATGCCAATGTTATTTGATGAGAGGGAGAATGAAGCAGGGGCTGTGAGGCATCGGGAGGTCCTTGTCTACAATCCTCTGACCTTTGGTTGTCCCCACAGCACTCTTCCTGTACACTCAGCCCTTGTTTCAGTATTTCTAAGGACAGGAACTTCTCAGCTAATCCTGTTTTCTTTTAGCTGCACAGAATAATATTCATCCTTCAGATGCCTGCAGACAGAGGTAATAGTTCAACCCACAATGCCCTTCCCACCTCCAACACCACACCACACAACCCTTTCTCTTCTCCCCGTGCTAAATATCTGAAGTCTCCCCCACCCCCCAACCTTTCTGATATGCCTTATGTTTAGACATTTTTGCTTTTCTCTGGCCACTTTTCTATGCACAGTTTCCCATGTGTCAGGAGCTGGCTCGCTGTGTGTGTGCTAGAAGCGTGTGCCTATGTGCCAGATGTGCCCTGACTTGGGCCCAGTCTGTGCAACCTCCTTTGTTCTTCTTGTTGGGCTCCTTTTGTGGGTTAATGAAACCCAGTGTGTGAGATACTTCTGACTGCCATGGGAAATTGACTCTTCTTGGACTTACTGCCAACTCTAACTCCTCGTTCATGGTAATATCAATGGTCTTGAACTCTCCTAGGATTCAGAACAGTTCCCGGGAGGGGGCACGTTTAGTGGTTTCAGGTGGTCCTAGAGCTCAGTTGAATCAGGGTCCATCATCCGAATGATGAGGGTGGCCTTCTCAAACCAGGGGAAGTGGCCAGGTTGAAGGGCAGAAGGGCAGGAGGCAGCAGGTCAGGGAACAGAGTGACAGAGGCCAGCAGAGGTATTAGAGAGGGCAGGTAAGGAGAAGAGAATGTGCAGCTGAAAGGGTGTTACAGTGGGGAAGCGAGGTAGTTCAGGATCTGCTGTCCTGAACTCTTAGCATCTTACTGGGTGTTTCTTCCATGCAGATCTTTTGTGTTTTACTTAAAAGAATCAAATTTTAATGATGAGGAGCTGGACTCTGATGAATTATTCATAAGCCAGATTTCCCTCATTCTGTAGATATGTGCTTGAATTTTTTAAAAAAAAATTTTTTACAGGACTTTACATTTTTGTGATTAAACTTCTCGCTAATGGGGCCTATCTTCCTATTCTCCAAAGACCTTTCGAACCTAAATAGGAAAAAAAGCCACAGAACTGAAGTGGTGACTGCCACTTACTAGCCATGATCTTGCATAAGTCAGGGGTTCTGACCCTCATCTGTAGGAAAAGCTAGATAACGTTGACCTCATTCATTATACTTCCCTCACTGGGTAGTCAGGAAGATTAAATGAAATCTCACATTTGGAGTGCCTGGCATGATGCCCACCAGTACCAGTCCCAGCTGGTCACAGTTATTTTTCTGCTCCTCAGCGTATTTGCCATCTTGCCCGCTTGTAAGGCAGATTTGATAGGGCGTCTTCTCTGTATTCATCCCAACTATTGAGAATTTAATGGAGAGAGACCAGGGCCAGGATCCACAGATTTCTAGAAGCTGCTTCTAACTTTTTGGAACATTTGTTTATGTTGGGGGTCACAAAGTCAGATGCCGTTGAGAGCCCCCTTAGATAAATATGTGAAGTAGCCAAGTGATAGAGCTGTGGGGCCTCCATGACCCCCCCAGAGCAGGCATTTCAATAAAGTCTCTGCCTAACCAAACACTTGGTACAGGGAATCCAGGTTCCAACTCCATTGGCCGGCGGATATAAGTCCCTCAAACACTCTTGCATTGGGTTACTGTGACTTTAGAGCAGTGGTTCTCAAAATATGGCCTAGCAACCATCAGCAATGCCTGGGACCTTCTATGAATGCAAATTCTCGGGCCTTACCCCAGACATATTGAATCAGCAACGGGGGCAAGGGATGGGCAGCAATCTGTTTGAACAGACCCTCTAGGAGATTCTGATCATTCTCAAATTTGAGACCCACTGATTTAGGAACATGCTCTCAACCCTGGCTGGACATTGGAATCATCTGGGGAGCTTTAAAAATCTAGTTGCTTTGTTCCTACCCACAGAGTTTCTCATTTAACCCACTTGGGGTACAGCCTGGACGCCAGGATTTTTCATCAGGTGTGTCCAGGGTTGATAACTGCACTTCTAGGGAGCCTGTTGTGAGGCTCCTGGGTGAGAGGTGAGGAGTGGGAGGCATGTGGTTTGATAGACCTCCCAAGTAATCTGCTGTACTAGTCAGATTACTTGCAGACCATGACCTTAAACTACCAGCCACACAAAATATCCTTGAGATGGCTTTTTGTAGACTGAATATTCACTCAATGTGATTTGTCTTAAAGGTTGCTTTTAATGCTATATTTGTTCAGCAAACGTAGACACTCGTATAGCACAAATATTAACTCCTAAATTCTCAAAGGCTTTCCCACGATATGCCATCTGGCAAGCATTATTGTAATCATCTCTTTATTATCCACACTAATGAAGGACTAGCATGGCATTGGTAATTGAAAAACACAGATCATTTAAAAATCATTCAGGCTGGTGCCAGCCCTGCTTCCCCAACCAGAACCATTTGGGAGTAGAAAATATTGACTGATGACAGTTCCCTACCCCCCTGTGGAGGTACCGTTGCATTTTATTTTAGTTAGAAATTTGAGCAATAGAAGAAGCGAGAGGCTTCTAAATTATAATTACTTTTTTCTGAATAAAGGAGTCTGTTTTCTCAATGAGAAGCCAAAGCACAGAGCAGATAAGCATTGAGTATATTTAAAATGCATTGTCCTTTGGAACTAGTGGGTTCAAAGTGTGCTGTAGAAGAAGTTGCATGGGATTTGAGGAATCATTGGATCTGGATTCTAGATCTTATTCTACTGTATTGCCTGTGTTATTTGAAATGAGCCACTTCAGCCACTAGCGGGGCTCAACGTGTGGTCCCCATCCAGCAGCATCTGCATCACCTGGGAATTTGTTTGGAGATTCAGATTCTCAGACCCACTCCAACCCTTCTGAATCAGAGACTCTGGGTGAGACCTGGAATTGGTGCTTTAACAAGCCTTCCAGGAGATTTGAATGGCTGCTCAAGTTTGAGCATCGCTGCTCTCCACCAGGGCTCAGTTTTCTCATCTATAAAATAATGCTACCAGCCCAGATAATATTTGAAGTCCATTCCAGCT
Organism: Panthera tigris; assembly: GCF_018350195.1. Taxonomy (NCBI): domain Eukaryota; kingdom Metazoa; phylum Chordata; class Mammalia; order Carnivora; family Felidae; genus Panthera; species Panthera tigris. The sequence goes on along the minus strand of NC_056661.1, from coordinate 126,142,514 downwards.
CTCCACTGGCCTTGGTGTATGGCCTGGAACAGGTTGGAAGATTCTCTGTCTTAGACCTTGAACCTTTCCTTGGATGTGTGAATCAAATAATTCAGCGAAAAACCTGGCATGGGGGTAACAGAAGAGAACCAGATCTCTGGGAACTCTGTACCCAAACACCCCATAGAATGCTCACTATAAAGTAAACTGTGCTTTCTTCAACTGGTTAGTACCATTTTCCCAAAGTGAAAATTCCTGGTGCTTCGGAAGGGGAGGCAGACACTACTCCTTTTTCTGGGGGCCGAGAGCTGTCTCATGTGATTCACAGAGCAGCGCTTCTACAGGAACTAACAAATGGCATCTCAGAAGGATGTACAGAGGTACACAGGCTTTGCAGTAAAACAAGGGAAAATTTCAAGCTATTTATCAAAGCTCTTGCAGCTTCCATTTCAAGACAGGTGGAAAAAAATAACATGGAACAAGAAAAGAAAATAAATCTGTATCCAGAGCACCTCATAAATAAGAAAGGAGTTAGGGGAACTGCTGGCCTTGCTAGATTCTCAGAGTATTTTTGTCACAGTTTAGAAAGCTTTCAAATGTTTTGGCAGTATAATTCTTATACTTTTTTCATTCTCAACATTCATGATTGTAGAGTCATTTCATTGGCTATTAAAACCAAAAGAGAAAAAGGAAACAAGCATTTCAAGGAAAGGGAAACTGAGAAAATGATACCTGCAGTTAAGAGAGAAAGAGAGAGAAAGAATGAGCGAGCACTTAGTTCACCCACAAATACAAAAAATTTTTTTTCATCTAAAATACAGTGATGCTTTATAATTTAGGGCAAGTCAGAGGAAATCAAAGCAATTTTCTAATTGGCTTTTGTTTAGTAAGAGCCTATTTGTGGGAGACAATAGGGCATGGTTTATTGAGCATGAGAGACTTGGGTCTGTTATGTCTGGGAGGGATAGACAAATTATAGCTTTTATTAAAAAGGATGGATCACAGGCTGGCCCACTTTGCCTGAGCGAATAATTTGATTGAGGAGGACTGAAGTAATTGAGGACCTGCATTGGTCATCTTTGTGAAATCCCTACTGGTGTCCAGTGGACCAATGACATGGCACTAAAATCCTGGTTAAAAGCCTGTACTTGGAGTTCGGATTCTGGCCCAGCCACACACTGGCTCTGAAACTTAGGGTAAGCCACTCAGATGCTCAGCTTGTTTCCTTGTCTTTCAAAGCAAGATAATAATAGAACCTACTTTGTGGGAGTTTTGGGAGGAATCGGAATCGAGTTAGCATATGCAAGGTCCTTTACATAATGCCTGATACGTAGCAGGCATTATTTTACTGGGACTGTTTGTGAAATAGCTGTATGTTTCTTTAAAAGAATCCTAAAAATAAACTCACTATTTCTTAACTGTAAGACCTCTTGAGAGCAGCAGTGCTGTATCTGATACCCTCAGTGTGATTGATAGGAGGCTTCGAGAGGATGCTGGGATCACAATTCAAACAAGACTGATGACCCTTGAGCCGTGGGGACCTTCTGCCTGGACAGCTTCACTGACATAGCTTTGGGGGGTTGTTCGAACTGGATTCAGAGGAGCTAATTTTCGTCATTTGATTTCCTTTTCCTGTGTTTATTTTTGGAATGGACTCAGACCAATGCTAGAAATAGGTCTGAAGTAAATGTCATGTTTTCCTCTCATATTTGGCATACTCTCCTTTGTTGGCCAGAACGTGTTCATGGCAGCTAATATTGATTAGCCTACATTTTTCTCAAATAAACTTTTTTCAGGCTATGTAAAGTCTAAATGCTAGCAGTACCAAAATAAATGCATTCAACTTATAAACCAGTGGTAGAGAACAAAGTAGGAACAAAAGCATGCTGAGACATATTGTCCAAACAAGACATCGCCTGCTCTGCCAAATCAAAGCTGTGAGGCCCTGGGCAAGTTTCTCATCTCATCTGAGTGGCAGTGGCCCATCCATACAGGGGGGCTAATAATAATGCCTATTGCCTGTTTATTAGATAATCCATGTGAAACACAAACTAGTGCTAGCCCTCAGAAATTACTCGGCCGATACCAACATTTTAAATGTTATTTCTGTCTATGAAAATCTAATGTATCAAAGTCAAAATGATAAATTTATGTAGGTTCACATGAAGATAAAAAATGTCATCCTACTTGATTATTTGGAGCTGGGCTGGTGGTACTTTGGTCTTGAGAAGAGAAACCAGACTTCTGGTGGTTGGTGAAATCTGCTGAAGAATTAACCTGATCAAACATTTTGTTTTAACCACAGAATCATGTCAACCCTGCCATGGACTTTACCCAGACCCCTCCTGGGATGTTAGCCCTGGACAATATGCTGTACTTTGCCAAGCACCACCAGGATGCCTACATCCGGGTAAGCATGTAGCACCTTTTAGTTGATGTAGGTCTCCTACTGACTTTGAATTTCAGACTTACAGATATGGAGTGGGTTACCTTTAGATGTGTGTCTCCAGTTTTTTGCCTTTCATCACTCAGTAAGTATTAAAATTAAATGAAATCACTAGGGGCCCTGAAATCAGGATTTTTAACTTTTAAATGTTCTCACATGATGACATCTAAAAAAAAAAACAACACACAATAGTTACCGGAAAATGATGTCTTATATAGTTCAGCAGTGAATTATGACAAAAATTCTTAGACTTAAATAACAATAAAGAGAAATGAACCATCTACTCAAAACTTGCACAATCCCAACTTTAGCAAAGATCCCTTAGGCTTATTCTGCTTTTTGCAAAAGAGACCAAGGATTCTCTCTGGTTCTGTTTCCGTTCAATCCAATGCTGGAGACACAATAAGATAAACAAAAAGAAAGAAAAGAATGGGAGAGATGGGGAGGGAAAAGAAATGCCTTCTCTCCTATTTCTTAACAAACTAGTGAAACTCCAGCTACCAGGAGAAACTCCTTTGTGGGTGAGGCATAAGGAAGCTAGAAGATGCCAACTGCTGAGTGGGCAGTGCAGGTGTGGGAAGGGCTAAATGTGAAAGAACAGAAGCCTAGGGACAGTGACATAGGGCTGCTCCACTGGATGCACTGTTTGTGCTGACACCTATCCCGTGTCCACAGGGAGAGGAGTCCAGATTCAGCGACGGGGAGGCATCCTCATCCAAGGCTGAGATGGGGGAAGATATGAATAAATGTGACAAGAGAATTGGTGAATAAAATTAAAATTATGATTAGATCTCAGCTTAGAAAATTTTTGATGAGTGAATTGCCTAATGCAGAAAGAATAAGGCTGACACTAGAATAAGATGAGTCTTTACTCTGACATTCTGTGTTGGATCCCTCTTGATGGGACTGGCTTTCTGGAGACCGGGGTTCAAGACCTGGCATTATCTAGTGATGTAAATGTGGGCAGTTCCTTTTGTCTAGGCTCAAAGTTCTTCCCCAAACAAGGGAGTGCTACTCCCCCAAGGGGCATTTGGAAATGTGTGTGTGGATTTCAATGCTAGTCACTATGTCAATGGGGTACTACTGGCCAAAACCTATAATACATGGGACAGTCTGCACAGTGAAAAATTGTTCTACCCAGTAGCAGCCCCCTTGAAAAAAGTCATGCCAGGTTCTGAGTTCCCTGCAGGCACTATATTTTAACTTTACGTGTTTTTCTATATATGCAGTTTGACAAGCTTTGATTTATACTGAAATATTCTTTATAATATGATTATGTAAAAGATGTTATGCATTCCTGTGAAAGGTTTGGGATCAGGTGCTTGGTCAGAAATGCAGTCCTTCATAGGAAAATTATTTGCTCATGGAAGTTTAATTTGGCTTATGTGTGTATATATTTATTGCACAGATTCCTTACTAGGAATATAATCTGCACTCACAGTAAGTAAATTAAATATTTTTGAGGTGCCATATAGTATAGCCTTGGAGAGTTGAGTGTGAAAAGGAGAAGCCAAATAGAAGTTGAATTTAGCATTAACTGATTAATGATTGTAGATGAATGTTTCTAAAGTTAGAGTGTATTGATGCTGAGTGCACAGGAAGCCTATGTCTCATGAAAAGTGATTAATGTTTGAAGCCCATTTTCCTCAATGCAGTCTCTAAACTCTTACAAGTAAACTTAATACGTGGCAATCTGAAAGAACTTTACATCTGATAGGGACTTAAAAGAAAAACCTATAAAGAAAAATGTGGCCCTTTTTGTCCACATCCCCTTTTCTTTACTGATTAGACCATGTCTATATCTGATAATATCTATATTTATACTTCTATAACTAAGATGTCTGTTATTTTCTCAGAAGTGTCACTTTCCTGATATCATCTGACTTTGGGGCATTAAGTCCTTATTGGAAAGCTAAAGCTATTTGCATGAATGACTGGGGTTAGGGGATCGTATAAGGTCCAAGGACTTCTGCAAGGAAGTTTTGGGGGTGACTATGAAAAAAGTTATCATAGTGATAGTGAAATAATAGTATAGATGGTAGAAATAGTCATCCTAGACAGCTAACTAAATTTCGATCTATGAGTTGAATGGTCTCTTCTGAAATACAGAAATAGATTCTTTTTAAAAATAAGTTTATATTTTGATAAAAATTTGCTTTGTTTTTGGCGAGGTAAATCTCCTGTCTGAATACAATTATTCACTTATTATTTATATCTTTCATTCATTAAACTCTTATTCTGTACCTGAATATAGCCTCACCATTCACTTGCTAGTCTGATTTACAGTTGAGATTTTTAAAAGGAATTGTAACACACACATACACACACACACATACAGGCGCATACATATGTATTTCCTCTTTGCCCTTGACACCCCCCCTCCAGCTATCATGTTTCCTCAAACACTATGTATTTGTATTTATGAGTTGTCTTCTTGCCCTCTGTTCTAATTATCTGCCACTCAATTTGAATACTTTGCACCTTTTCAATGAGGCTTCCACTCAGCATTTTCTAGAAACTGTTCTCCTGCCAAATGTAGAACAGCTCCCCCTTCCTCCATTTCATCTGTCCTTCTATTGACACTGGACACTGTTTACCATTGATCAGTTCTTTCTTTTTGCCTGGAGCCAGTATTGTCTGTCTTGGTTCTCTCCTTGTCCATTTCTCTTAGTCTCTCTGGTAGCTTTCTCTCCCTCTGCCTGTCCATCTAATGTACATAATCCCAAGAACTCAACTGTAGACCTTTTTTCTTCTCAGTGACTCAGTCTGCACATGTTTACTGAGTAACTATCAAATGCCCAGCGAGGAGCTAGGTGATGGAGATCCTCAAGGAACATGTCACTCATGAGTCTTGTCGTTGAAGAGTTTACTGTCTAGAGATGGAGAGGCGGGGTGAAGAGTTAAATACCAGGCACTTTCTGAGCTACTTAGAATATATTCTGATTGGAAAGGAAGGGGATACAGAGGAGAGTCACCAACACAGATGTGGGGGTAAAGTCTGGAAAGCTTCCTGGAGGATGTGGCTTCTTCACTAAGACCACTTGGATAATGCAGTTAATCAGGTGAAGGTCAGAGGGCATGGAGAGCAAGTCTGAGTGGAGGGAAACGTGTAAACAAGCATGTAAAGGTGTGTGCCTTTTTTAGGGAACCAAAAATAGTATAGTATGGCTAAAACAGAGTGGTTAATATGATATGGTTTGAGACACATGTGGGCTAGTTCATTAGGGACCCTAATTAAGATGGGTATTAAGTTGTATTAAGGTGTTCATGCCGTATTAAGGTGTTTGTTTGGGCTTTAGCCTGAAGGAATTGAAGAATTTCTGAAGTGTTTTAAGTAAAGATGATGTAAGTTAATTTTAGAAAAATCATCTTATTGCCAGAAAACAAATGTGAGAAATCAAGACTAGAGACAAAAATAAAAATTGGGAGTAATTTGAACTAAGGTAGTGACAGTGGCACTGGAGAGAAGCGGTTTGAGTGAATTATTTTGGAGCTAAAATAAACTGGACTTTCTCTGAGGAAGAGGAAGAAGAAAAGAAAGATGATTGGCTTGAGTGAATGGAAGGAAGGTAGTGCCATTAATGAGACAGAGAGTGCAGATCTGTAGGGGTAGTCATTTGGAGACTCCCAGACCCTTATATGCATGTAGGACATCTGTCCAGCTGGATGTGTCTAGTAGGCAATGAGGTGTGGACAGGAGAGCTCAAACCCATGTAGACGCCACATTCTGTATATTCTACATCCTTAAACTTGATCATTCCCTTTAATTTGTTCATCTAGATTGTTGCCATATTATCTCAGTGGCCTTCCAGCTGAAATCTGGTATCTTTGTACCCATCTTCTATGCCAGCTTCTAGGATAATCTTTCTAAACAGAGTTCAGGACACTTTGGGTACTACCCCTGCCCCACAAGCCTACCTCTTGTGGTACCAGGCACATAGTAGATTTTTAATAGTTTCTTGTTAATTGAGTAAGGAATTTCTCTAGTTTTTATTTAAATGGTCTCTTGCCAAGGATTAATTCATTTTTATCACCTGAGAATCATGGGCGTTGTTCCTTTTAGCAATTACATAAAAGTATAATTTCGCAACTTGGCTTTATTAATGGGCAACCTGGTTTCCTGTGTATTATTTAAATATACTTTGTAAGTGTGTACTAATGGAAGCATTGGATGTAATTGAAGTACCCACACTTGGACAGGCACAGAACACAAGGAAGAATTGCAAATCTGAGCATCCCACTATGCCTGGAGTAAAATATGGAGGCATAGAATGATTTCAGACTTCTGGGTCTTATTTTCCCTGGGCATAATTGCTTTTACTTTTTCTGGAGATGCTTCATTCCCCAGTTCTCCCCACCACAGCTCTCTCTCTGAGAGGTAGGGGGTAGCACTTGGCTCCCTCCTATGATCCTGCCATCATTTTTTCACAGACAGTATAATGGTATAAAACTGAATGTGTTTGCTTTTGTTGTTGTTTTGTTTTGTTTTGCTTTTTATCCCCTCCCTGGAGTAGCAAATCTAAATACCTTGGAAGAAAGAAAATTAGTGACTCCATTGGAAATAAAACTTTTGGACTTATATATTCTTTTATTTAATTATTTATTGGGAGCTAGTGAGAAATCCCAAAATGACTTGGTTTTACGTTTGGTTCAAGACTCATGCTGGCTATTGTGGGAGCCAAGACTGAGCCACAAAGCAGGAAATGATGATGAGGAAACCTCAGGCCTCCAAAACATGTAATGGCCAGGTCTGAGGAAGAAGTAGGATCATCAAAAATACTAAGACATGCTGCAACTAAAGGAAAGAGTGGTTTCAGTTCAGTCTTGCATGGTCCCATTTGTCATCCCATTTGATCTGAGTAAATGTGTGCCTAAAGTGGATTGGGTAGCATATAAGACATGTTCCATAGATTAGCTCAGTTTTCAAGAAAAGCCTATGGGGTAAGCATTGTTAACCACTATTTTATAGATTCAGGAACTGGGATCTAGAGAGGTGCAGAGTTCCATTGGTTAGGTCAAATAGCCAATATTAAGGGAAACTTAAAGTTAGGTCTTTGGCCTTCAGGTTTCAGGCATTTTCCAGTCTGAAGTTTCTTGTCTCTGGGCTTGGGGTGTGGTGGACACAAGAGAGCTATTCTTGACCTGGAGGAAAAGAGGACAGTCTAAGACAAATGATTAGAAGACACAGAAAGTTGGTGATGCCATTAAGGAAGTGTTTGTATTTACTTAGGGTCTTCCTAGATCTAGCATAATCAGAAAGTCCCCCTTAAAAGTAAGAGAGGGTACATTACTTTATGTTTAACTACAAAGTTTGTATACAGCATCACATTGTCTTTATGAAATTGTAAATCCTTTGAAAACTAAGGCTTTTTCCTATATGTTGTCATATTACTGAATATTTGACTGAGCCTCAAATGATGGTATTTAAAGGAATAAATGAGCCTGGCAAAGGTATCACTGTAGAGCTTTCCAGATTTCAGATGTGGTTGGAAGTTCCAGTCTAGTGACATGAGAAGTGACATTTAGAAGATCAGGGGAACTTCAGAACCTATTGTCAGTCATCTGTCTCCCTCTTGGCATTACAGCCAGACAGATGCGTGCTGTGCATTAATCCCAGGCCCTAAAGACGTCAGATAAGCTATTTAAATGTGCGACAATAAAAGCCAAATGCATGCAAATGAGATACTTCTGTTATTGCTTCCATTTTTTTCAGAGGAAAAAAACTCACACAAAAAATAAAAACAGCCCATCTTCTTAGATGCTAAAAAGCATCTAACTAAAGGAAGAGAAATTTCTTTTAACATTTACATTTATTCATTCACTGACTCATTCAGGAAATATTATCAAACACCTACCATCTGCCATCGTGGTGCCATGCACAGTGGATGCGGTGGTCAACAAAAAAGGCAAAGTCTAGTTCTTAGATATCAGAAAATAGAATAGCAAGCAAACGGAGAGTAGAGATTGTTTTATCGTGTTTTCTTATTCTTCTCCCCCTTGGGTTTTTCTTGTTTCCTTCTGGATTTTTAGATGTGATCTATCCTGGGCCCATCTACCAAGTCCCAGAACCTCTACTTGATAGTTCTTTGCAGTTTTCCACAATATACTGAGCAGGTAAACATTTCACCATTTTATATAAATTATCATACTGGTTAACCACATCAGAATCACTTAGGACTTGCCTTCTTTCCCAGTGACCTACTTTTCAGCAACGGCACTATTTGTTAGAGAAATAGTCTGGTGTTGGGTCAGTGTGGACTAGAACAAACCCGACCCCTCTTGTATGTTTTCTTTAGTGTGATGTTTGTCATAAATAAAATGTTTTCTTAAGGAAGCTGTTACACAACTAACACAGAATTTATAAAATCTTGAGGCTTCTAGTAACAAAATTACGAGTGGACACTAGAAACTACTTGTTCTTTATGTACCCTACAATTCTTGCCTCAACATCCCTCATAATTTATGATGAGCATCTCATCCAATTGGAATATCTTTGCACACTGGGTGATGATGCTAGAAGATAATGGATTTCCTGAGGTAGGGGGGTAGGAATAGAAATCCCTTTGAAAATAAGATTAATTACAATGGTTTCATGCGGTTTTGAGCCAGGGCATATGTATGTTTCTAATATTATACCAAATCAGAGCAGAAATATTTATATGTCAGGTAAATTTGATTATGGGAAAAGATGGATATTTGTCCTTCAGAATTAGTTTCTCAAGCTTCTTTCATTACAGCCATTTTTTTTTAACAGATGAAAAATGTAACGTGTATTTACACTATTCCAAAACCTTTAAACGGATTCTTCTTCCTCATGATGCATACAAAGTAAACAATACTTTGAAAAAAATGTTGGGAGAAATACTGGTTTAGACCCTATGTCACCACTGAGACGGAGGTCTGGGTGTAGAGGCAGTACTGAAAAGAAAATGCTCTGAGATGACCTCGTATGAGAAAAGCTACCATCTTTGAAACCTTTACATATTTGGAATACTTAACATACATTATTTGTAATCTTCCCTTTAGTGCTCCCCGAGTTGGGAAGATAAGGTGACCCCTGTACCCTCTTCTTCCAATATATAGATCTCTCTGTCTGCTGAGACACAATGCCACATTGGGGAAACTGCTTTTGACTTCTCTCTCCTGCGTCAGACGGTGTAAATGTACTTGGGATAGCAAACACAGAGCTTGCCATGAGCTGACAACTATGCTAGGCACATTTATTCATCCTTCACAACACCTCTGTGAGGTCAGCACTGTTGTTATTTCTATTTTACAGATGAGGAAACTGACACACAGAGAAGTTAGGTTGTTTGCCCAAGATCACCCAGCTAAGAAGATGCCAGAGCTGAATATAAAGCCAAGTAGTCTGCTTCTAGTGGCCTTTAGAGGCTTATAGATTCATATAGGGTTCACAGCTACAGTTCAGATGAGCCTGTGGATGTGTTTGCTCAACCGGCACCGTATTTTTAAAGGGAAGAGAATTTGAATTGCCTGTAGGCAGGGCATGCATTCCCTCTTCAAATAACCATGAGCCCCAGAACTCTGTTCTTTTCCGCCTGGCTGCTTCGTGCATTCTAGTTATCTGCCTTGTACCTGAGGGCCTTGAGTTAGTGATTACTGATACTGGTGGTCTGCAGTGACCTTTGTGAAGTTCTGAATACATTATTGGTACACAATAGGTGCTCAAACCACTTTATTTGCTTTTTCCCTTTCCCAGTCCATAAAGTTGTGTTTGATTAATGTCCCATCTCTCTCTTGCTGAGAATAAAGGACTTAAATTTCAACCTCCCAAGGGCAGGCAAAAGGAATAGGCATGCTTCTCAAATTCTCCAGTTGTAAATTTTAAGGAAAAAAAAGTCATCAGATCTTATTATAAATACACTGGACCAGTGTTCTTGGGGGCTCTAAGCATGGTCAGCCCTCCTCACTGTATGTCAGCTTCTTGGTGCCCACCAGCCAGCATTTAAAGAGAATGGGGACCGAGTATCCTACATGCACTAAGGCAGAGTGCTAATGGAGGCAATGCTGAGTCTTGAAAATAAATTAAGGAACTTTTAACATTTCAAGGGGGAAATTGGCAGTTTCCCAAGCGACATAATTACAGGACAGTGTGTAATGTGTAATTAAACTTAACTATGAAGCAAATGATTGGAATAAAGCTTGGTGGCACATCATTTTTTTTGTTCCCACAGTGCTGACAGATTCTCCCCTCCCCTTGTCCCTGAAATGGCTTTAGCAGCAATTGCTCCTAATTTTTTTTAAATGAAATTATATGTTGCCAGTTAAATACACAGTTTCATGTAAAGGAACCTTTTTTTTTTTTATTTGAATGGCGTTTTCCTTCTAGGTGATCTGGAGCACAGAATCACTTTGGAATAACAAGGACCCCAAGGCACAGCCTTGCTGGGACTTTAAAATGACTCTTTGTCTAATAATTCATTTACATGCTTTATCCTTTGCTCTTATTTTTATTCTTTCTTTGACCAAGGTCCACAGCCTGGAGGCTTATTTTCATGTAGTTTTTTCATGTTATAAAAATAGCGGCATTAATTTCATTGATTGTGAATAACCAAGCTGTTACTGCCAGTCAGGACCCCTTGAGAGAGTGAATATATGTGATTAGATTTAGTAATTGCACTGGAAGGCAGAATTTCTGACTTCCAAAGTCAATGATTTGAACGGGATGCTTCAGGAGTTAGCATGAGATCATTGTTCAACATGGGCTTGGTTTTGTCTCAGAAGACCCATCATCTGAGGGAGGGCGAGCAGGTTCCACATATATTAACTGCTGGGTGTAACAGTATATGCACCTGAGTTCTTTTGGTACTGGATTCAGTAGGTCTAAAGCATGATAAATATCTATTTCATTCTCCTTTGCTACCAGCCCAAGCTGGGTATTAGGTTCAGAATTTTTTTATTTAACTATATTTGAAGGTTTTTCTGGTTTGTATTTACTTTTAAAAAGCAGTAGGACTTTATTTTTTTTTAATGCAGTAGGACTTTAAAACACAGTGATGGATTGCTTGAAAAAAAAACATTAAAACCAAGCTATATAATGAACTCTATGGAGTTGACACACTGCACACCTAAGCCCAGTGTGAATTACAAGATTAGAAACTAGGGACAGCCTCATGTTTACCAGTGAAGTCCTCAGCCGACAGTCATTGTTCTGATGTCTCTATCTTAGACTCAGTAATACCTTCGCATTCTTTCTCCCAACTGGCTGTCCCTCAGTCCACATTATCCATTTTAATGTCTCACTATGCTAAACAAATAAATATTTATTGAGTACCTACTCTGTGACCAGCTGCCTCTTTTCTGCTGTCATTAACCACACTTCCATCTTTGATGACACATTTTTTCCGCCTTCACTGTGCAGAGCTCAGTAGCTGCTGTGCTGGGAGTTTGCTGTTGTTTCTTCCCTTTTTTGCACTCATGCTGCACCATGTTGCAATGCAGAAGTTCCAGGGGTTGAAGCTCATTTATTTCTGTTTTTTTAAGAGGGAAAGTTTTCTGGGAATCCTCTCTTTTTTGTGTGCATAGACTTGGAAGGTGTTATAGGTCTCATTGGCTTTTTAAATAATAGACTTTATATTTTAGAGCAGTTTTAAGTTTACAGAAAAATTGAGCAGAAGGTAAAGAAGTTTCCCAGGTATCCCCTGCCCACCCCCCCCCCCCCGCTCCCCGTACACACAGTGCCTTTAGTTACATTTGATAAGCCAATGTCCTGCAACCTTGCTATAATTGCTTATTGGTTCCAGGACTTGTTTGTTGAGTCTTTGGAGTTTTCTATATAGATAATCATGTTATCTGTGTACAGTTTTACTTCTTCCTTCCCAGTCTGTATACTTTTTATGCCCTTTTCTTATCTTATTGCATTACCTAGGACATGTAGCCTTGATTCTGATCTTAGGGGGAAAGACTCAAGTTTTTCAGCATTAGGTATGATGTTAGCTGTAGATTTTTTATAGATGTTCTTTATTAAGTTGACGAAGTTCCCCATCAGTATTAGTTTGCTAGGGCTGCCATAACAAAGGACCATGGACTGGGTGTCTCAAACAACAGAAATCTATCCCTTGAGATTTCTGGAGGACAGAAATCTGAGATCAAGGTGTCAGCAGGACTGGTTTCTTCTAAGATCTTCTTCTTGGTTTGTAGATGTTTGTCTTCTCCCTGTATCTTCACATGGTCTTCTTTCTGTCTGTGTCTATGTCATATATAAGGACACCAGTCATATTGGATTAAGACCCATTGTAATGACCTCATTTTTGTCTTAATTACCTATTTTATTTAAATGCCCTGTCTCCAAATGTAGTCACATTCTGAGGTACTAGGGTTAGGACTTCAATAAGTGAATTTGGAAGCACACAATTCAGCCCATAACACCCTCTATTCCCAATTTGCTGAGAGTTTTTTTTTTTTTTTTTATCATGAATGGATGTTGGATTTTGTGAAATGCTTTTTCTATGTACATTAATATTATCATATGATTTTTCTTTCTTTGCTGTGATAAGTTACATTAATTCATTCTTGAACCAATCCTGCATATCTGGAATAAATCCTATTTAATTATAGAGTATAATTCTTGGGTTCTATTTGATAATATTTTGTTAAGCTTTTTATATCTGTGTTCATGAGAGGTGTTGGTGTGTAGTTTTCCTTTCTCATAATGCCTTTGGATTTGGTTTAGAGTAATGTCCTCACAGAATGGATTAGGAACTTTCTTCTTCCTCTATTTTCTGGAACAGATTATAGAGAATTGGTATTATTTCTTCTTTAAATGTTTAGTAGAATTCACCAATGAAACCATCTGGGCCTGGTGCTTTCAGTTCTAGAAGGTTACTAATTATTGATTCAAATCCTTTAATAGATATAGGCCTATTCAGATTATGTCTCCTTCTGTCTTTTGAGGAATTGGGCTCTTTCATCTAAGTTATCAAATTTGTGGGCATAGGGTTGTTTATAAGATTATTATTTTTTACTGTCATTGGATCTATAATGATGGCTCCTCTTTCATTTTTGATGCTGATAAGTTATCTTTTCTCTTTTTTTCTTGGTTAGCCTGGCTATAGTTTTATCATTTTAATTGATCTTTTCAAAGAACCACCTTTTGGCTTCATTGATGTTTCTCTGTTGATTTGCAGTTTTCAGTTTCATTGATTTCTGCTCTAATTCTTATTACTTCTTTCTTCCACTTACATTACATTTAATTTGTTCTTTTCTAGTTTCTTAAAGTGGAAGCTTAGATTATTGATTTTACATCTTTCTTCTTTTATAATTTATGTATCGAATGCTATAATTTTCCCTCTAAGAATTGGTTTTGCTATATCCCACAAATTTCCAAAAGCTGTATTTTAATTTTCATTCAGTTTAAAATATTTTCAAAAAAAAATTAGGCTTTTTCTTTAAGTCTTGTGTTATTTAGATGAGTGCTGTTTAATCTCCAAATATTTTGGGGTTTCCCAGCTATCTTTTGGTTATTGATTTCTAGTTTAATTCTACTGTGGTCTGAGAGCATACTTTGTGTAATTTCTATTCTTTTTTCTGTGAATATGTGTCTAATGGCCTGGAATATGGTCTATCTTGTGAATCTCCCATGTGAGTCTGAGAAGAATGTGTATTCTGCTGTTGTTGGATGATGTATTCTATGCATGCCAATTAGATCCAGTTGATTAATGGTACTGTTCATTTCAACTATATACTTAATGATTATCTGCCTGCTGTATCTATCAATTACCAAAATATAGATATTCAAGTCTCTGAGTATAGTAGCTGATTTGTCTATATTTTCTTGCAGTTTTATTAGTTTTTGCCCTACATAACTCAATGCTCTGTGGTTAGGAGGTGCATATATTTAAGGATTAGTATGTCTTCTTAGTTGACCTCGTTGTCATTATCTAATGTGTCTCTTTTCTCTCTGACAATTTTCCTTGCTTTGAAGTTTGCTCAGAAAGTGTAAAATTAGTATAGTTAATCCATTTTTCTTTTGATTCATGTTACCATGTGTGGGGTACTCCAGTCGAATTGGGGCTACCAAATGTGGGGTGTCCCAATTGGGTGGGAGCCAGCAGCATAGGGGGTGAAAAAATTCACCCAAGGCAGAACAAAAGAGACGTTTATTGAATATACCCCAAGGGAGCAGCGGTAGGACAGCAAAGGAGAGACTGCTGCAACCAAGAGGTGGTGAGGGGCCACAGTTATAGGGCAGAGTGAGGAAGAATGGGAATGTATGGAGTTTTCCCTTTTGTGGTAATCTTAAGAACTGTGCCTGGTGTAATTGGTCAGTTAGGGCCTGTGGCTGTTTCAAGGTGGGTCCCTAAATGAGTCTGTTGGTATTGCCTGTTTGCATTCAGCTTGCAACCAGCGACCTGGTTGCTGTGGGCCCTTTTACCTTACTCAGCTTTTCCTTGCTCAGGTTTGTTGCCTGAAAGCAGCCTCTATACCAAGATATGTCTTTCTCCATGTCTCTACTTTTACACTAAATGTATCTTTATATTTAGAGTGGATTTCTTAGTGGACAGTGTTTAGTTGGGCCTCGATTTTTATTCACCCTGACAGTCTCTGTTTTTTAATTGGTGTGTTTGATCATTCACATTTAAAGAAATTGTTGATATAATTGGATTAATATTTACCATATTTATTTCTGTTTTCTGTTTGTTGCCTTTTCCTTCATGTGTGCATGTGTGTGTATTTTCTTTTGTCTTTCACTCTTATTTCTACCTTGTCTGGCTTTAATTGAGCATTTTATGATTCCATTTCTCTCTTCCCTTGGTATATTAATCATACTTCTTTTAAAGAATTTTAATTGCTGCCCTAGAGTTTGTAATGTACATTTACAACTAATCTTAGTTCACCTGGAAATAATATAATACCATTTCACAGGTAGTGCAGGTACTTTATAAGAGAGTATTCCCAATTCTTCTCTCCTGCCCCTTACTTAACTCATTTATCTATAAGCTATAATCTGTCAATACAATATTGCTATTATTATTTTGAACAAACTGTTATTGGTTAGATAAGTTAAAATTTTAAAAATATTTTATTTTACCTTCATCTATTTCTTCTCTAATGTTCTTTCTTTCCCAATAAAGATTTAAGTTTCTGAAAATTTTCTTTTAATATTTCTTGCAAGACAGGTCTACTGGTGACAAATTCTCTATGTTTTGTTTGTCTGACAAAGTCTTTATTCCTCCTATCTTTCAAGGATTATTTCTTTGGACACAGAATTCTGTGCTTTTTTTTTTTCCAACACTTTAAATATTTCACTCATTCTCTTCCTGATTGCATGATTTTTGAAGAAAAGTTTGATGTTATTCTTATCCTTGTTCTCTGTTAGTAATGTGTTTTCTCCCTACCTGTAGCTTCTTTCAAGGTTTTCTTTGGTTTCCTGTAGTTTGAATATAATATGCCTAGGTGTAGGTTTTTTGTTTTTTTTTTTTTTTTTGGTATCTATACTGCTTGTTGTTCTCTGAGTTTCCTGGATATGTGCTTTGGTGTCTTTCATTAATTTTGGAAAACCCTTAGCCATGTTTACGTCAGATATTTCTTCTGTCACCTTCTCTCCTCCTTCTCCTCCTGGTATTCTCATCACATGATTGTTAGAACTTTTGTTGTACACAATTCTTGGATATTCTGTTCTATTTTTTAAAATTCTTTTTTCTTTTTAAATCCACCAAACCATGCTAATTCTATAGAGTTAGGAGATGTTGCTGGAGACACAGGCAGGAGCAGATCATGAAAGACGTTACATGCTTTGCTAAGTAGTTTACATAATTCAACAGAACATTTCTGCATTTGTCTGCTTTACATATTGTACTTCTGTGTGAAGATATCATGTAGATACAGGGTCTACTTCTAAAACTGCTATAGACAATGGCAATGACTGAGGAACTTTGAGGCAGAGAATGATGTGGTCTGATTTGCCTTTAAGAAAGAACAGGCTGGTAGAGGCATAGAGCATGAATTGGTGGTATCTGTAACTAGAGGCAGAGTAATTGCAATGGTCCAGATGAGAGATGAAGAGGTTTGGTGTAGAGCCCTGCAGCAGGAATGGGTTTGAGATGCAGAATTCCTTTTTCTTTTCAGCTTAGGAAGTTTGTATTACCCTGTGCTTAACTCCCTGGTTCTTTCCTCGTCCCTGGCGAGTAAATTAATGAGCCCATCAAAGACATTCTTTATTTCTTTTACAGTGGTTTTTATTTCCAGTATTTCCTTTTGATTATTTCTTAGAGTTTCCATATCTCTGCTTACCTTGCCCATCTGTTCTTGCCTGTTGTCCACTTTTTCTATTAAGAGACTTTAGCATGTTAATCATAGTTATTTTTAATTCCTGCTCTGAAAAGCTCCAAATCTTTACCATATCTGTGTCGGACTCAAATGTTTTATTTGTCTCTTTGGATTGCGTTTTTTTTCCTTTTAGCATTTCTTGTAATTTTTTATTGAAAGCTGGATATGATGTATTGGGCAACGTGAACTGAGGTAAATATGCCTTTGGTGTGAGATTTTGTTTATCTAGTTAGGAATTATCTGTGTTTATGTTTGCTGTAGCTGTGGTGTCAGAGGCTGAATTTCCTTCGGTGTCCTTATTTTTGTCTGTTTTGTTGTCTTTGTTTTTCCTTAGAGACTCGTCCAAAAATAGGGTCTGGAGGCTTGTAGTTTTTTTACCTGTGATCTTGTGCTCTTCTGCTATTATACAGGAGCCCTGTTTATATGATGGTAAAATATAGGGAGAAGGGAAGTGTCCTATAGTCCTGTGATTAGGTCTTATTTTTTTATTTTTTTAATGAGCCCGTGTCCTTGTACTGTGACCTTCACATGTCCTTCTCAGTTCCCTTCTCCTCTTTTAGATGAGACAAGAGGGCTAAACATGGCTATGATCTGGTATTTCCCTTCCTTCCCTGAGATTGGTTAGGCTCTGGTGAAATCCAGGTAGTTTAGGCTCTGGTAAAATAGTTTCCCTTGAGGGCAGGCCACTGTTAAAGAGAATGGAATGCTCTGAGCTTAGTCCAAAATGCTTACTTTTTCCCTCCCCCTCTTTGAAGCAAGAGAGGATTTTTCTCTGATCTTCATCTTGAAAACAGGGCAGAGCTCCTAGAGGTATAACTCATGAAAGTGTGGGGACTCCCTGAAGTCTGAGCCCCCAGGAGTTTTTCCCTCTTAAGGCACCTCTAGTCTCTTGCAATGTCAGTTACCTTTTGAGTGTTCCCAGCAGGCTCCAGCATTGGCTTCTGCTCCTAGTAAGCCGTGATCTTCTGTATTTCCCTGTTTCTCTAGTTTGGAGGGTGACAGTTTACCCTGTGACCTCAATTCTCTGATGGAACTAAGAAGAGGTGTTGATTTCTAGTTTCTTCAGCCTTTTTTCTTGCTGTGAGTGTGGGAGTGACAACTTCCAAGCTTTTTACATGTTAGACAGGGAACCAGAAATCCCCTTCTTGGTTTTTTAGTAAGAAAAAACAAAATGAAACAAAACATAGCCCACAATTTTGTTCCATTGCTGAATATTCCTGGATATTCAGTTGTTCTTTTCCTACAAATTTCCTTCTGGGATCTACTTTCTTCAGGGGTTAAGCTTGGCTAACTGTACTCAGAACATTAATGTTTAAATGTTTCATGGCACTGAGTATGGGTTGCCACAATAGACCCTTCCAGTTACTCTCAAATCTCTGGCTCAGAGCATTGCTCTTCATTTCATTAAGACTCTGTTGCCATTAACCTCCATCAGCAAATTCTGTTGACTCTACCTACAAAATCCACAGCCCCATCTCTTTTCCTACCCCTACCTCCTTTATAATAATCCAATTCATTAAATATCTCTCTTGTAATATTGTATTAGTCTCCTGATTGGTTCTTCCTGCTTTCACCCTTGTTCCTCTTGTCTGTTCTCCACACGGTGGCCAGAATATTAGGAAACCAGAACAATCCTTTGAAACATTTTTCTCTTCATGTCACTTGTCTGCTCAAAATTTTCCAATGGCTCTCATCTCACTCAGTACAATCCAGAGTCGTATTATGGCCCCAAAGGCTCTATGATAGTCTGCCTGTCTCTCTTTATGTCCATCTGTTCCTTGCTCGCTCCAGCCTCAGAGACCTCCTTTGTATTAGTCTCCTTGAGCTGCCATAACAAAATATCACAGACTGCCTGGCTTAAACAATAGAAATTTAATTTTCTCAGAGTTCTGGAGGCTGGAAGTGTGAGATCACGATGCCAGCAGGGATGGTTTCTTCTCTGGCCTCTCTCCCTGGCTTGCAGACAGCTGCCTTCTTGCTGTGTCTTCACATGGTCATCCTGCTGTGCTGTACTTTACATTGCTGGTGTCTCTTCCTCTTCTTACAAGGGCACCAGTGGTATTGAATTAGAGCTGCTCCCTAATTGCCTCATTTTAACTTAGTTGCCCCTTTAAAGGCTTTTATCTCCCAATACAGTCATGCTCTAAGGTACTGAGGGCTAGAACTTCAACAAATGAATTCTGGGGGGACACAGTTCAGTCCATAGCATCCTGTTGACCTTGAACATACCAGATGTACTCCAGCCTCTGGGCATTGTACTAGCTGCTTCATCTCCTGGGAATCTGCTCCCCAGTTAGCCCTCTAGCTTCCTTCCTCATTTCCTCTAGACTTGGGGTGGCCTTTGCTCACCACCAAATATTAAGTAGTAATATCATCTTTTTTGCTCCCTGTCCACCCATCCCCCTTTGTTTTTCTCTAAATGTAATTCTTGTTTATATACTCTAAATTTACCTTTGTGTTTATTTCCTGCTCCATGAGGGGAGATACTATGTGTTTGTCTCCGCTCTGCCCCAGTGCCTAGAGTAGTGGCGGTCACACAGAAAGCACTCAGCACATATCTGTTAAATGAGTGCCTAAATCACTTGTGTACTGGTGTTCTGCCTTCTGGCTGGGATTGCCAGTTACTCCAAGGTAGGAAGCCATGGAAATAGGTTTCCGCCTGGAACATGCTATAACCTTCCTGGTTGTAGCTATCCTCTGGCCTTTGTCCATCCTGGAATGGAAACGAAATTAGCGGTTATACTGGTGTGCCTCAAAAAGCCCTTGCTCCAGATATGCTGATGTTTATACTTGGGTGCATCACTGCTGACTTTTGTTTTTAAGTTGTATTCATTATGACCAGAGTCCAGCTAGTATTAGCAACTTGCCTACCAAATCAGAAGGCATTTTGTATTAGTATAATAAAATTTAGGTGGTAATGTTCCCAAATGCCCCATTGTATTTGATGAAAATAAGTTTTTCCCTTAGGAACCATGCAATACACCTGGTATACCCAAGAGTGTTTGACATGTCAGGTAATTTTATTTTTAAATTGACCTTAATTTTATCAACTTTTCCCCTGCATTGGTAAAACCCAAGACTCCAAAATATAGTGTAAAATCATAAATAATAGACCATATTTTCTTGTATTTTATAAAGCAATTAAAACACTATAGTAATAGATATAACAGCCCTAAAACTTCTCACAGACTGGTTTAGTAAATGTTATTCTGTATAAGGGTGCTTATACTTTATACTTGGAGGCTTTTTAGAATACAAGGGTCCAATGTAGATCATTCATACCTGCCTATAAATTCACCGTTACCAAGATGAGGGAAGCTAGCTTGGCTGACTTTTTAGTTCTTGAATGGTGATGCTCCTGTACCACAGGATCTTTGTACTTGCTGTTCCCGCTGACTCAGCCCCTCTTTTCTCCACCCTTACCCCTTAACTTAACTTCCATTTAGTCTTTAGGACTTCATCCTTAAGGCTCCTCTTTTACTGGTTATTTTTCCTTGCTATTTCTTTTACAACACTTATTCAGTTTGAAATTGTATAATCATATGTTTTATTATTTGATCATTATCTTTTTTGTCCTTTGCCCTCACTCCCTAGCCTTGGACCATTTAAATTATTTGTTAAGTGAATAATGAAAGATTTGGTATGTTGAATCCCTGACCAGCGTCATTCCCCTTTTTTCCCCTCAGAAGTCTTTCATGGCCAGGGCGCCTGGGAGGCTCAGTCGGTTGAGTGTCTGACTTCGGCTCAGGTCATGATCTCACAGTTTGTGGGTTCGAGCCCCTTGTCGGGCGGGCTCTGTGCTGACAGCTGAGCCTTGAGCCTGCTTTGGATTCTGTCTCTCCCTCTTTCTCTGCCCCTTCCCTGCTCACTCTCAGTCTCTCTGTCTCTCTCTTTCTCTCTCTTTCTCAAAAATAAATAAACATTAAAAAATTTAAAAAAAAAGAGAAATCTTTCATGGCTATAGTGATATGTGTCAGAGGACCAAAACTGAAAGCAGACTTGGAAGAAATCTGTCTTTCAGTGAGCTGGTGGGATCATCTAAATGGCATAGTTTGTTAGGACTGATGAGCTGCATGGTGTTAAGCCTCACATAAAGTGTTACTTATGAAAGCCATAAGAAGATGTGTATGCTACGTGAATAGACAGTAGTTCTGTATGAGAATATGACTAAGAAGACCAAAATTTAGTTAACTGTTTTGGCCGTGGGGTCAGTTCTGCTGAAAGCTTGGTAGTTTGGGGCTACACTCTGTATATGGTGGGAACAAATAAAAGGTAAATATTGAGTAATGAATATGTGCCAAGGGCTGTTATGAATATTTTATATGTATTACCTCATTCAATTCTTCCAACTCTGTAGGTTGTCCCATTTTGCAGATGAGGACTCTGAGGCTCAGAGATGTGAAGTCACTTGTTCATTGTTATAAACAGTAAAATGCAGACTGGGAAGTTGGACCAGACAGTTCTGGGGTAATAACTTTTTAGTACTCTACATTTAATTCAGTGGTATGCTAGTAAATAAGCTTAAAAAGAAGACAAAACAAAACAGATTTGCCAATGTCTATGGTGTAAATACTTCCACTGTAACTAATTTCCAGCTACTGATAGTTTCTGGCTTGCAATTTTTTAAAGTTAAACAATTGCTGATTAGCTTGTGTTAGCACACCATGCATTCAATCCCTCTGATGCTTTCACCTTCACATCTATTATCTCCATTTGCTTTTCTCACAATATGATGAACTATGTGGAGTTAGTGGGGTTAACCTAAGTGTCCTCATCATTTCAATGGG
Organism: Panthera tigris; assembly: GCF_018350195.1. Lineage (NCBI taxonomy): Eukaryota > Metazoa > Chordata > Mammalia > Carnivora > Felidae > Panthera > Panthera tigris. The sequence goes on along the minus strand of NC_056661.1, from coordinate 126,121,013 downwards.
TGGATAGCATGTCAAGTTCCCAGCGTCAATAAGTGATGGAGTTGATTGAGGGGCACTCTCTCTCTTACTGACTCACTTTTGTCTCTACACATGAACAACCTCTTCTGTTATTAGCATCATCCTTCAGAATAGGACATTTGTTACAAATCAGTGAACATGCACTGACACATCATAACTACTCAAAATCCACAGCTTACATTAAAGTTCACTCTTGGTGTTGTGCATTCTATGGGCTTGGACAAATATATAGTGACCTGTATCTACCTTTATGGTATTATATATTTTCACTGCCCTAAAAATTCCCTGTGCTCTGCCTGTTCATCCCTCACCACCATACACAACCCCTGGCAGCCACAGATCTCTTTGCTGTCTCCATAGTTTTCCTTTCCTAGAAGGTCATGTAATTGGAATTGTACAGAATGTAGCCTTTTCAGATTGGCTTCTTTCACTTAGTAAAATGCATTTAAGTTTCTCCCATGTCTTTTCGTAGCTTGGTAGCTCATGTCTTTTTAGTGCTGAATAACATTGCATCATCTGGACGTACTGGTTTATTTATCCATTCACCTACTGAAGGTCTTCTTGGCTGCTTCCAAGTTTGGGCAATTATGAATAAAGCTGCAATAAACATCTTAGTGCAGGTTTTTGTGTGCACGTAAGTTCTCAGCTCCCTTGGGTAAATACTAAGGAGTCCTACTGCTGGATTGTATGGTGGTAGTATGTTTCCATACTATTAAGAGTCTTCCGAAGTGATCACACCATTTTGCATTCCCATCAGCAAAGACTGAGAGTTCCTGTTGCTCCACATCCTCACCAGCATTTGGTTGTCATTTGTGGATTTTGCTGGTGAAATGACTTTAAAAGGGAACTCTTTTCCATTTAAATGGAGTGTTAAATGACACAAGCTTCTTGGATGAAGGGTTGTCAGTATATTTTAAATGGCAAAAATACTGAGATCTTTTGACTTAACACGTCCATTTCTAGAAATTTACATAAAGGAAATGATTTTGTAAATAAATATAAAAAATGCTTCACAGGGATGTTGATCATTAGGCTTGGGTAAGTGCAGAAGAGAGGATGTTGGGGTAGAGGGAGGGGTCAGGACCCAAGAATGTGAGTGAAGGGGCAGAGCTCAGCACCTGTGCAAGTGGAAATACTATAGCAAGACAGCTGTTTCTCTTTGCCCTGGCAGCCTTATGTACCTTAGGATTTGTATCTTTTTTTTAAATAAGGAAAATATTCTGAAATGAAGGAAAAAGTAAAGTCTTTTTTTGATAAAACAACTGTGAGATAATTGATCTTTCTGATAGTTAAATACTTATGCTATGTATTATGTTGGCTGCTTGGGCACAAGAATAGCCATCCTCTCTGTGGTATCCAGTGTGTGCCTTGTACGGCATAAGACGGGCTTGGTCCCTTCCAGAGGGCAATGTTGGGCTGGTCAAGGTTTCTTCCTGGGAAAACTACAAGCATTGCTTTGGCTTGCCTTACTCTCTTCCCCTCTCTATCCCTATCTTCAGAGATCTTTGTCTATTATAGAGTAATTAAGAGAAATCTCATTAATCTCAGTATAAAGGAATATTTTTGAGTGTCTTATTTTCCATTTCTCATGTCTTACCTGAAAACACCATAAAATCAACAGAGAGGCCAGGCATCAGGTAGGGAAAATGGGGCTCATATTGAGGGCCTGTTTCCAGCTAGAACAGGGGACTTGCAATCAGAACCAGTACCCAAAATGCACAGAGGAAAAGGAGGGCCTGCCAGGGGCATCAGCACCTAGGAAACACGAATAGGTTTTTCTTTCAGTACTTCAACATGGGATGCCAGCCCAGCATGGGAGGGTTGCCCCTCCTCTGCCCCAGAGCACCCCTGCAGGATTCCCTGGTGATGGGAGAGTAAGGAGTGGAGCCAGCACACCCTTGCAGGGTATCTGCAGGGAACGTCTTTTGCTGTGGAAGCTGGCTCCCTGTCATCTCATACATTTTTTCCTGCTGGTTCTCACTCACAGTATTTACAGGAAAGCATTTATAGCAAATACTTGCCAAGTGTTTTCCATAAACACAACTAAGGACATTTTTCACACATTCCAACAGCTCTGTAAATGTTTGTTTTCACAGCGCACAACAAAGGTGAGTATAGATTCCCTAAACAGGCCTTGGAAAATGTGAGCTTCGGCCCAGTGAGGATTTGCATCTGTGTTGGTCCTTCACCGTGGCCGCACCTCCCTGGGGACACATCAGGCACTTTCAGTAGGCTCAGAGTTTCTAAATGAGTTGTCCTCCACCACTTGGATTCCATGTGTGGCGAAGTGCTCCAGCCGTGGAGTAGCTTCTGGGTCCTGAGCACCCTCACGAGGAAGGAAAGGGTGAGGTTAGAGGCTGCTGGGAGCATCACAGAGGTCACTGCCACTGATAAAGTCCACAGGGAAATATGGATGGAAGAGATAAGATGATTGTGTCTCAGTGAAGATGCATGTGAATGTACAGAAAAAAAATGACGACATTTTTCGTGTTAAAACCAAGCAAGTTGATGCTTGCGGCAAGGACAGAGATGCCTACTGGACCCTTGGTGGGCATTGCCAGCCCAACTAGAGGCCAGAGCTTTATCATGTAGTGTCCATTCACTTGCTTAGTAGCCGTCTCATTAATAGGCTCCTAGTTCATGTGTGACTTTGCTACACTGTTAGGGATTCACAGGCGATTGAGATGTGGTTCTACCTGCTAGGGAAAATAAGACACATATACTTTGCCACAATTTGGGGCAAGAAAGAATTGCTGTAAGAAAGATATAGTAGATAAAGGTCTGTGGGGTTTTAGAGGAAGGAGTTGCATAAGGTTTTATGAAGAAAGTGACACCGAGTTGGGTCCAAAGGAGAAGGGAAATTTAGACAAATGCTGAAGGGAAAAGGGGGGGTAGGGTGGAATGGTATCAGGGGAAGCAATTTCTAAAGAAGGAAATCACATCTGGACCCACCTCTGCAGGAGAACTACCCACATCTGCACCCACCTCTGAAGGACAGCTGCCCCCACAGAAGATATCTTTTAACAGAAGTAGCCAAGATTTTGGGATGCTTATATAGAATGAGATATAACGAGATGAATTCCATTTAAAAAGCTAGATATAATAAAAGAAAGATTTCTTTTTCACATGCCCTTAATTCAAGTAAAGCCACATATGGCCTAATTTCTTAAATGAGTTTCAATAAATAATTTTCCCATCGTAGCTATTTTAATATGCGTATAATCAGAAAATCAACATTTTCTGTTTGACAATGTTTCTGAAAAGTCCGATTAATTGTCCAGAAGAAGGTGATGGGAAATAAATAGTTCTCTCTCCTCACCTTTCCATCCCTGCAAGTCCTTTCTCTCAAACCAGAGTGAATTTATAAATCTATGAGCTAAGTGAGAAAATGATGTGTGATCTGATTTACAGGGATTCATTTTATGACTAGCTCTCCTGGAATGTGTTTGTTTAGTAAAGCGAGTTATGTCCAAATATGTTTCAGACAATGTATGTGGAGCATAACTTACCTTTAAGACTGCAATAGCTGTTAAGGCAGTAGTGACAATCCCTCAGTAAGAAATCAGGCTTGAGAAATGTCAAGCCTAATTTTTCATCCCACGGTGACTGTCAGACAATGCCAGCATCTCGGTGTCTTTGCATTCCATTGAAGGAGATGGAAGGCATTTGTATGCAGTAATGTAATGTTGAATGAGTCAAAATCCTGCCCTGTGATCTTGTGATTTATTGCTAATACTGCCCAAGATGCGCAGGGGCTTCTCTGCCTTCATTCAGCATCCATTTCCCAGTTGCAATTAATCTTTATTACATTCCATACCTCCCCTCTGGTCTGGAATGTTAAAAAGATTGCTCAGGAGAGAGCCTGGAATCAGCTTCTTCTCCTTCAAGTCTCTCCCCCTCTGTGAAGTTGACTCTGCTTGCCCATTGCGTCTCATGTGCACCTTCGTTGCAGGAAGTAATACTTTCTTGTAAGAAATGCAAACAGTATAGAAGTAGATGAAAGAGGTACATAGCAAGTGAAAGCCTATCCACCCTACAAATCCCATCCCCTTGCATCTTCCAAAGAGATTGCAAGCCCTTAAAGATGGTGTTTTGTTCATATGTGTATTTTTAGCATCTAACAAGTTACTTAGCAATAATAAATGCTTGAAGAAATACTTTTTGAATGAATGAATGAGTGAATGAATGAATGAATGAATGAACGAACGAACCAAAGGGTGTGGAAGAGAGTGGAGGAGAATTTATATGTATGACAGACCTGGGAAGTATAGTACTTTGCTTTCCAAAATGTGGGCCTTGGACCGGCAGCATCAGCATCCTCTGGTGAAATGCAGGATCTCAGGCCGAACTCAGTCTATTGAATCTGATTCTATATTTAAAAAAATTTTAATGTTTATTCATTTTTGAGAGACGGGGGAAAGAGCACGAGCAGGGGAGGGGCAGAGAGAGAGGGAGACACAGAATCCGAAGCAGGCTCGAACCCACAAACCGAGAAACATGACCTGAGCCGAAGTTGGGTGCTTAACCGACTGAGCCACCCAGATTCTATATTTTAATAAGATCTTCAGGTGATCCACGAGTGCTTTAAAGTTTGAGAAGACCTATAGTAGTATGTGTCTGAAAATAATGGTGACGAGAGCTTTCACGAATAAATGCAAGGAAGTGCATGTGATTTGCATGTAAGCAGTGTGCAGTGGATCCCCTTCCCATCAGTGGATCCTGAGGGCTTTGTATGTACTTCATGCTTTACTCCCCTCACAGATCCCATGTGGCTGTCATTGAGAGTCCTCTAGAACTATCATCCTGGGCTATTTCTGAACCTCTAGCGCCTCCATCTGGTCAGTCCTAAACCCCAGCAGGGAAATAGAAATATTTTTTGCCACCCGAGAAACAGTGCAGACCACAGCGCAGCAGTCACGAGGCTTGCCTGAAGATGCCCGGCACGTCACATTTAACTACTACACGGCAGACACATTACTCAAGCGCCAAGGCATGGTTTCCTCATCCGTAACAAGTGGTCCTTGCTTCAGTGGCTTGTGGGGACCAAATGAGGTAAACACTTGACAGTTTGCACAAGATAATCAGTCCCTCTGTATTCACTTTTTAAAAAAAAATTGAGGTGAAATGTCACATAACATAAAATAAAGCATTTCAAAGTGAACTATTCAGTGACATTTAGTACATTCACACGTTGTGCAAACACTACCTCTATGTAGTTGCAAGACATTAATTATAATCATCCCAAAAGGAAACCCTGCATCGATTAAGCTATTGCTCCTCATTTCTTCTCCCCCTAGCCCCAGGCAACTGCCAATCTGCACCCTCTATGGATTTTAACTCATTAATGATAGTTTTCATTAGTCACAGCAAAAAAATAAAATAAAATAAAATAAAATAAAATAAAATAAAATAAAATAAAATAAAAATGAAAACAATCAGATTTATTTCCTTCATCTACTCTCCTTGCTTTTCATGTCTTTGAAAACAGGAGGTTCGCTAATGATGGAAAATGAGAATATAGACGTGGCATAACTTTAAATCAGTGGTTCATAAAGTGTGTTCCCAAACTGGCAGCATCCATGCTATCTGGCAAATTGTTAGAAATGTAGATTCTTGTGTCCACCCCAGGACAACTGAATCATAACTCGGAAGCTGGGGCCCAGCAATCTGTGTTTTTAATAAGCTTCCAGATGATTCTAACACAAGCTCAAGTTACAGAACCGCTGCCTTAAGTAAATAAGATGTTACCTCTTCGAGCGCGTCACGATGCCCATCCTTGGGCCCCGGAGCGCATGTCCTGGTCTAAGAGAGGAGGTCTTCTAGCTCAGTTTCTGTGATGCAGGCATCAGCGGGGGAATCACTCCTGCTATCCTCTGGCCCTTGGAAGAGTCAACAGAGCTGATGTCTCGGCTTCCCTCAGTGACATCGGGGTCACCATGCAGGCATACACCCACGTCATCCCTGCTGTTACTTCGTCTTTCCGTCTTTGTGCTGCCCAACCCCACACTGGGAGGGAGGACTTTTCAGCAGATCATAGCTGTGATTGCTTGGTGTGTTTCACACATATATCAAAGTGCAGGCAGTGCTTCTTTTTGGTTGATTAATGTTCAATTCGAGGTCTATTATGAACCTCCAGGCTTTAATTACTACACCATTACCCAGTCAATTCCTTGCCATTTTATATTTATGGCTTTTATTATGCCTCTGTATGTGCAGTTGCCTAATTTTATTCTGGAAGGATTTCACCTCATTAGCTGGGTTTTATACCATTCTTCTCATTTGTCCAGATTGTTATTTATCTCGGTTCCCTGTGTGCACTTTCTACTTTTTTTGCCCACTAATCTGACCTCTTATACATTCCTTTTCTCCTTTTCCTGGGACGCATTGTTCCTTTGACCTTGGCAACTGCTCTTTAAGTGTTTGCAAATTCTGCTATGGGTGTTCTGTGCCCTGGTCACACTCTTATCTCAGTCATTCCAATGCAGCTGCGTGGTGTCATCAGCCTTGTCCAGTGGCCTGGAGGTCTGCTCTTTAGCCCTGGACGTGGACGTACCATGGACAGCTTTATTATCAGATTTATTTCTTCTTCCACCTAGCTTCTATATGTGCAATTCAAAGATGTGTGGATGGAGGTTTTTTTCTTTTTTTTTTAAGAGTATGCTGCTAAAAATAATTTTGAAATGTTCTCTGAAATGCTTTGTAACACATTCTCCGTCAATCCCTCTAGTGTCTCAGAGGAATCTAAGGTTGGGTTTACTTGCTCATGTATTTTCTTAGGTTCTACCCCAGACCTGCTGAATCAAACTCTGAGGGACTGGCCTTCTAGTCTCTATCTACCAAGCCTGTGGGGATGATTCAGATGCCTCCTCAGGTTTGAGATGCTGAAAGAACCTTAGGGAACCCATCCAAGTCAAGAAATAATATTTGTTCTATCCGAGTCCTTACTTTGACAAAAAACAAAGATTAATAATCTCGGTAGCAGTTTTGTTTTGTTTTCTGGTGTGTGTGTGTGTGTGTGTGTGTGTGTGTGTGTGTGTGTGTTTCAACAGTTTTGCCCTAGAATGATAAGAATATTTCAGTGAAGCAAGTAGTAACACCCTGGAACCAGAGCTCATGTAATTATGTATAGCAATGGTAGATCAGTTGTCTCTATCATTGAGTGTGTGGGAGGTCTCAGGCACTAAAGGTATCTTTACCATCACTTTTTTCCATTAATCTTTACAACCTTTGTGGAGAGGTATTCCTCCAAGGTTAAGGAATGTGCATAAAGTCACCAGGTCTGTTAGAAGTAGATCCAGGAAAATCATTTCTGTCTGGAGTCGTAATGCTATCTGCTCATCTGTTACCATGGTAAGGACTTTCTTGATCAAAACTTTGTTACTATTTCACCCTCTCCTTTTTCAGTAGGAACAGGGGTAATGTGTTTTGAGGGGAATCAGTAATTAGGAACGTGTGTTCTGGTGTCAGGCCACCTAAGTTCCTGAGCAACGTCTGTTTGTTTCTGTGCTGTGTGACCTCGGGAAAATTACACACCATCTTCTTGCTTCAGTTTCTTCATCTTTAAAGTGGGATAGTTCAGTATTTCTGTCATGTGGTAGTATATGTACCTTAAATGAGACAGTCAATGTAAGTGCTTAGAACAAGGCCTAGGAAATAAATGCTCTCGATAAATATTAGCTCCTGTTTATCTTTCTCTGTTCTCTTGTCTTGCACCTTTAAAGCTATCTCTTTAAGGTCCATGCTCTCTGTGGCCTCACTTCCCTTATCTGTAAAATGGGGGCAGTGGATCAGGTAGACGAGCAGCTGGGATTCAGATTTGCTCGGGTTTGTTTTCCTCTTTGGCATACTTTCGGTAATGTTCCTTACTCTCTGCCCATTTGAAATCATCTTATTAGGGTTTGGCATATTTGTTGGGTTTATGGACTTGCTCAAAATTCATGATCACAATTAAGTTCTTGGGTAGCCCCCTTGAGGCAGCTCAATGTACTTTCAAGTGCTTCTCTCTGGGTTTCTGGGACCAATCGCCATTAGCACCTGCTACCATTAGCACCAAGGGGGAACACAGGAAAAGTGTTCCCTTGTGGCCGCCAAGTCGCCATGAGAGAACCTCAAACTGGGCTTACACTTTTATTTTATTTTATTTTTTTAAATTTTCAAAAAACTTTTTTTGAATGTTTATTTTTTGAGAAAGATAGAGTACAAGCAGGGAAGGGGCAGAGAGAGAGAAACTGGAAGCAATCTCCAGGCTCAGCCATCAGCACAGAGCCTGACACGGGGCTCGAACTCATGATCTGTGAGATCATAACCTGAGCCAAAGTTAGATGCTCAATGGACTGAGCCACCCAGGTGCCCCAAGCGGGCTTATACTTTAACCTCAGAAGAGGTCTGGATCTTGGTGATGTGATCCAAGCGCTAACTCTTCATTCATGATCCTGTTACTAATGTGAATTATTTCTGTGCTGCAGAGGGAACCTCATGGATGCAAATAAGGTTTTTTGTTTTATTCATTGGTTTAATATGAGAGGAGATTGGAATTCCTTGTGGTGGGTCAGGAGATAAGTCTTAACAGAGCCTACAAGGTTGACAAGACTCTGGAGACAAGTGTCCTGTGGTGGCCGTGACAGTTTAATATTGGGACTGCATTGCCCAAAGTGTCAGGCCATGACTTATTCTTCAGGGTCCTTGCTCATTCCTGCCCTTGTATCACCCCGTATCCCTGTGGGAGACTCCTGCTGAAATAGGAGCACATGGGGCTTCCTGCCGGCATCTTGGGTGTAAGCAGGTGAGGACACTTTTTTATAAGGTTCTCGTGCTAAAAGGATGTGAGCACCTCTGGCTTACTTTCAGATGTCCCCCACAGAGCCAGCCTCACTGAAGTCATGATTTTGGTTTAGTTGCTGGTAAAGGCATTGTGTGAAAGGGGTCACACAGGAATTGGAAGAGGGGGGACAGCGAAGAGATAATAAACAACAACTGGGTCAAGTCTGTTTTAGGCACTTTGCCTTTGTCTTGTGATTTAATTTGCACAGAAGTCCTGGGAAGTGAGTTTTTTATAACTTCTATATGTTTCAGAAAGAGGTGGAATGCCTTGTGCAAGTTAAACTAGTTTTGCCAATGCTTCCCGTAGCTTTGTGTCAGAATTGGGACAAGACAGACAATCCCTCCTCTTTGGAGAGAACACATTACAAGTTCACACCCTGTCCTTGGCGGCCTGTGAAGAGGCCACTGTGCCGTGTCTGACTCCCAGAGCCAAAGCAGCATATGAAAGAAGACTTCATAGATGAGAGGTAGTGGAAGAAGCCGTCAAGGCTCTCACTCCAGGGCTGGAGTGGGAAGACTGAATGGATTGGCCTTGCCCTAGAAGTAGAGAGCTCAGCAGAAAGTAGAGGAAAATGTGTCCAGGACAAGTAGATGAATAAGTCAGCAATGTGATTGATATTGAGGCTAAGAGGGCCAGGGTGGCCCCAGGAGCAAGAAGGAGTGGGTGTTAGAGTGTGGCTGGACTTGTATTCAGAGCTTAAATGCCCAAGCCAAAAAGGTTCATGATCTGAACCACTGGAGAAGAAGAAATGCAGAGCACTCAGAGGACTATTCAGAATTTAGGGAGGGAAAGCCTGGAGGCTATTCCATGCAGCCTCAGTCACTCACTCTGAGCAATTGTTACTGATCTTCACGGGATAAATGAGATAAGAGAGAACCTTATACTTTTGTCTAGAAGGAGCTGGGATTTATAGACCCACTTCAGTGAGATACAAGAAATTGATCAAAGTTACTTCACCACTTTAGTCATGAAATCCATTGAGGTTTATGATAATATGTATGTGAAGACCATTTTCACAGGAAGAGATTTGGAAATCGAAGACTTAAAAATGGAGTTCTATGACTGACTTGGGCTAGCTCCATGCTTTAAGCAAGCCAACGCTTCGCCTTGTTGCCAGTACTTTTTTAAGAGTCTAATAGTAATACCTGCCTTATCAGCCTTAAGGACTTGTTGGGGGATCAGTTGATAGAAGTTATGTATATATACCCTGAAAACCTGAAAGTATTTAAAAAACATTTTATACTTAATATGGCACAAGTATCCACTGTTTTATTTTACGAGACATGCAGACAGTTAAAACTTCTTTTGGGGTATGATGTATTCTACGATGAGTGATAATAACAGGTTTTTGTGCTTCATCTATCATGGCTTCTGTTCCAGTATGTTTGCTCTTAAAACTAGAGTGAGGAAAACATAAACATGGAAAATAGACCTTGATATTTCCAAATGGAACTTTTCAAAATGATGTCTTAGGTGAGCATGGTTAATACCAGAATGCTGAACATAGGTAGAACAGAAAGTTAAATGTTTTTATTTTAATTTATTTTATTTTTTAATTTTTTTAATGTTTATTTATTTTTGAGAGAGAGAGAGAAAGAGAGGGCACAAGCAGGGGAGGGGCAGACTGAAGCAGGCTCCAGGCTCTGAGCTGTCAACACAGAGCCCGATGCAGGGCTCAAACTCCTAAACTGCAAAATCATGACCTGAGCCAAAGTTGTTGGATGCTTAGCCAACTGAGCCACCCAGGCACCCCAAATGTTTTTTTTTTTTAAGTTACTGTCTAGTAATATATTATTAGTAACATTCACGATCATAGACTTCTCTGAATATTTCCGTCGGAATATTGACCCTAAAAAGCACACAGGTAACTTTAAAAATTACTGTCTGCCTTGTCTAAAGAAACCACTCCAGAAGGAGGTTTATTTTTCTTTAGGTGGGTAAATATGATAAGATGGATGGTACATTAAAGAATAAAGAGAAGGGCTTCTCAAAGCTGATTTACATATTGATTACTTAAATTACTCCTTAATTTAGTGCCTGCTAATAAACAGTGCCTTGGAAATGTTTCCGGAACATTTATTGGCTGCAGTAATTCTATCTCCGGTGTATGCAGATCACGTCCTCATTAAATATTGATGTGCTCATGAAATGTTAATAGAATGTTAATGTGAAATGCAGGGGGATCTCCTCAGTGGGAGCTGGGACTGGCTGAAAACTACCTGTCTTCTGTCTTTTCTTTATGTTCTGTCTTCTTCTTGCTCTGTTGTTTCCATTAATTCCCCCATCATCAGGAGGTTTGGATTTGCTCCTTAATATATGTATAGCCGTCCCAGATACAACATTTTTAAAAGAGAAAGATTTACTGATTGATGGGAATTTAGTTGTTCTCCCCTCCTGCTTCGCTGAATTGGAATTCCTGGTTAGAACTAGAATGAATTCCTCTAAAAGGAGAAGGGTGATTCAGGATTAAACTAACGAGTCTTTGTGCTCAGCAGATTGTGGAGAAGAGATTGTGAAGAGGGAATGAGCCTTTCAAAGACTCGAGCACCGGTCCTTCCTTGCTTGACTGCAGAAGGGATTTAGTTGGAGTTTACGTTCAGCTTTCTCAGAGAAAAAACAATCAACTCATAACATGTGTTTCCCTAAAGACACTGCAAGGAAGAATTTTTGTCATAAATCTCAAGGACAATAAAGGTTATGCTCATGATGATATTCAGTACATAATTATTTATGTGAGCATATGTTCCAAATGGTTGAAAAGCCTCAGTAAACAGTACGGTTCATCAACTTCTTGGACAATCGTGAGGGGGGTAAAGCGATAATGGCGAAGGCTGTGAGAACTGCTTGTGGCACAACAAATGCAGGAGGAGATTGAAGACACAGACTATGAAGACACAGACTATGTTGTGGCTATGGTTGGGTTTTAAGGCAGTCCTGGCAGGAATCTCCCCAAACAGTTGATTTGTTAGTGGGGTACTGTTGGTGCATATAATAAGAGGCGTATATATGTGTGTTTTGGTGTCTGTGCAGAAAATAATCGGAGCACATTCTTGTTAAAATCCTACTCCTTTGGTTCTAAGCAATGCACCTGATATTGAACTCCCTCACATCACTTTGCTGTTTGGAACCCTGTCCATATCAATAAGATAGCAATTTCACTTACTTTTCTTTCTTCCCCCTTTTCTTCTCTCCTTTCTTCTTCCATCCTTTCAAATATTCTTTCTTTTATCTCACTTTCCTAAAAGCCTTCCCCTCCTTGTCCTCTTCATTCCTTGTCTGCCTCTCCTTACCTTTCTATGATCACATGCCGGGTGCCCCATGCACACTCAGTCTGAGCTGCCCTAATCTCTGCCAGGGATGCTGCCCAGGCCCCCCTTTCTTTCTTACTCCCTCTTATCCCTTCTCTGCACTCAGATCTTTTCCAAACAAATCAGACCATGTCACTCGTCTGCCTAAACCTTGTGATTAGCATCTCAGGATCTTGGAGTGACACCCCACCCAGCCCTGGGGCAGAGGTCTTGGCTCACCTCTATGCTCCCCAGGTTTGTTTTCCCCCTCTCCAGCTCCTGGAACCCCAAATGCTTCTTTGGGCAAGCCCAGACCCCTCCACATTATAGACCAGGCAGTCTGCTGGCCTGTCCCAAACACATCCTACTCATCTACTCAGGGGCACTGTCCTTGATACCTACACCTGGGATATTCTTCCTCCCAGACCTCGACTTGGCAGCTCTTTCTCATCCCCAATTCCCAGCAGTCACTCAGTTATCTAAACTCTCCTCTGCAGGCCTTCCCCATTGCTCTTTAACACCTCAACCAGTTATTTTTTTTTCCCATAACACTTGTGATAAACTAATTACCTATTGTTTTTATCTGTCTTCCTCAATTAGAATGAATGTTCAATGAGGTCGGAGCCCTGGTCTATCTTGTTCTCTACTTTGCGGGGCTTCTTCCCAGTCGATAATTACCATTATTGATTGAATGAATAAAACACTATTTCTGCCACTGAAGATTTTGTGGCCTAAGGGGTAAAACAACATAGGTCGGTGCACAGCGTTGATGTAGACTGGGAGACACCCACCTACTCAGGATGTCGTGTAGCTCTTGAGGAGGTACCAGGCAACTGTATCTGAGATGGCTCCAGAGATGGATAAAGTGGTTATTCCTTTTGTTGACACATGAATTTGAAGTTTAGTGACTTTGAAATAGAGTTTTCTTGCTTTGTTTTTACTTTTGTCCAATCCCTGTATACACACTCCCTTAATTATGGTAGGAACATTTCAAAGTATCTTAAGGATAGAGGAGAATTATTAGACCAACCAAAGAGTTTTCAGAGGAAGTTTTGAGCAAATAAACTGTAAGGACAGGGAGTCAGCTTTTCTGCAGGAGCAAAGGATCCCAGGGCTCTCCTATGGCCTTTCCTCTCTGCTTTCCTTTGCATTTGTGTTTGCTTTTCTTTAAAAAAAAATTTTGTAACATTTATTTATTTTTTGAGAGACAGAGTCGGGGAGGGGCAGAGAGAGAGGGAGACAGACTCCGAAGCAGGCTCCAGGCTCTGAGCTGTCAGCACAGAGTCTGATGCAGGGCTTGAACCCACAAATTGCGAGATCATGACCTGAGCCGAAGTCGGATGCCTAACCGACTGAGCTGCCCAGGTGCCACCCTGCCGCCGAATTTTTTTTATTACAGGTTCGCATTCAGGTAGCTCCTGTGCTCACATACCTTGTGGACTGTCAGCACAGTTGGGCCAGTTTTTTTCCCCTTTTGTATGATAAGTCTCAGGGACAAGCTCTGGTTGGTTCCTTTTGTGTCACATGTCCCTTAGGCATGCTTCAGTCAACTAATATGGGGGGTGAGATCCTGTAAGAACATGAGAACCTCTGTGGGCAGATATGGGGAGTTAAAGGGTGCCTGGGTGGCTCAGTTGGTTAAGTGTTAGACTTTGGCTCAGGTCATGACCTCATGTCTCATGGGTTCGAGTCCTGTGTCAGGCTCTCTGCTATCAACACAGAGCCTACTTTGGATCCTTTGTTCCCCTCTCTCTGGCCCCTCCCACTGGTGTTTCCCTCTCTCTCTCTCTCTCTCCCTCTCTCTCTCTCTCTCTCAAAATAAATAAATAAACTTAAAAATTTTTTAAAAAATAATAAAATGTAGGAGTTGAAGGCCCAGAAGAGCTGCTATTCACCAGGAAAGGGAAGACTGAGGGGAGAGAGCATGGTCTTATCACTTCAGTAAAAGGTCTTTCTTGTCCTGTTTTGAAAACCTCTCCATCCATAGGCACTTCTGTGTAAGTGGAAACCAGCAAGCAAAATCTGCTCTGACAGGGTGGAAAGTTTTAGGAGGTTTGGAAACCATGTGAGTTTTAGGCACTATATACTGAGTATATGCTTAGAGTACAATTGTGTTTTGGCCCCAACCCTTTGTTTGGCAATCTGGGGTGGATCTGTTTCTGTTACCACAGAGCCAACATTATTTTTCAGTTTTTTTTTTAATGTTTATTTTTTATTTTTGAGGGAGAGATAGACCAAGAGTGCAAACAGGGGAGGGGCAGAGACAGAGGGAGACACAGAATCTGAAGCAGGCTCTAGGCTCTGAGCCTCAGCATAGAGCCCAACACGGGGCTCATACTCGCGAACCTGAACTGAAGTTGGATACTTACTCAACTGAGCCACCCAGGCGCCCCATCTTAGAGCCAACATTTCAACATTTTCTACAAACTGGCTTCCCTTACTTACCTGTTCCCTTTCCACTTGCAGATTGTGCTTGAGAACAGTAGCCGGGAGGATAAGCATGAATGTCCCTTTGGCCGCAGCAGCATAGAGCTGACCAAGATGCTGTGTGAGATCTTGAAAGTGGGCGAGCTGCGTAAGTAACACTTGTTTCCCACATGCGCATGATACTTGGCAGGGACCCCACTTCCAGGGTTGTGCCTGGACCTACGCAAAGAATTCCCAAGGTGCTGCCAGCGGTGCATGGGCATCCCTGTGGACCCAGCATTCTTTGGCTCAGGCTTCCAGTGCATGTATTTCTGCGTGTCTGTCTTGGAAATACACATTATTGTTATCTACAAGTAGAAAAATTTGCAGGCATGATGACTGAATTTCAAATGTTATTGAATGAGTATATATTAAAATAGTCCTGCATTTAGTAATCTGTTAAGGAAAAAGATCTATGGATTTCCTTTTTAAAATTCTGGTTTTTAACCTACCAGTAGATTATTTTCTTTTCTTTCTTTTGAAACAATTTTTCTCTGTAAAGAAAAATTGAACACTTTAATAAAATCCTCTTCTCCCAATATCTCACTTGTTTAGAATACTTTCTCTAAGAGAGAAGGAATTATAGAAGAAAATGGGTAGCTGATCATGACAAATGTGGTCAGAGATATGCTCATTGCTTTTTTTCTTATTTATATTACAAAATTTAGGAGAGGACACCCAGAAAAAGCAGGTATGATAATTTTCCTGCCTTTTGCTCACTGGTGTAATTTGGGTTTAACCTGTTAAGATGAGTCTGATTTAACCTGGCTTGCAGTCATTGTCAACATTTAGCCTCCTTAAAGTGGCTGAGTTCCATTCCCTCCAATATCTCTAGAGCTGACACACATATAAATCTTCCCTTGTAGGCTTAATAACATGGGCGCCAGAGAAGACTGTTTATACCAGAGGAATGTTGGATGTTTGGTATTTGTTGTGAAAGCATAAATATTCAGTTACCTGCTTGAGAGTTTAAAATAATGGTCTGAGATGATTAATGGAAAGGAATCCAATGATTAAATTGGAAAGGAGATTATGCTTTATTTACATTGTAAAAACCGACTATAGGTACTATTCAGGTAAACTAGAAAATTGAGAGCTTAGGGAGGAAAAATGAGGAATTTAAGTCTGTTCGACCAAGCACAGCAAATATTGTCATCCTGCAGTGTGAGTGGATGGGGGAAAGAGGCTGAAATTGACATGAAACTGCCATGAAAGTTCTTTACTTATGAGCCCAAACTAGGTCATCTGTGCATTAGAAGAGTAGTAGCCTGACCGAGAGATTTCTGTGTCACTCTGCTCAGGTTCACTGTTCACCAAGGTTAACATTTCAGTTTACCTGCATCCTTTTTTTGTTTTAAAGTTTATTTATTTATTTTCAGAGGGGGGAGGGGCAGAGAGAGAGGGAGAGACAATCCCAAGCAGGTTCGTGCTGTCAGCACAGAGCCTGATGTAGGACTAGCACTCAAGAAACGCGAGATCACGACCTGAGCCGAAACCAAGAGTCGGATGCTTAACCAACTGAGCCACCCAGGCGCCCCTATTTACCTGGATCCTTGACCTGAGTTATCCTTCCTACTCTCCATCAGACTAACTTGTTGAGATTTATGTCTGCTGCCTAGCTTACTGTTTATTCAGTTGAAGGATTAAAGTCCTGAGTCAAGCAGATCCTACTGAATTCCTCATCCTGACAGCGGTAACTGTTTCATGTTTATCGCAATTTTATGGGGGGTGCTGCAGGAAGTCACTTGCTAAGAAGCATTGCAAGACCCGCTAAGATTTTCAGAAACTGGACAACAGTCATGCTCTGTCTCGTTGGTGTTTGCTTTGTCTAGGTTATCACCCCACATTGCCCCTTTCCCTATGGCCTACTTTGGCCAGTTCTCACCTTCATGGCTGTAGAAAGTGTATAGAGTGTATTCTTCTGTGCTTCACTACTATATCCAGCCTCTGCTCTTCTTCTTTGACAACTGACCCATATCTATCGTGCTAAAAGTTGACACAGAACAGAGATACAGAGGAGCCAAGGGAGGGAGGATGCTGGGAGTGAAGGGGAGCTGGGTTCTGTCTCTGCCACTTAGGATCCTCATGGCCTTGGGTAATGTCCTCACAAACTTCACCATGCTCTTACACCTCCACATTTTCCCCAGAAGTAGATTGGTAGTATTTGGGGTGATGATTTGAGTAGTTGTGTTCATTTTGGCCTGGGCACAGAGAGGTACACTGGGAATAGAGCGTATTCAGCCTAGGGAGACCAACTTGGAAAAGATGGCCAAGTTCTAGACTGTGGGCAAATATGGATCTGATTTGGACTTTCATCCATATCAGTGTGACTCTATTTGGCGGGCAGCAGCGGGGGACCATGGTGGCAGGAGTCTGAGCAGACGGTTCTGCTCAGGTGAGTGTCAGCTCTGTGCTTTGCGGTGGGGGTGGAGCCAGGGGTAGAGACACAGACTAGGGACTGACCTCTGGCTGGTGCAGGGCAGCTCTGCAAGACTTTTGAGGACCTGACATCAAGCCAGGAAGTAGGACAGAACTCCATTCCTAGGGACTGAGATAAAGAGTGGGGATGAAGGTAAATACCTTGAGGATCCCTGGGGGTGTTCCAGGCGCTGCTCTTGCACTGTACATTATTCCATATCTCACCTTCCGCAGCAGAGAAGGTTCCAGCCTTCTGCAATGACTCATTTAGTACCTGGTCTGGCCCATCTCTGCAGCGAAGTTGGACTAGGTTACCTAGGGCCCGGTATACCAATGGCAAGCTCCTTTCATCCAAGATGACAGATGCATTTATTCATCTGTTTAATCAAAATCTATTGATTACTTACAATGTGCCAAGAACTGTGATTGAACACTGCAGATACAAAGGTGAGCCACTTATGATCCCTGTCCTCCAGAAGCTTGTGCTTGAGAAATTCTTGGGACTGATATCTTCTATTCTTAGTTATAAATGATTGCATATTTATTTTAAATGCCCATTGTCTATTCTAAAGTAGAATTTTGCCAATGTTCTGATAGTTTGAGGTTTTAGGTTGGCCTATTGCTTGCCCTGCAAAGGTCGTTCTGGACGTTTTGCAAGGCTTATGGAGGACTCCACATTTCTAAAGTCTCCATGCCCAAATGAGATGTTTTCTGCTCATAAAATATTAAAGGATTCCTACATTCTGATTGAGTGCTAGACATCAAATGATGAAACACCCTTTGGTAAGAGGAAAATTGCTTTTTAATGGATTGCCTTTTGCCCATTGCCATAGTAAATAAGTTGCTAATATGGAAAACAAATCTGAGTGCACCCTGATGTTGAGGGAAATATCTGTTTTTCTTCTGGGGAAAATTAGTTTCACATACAAATCCATCTTCCTTTGGTTTCAATGTGTCTGCTTTTCTCTGTTTCTAAGTTCATGGTTCTTCTCATATTTGTGTTAATAATTGATCTGGAAGATCATGGTTGTACTAGATCTATAAGCAAGTGCAGAGATCAAAGAAGTTCCACTTAAAAATCTAACTGATTGAGAAAAAAGACATATACAAGAGTAGAAAGATTCAATTTTCTACAAACGCTTTGTTTTTTGATTTAACTACGGTCTTTGACGAAATCCACTTCTGAAATACTGGTTATATTTTGATGTCCAAAGCAAACATGCTAATATTCAATTAAATTAGTGATACCAAGTATTTATGCAGTTTTTTAAGATTGCTTTTTAAAAAGCACTATGTTTCTGCTTCCCAATTATTAACATTGCAAGAGGTGAATGTTTAATAGTGTGGTATAAAAACCAATATCTGATCATTTATATGCTTAAAGCACTTTATCAGGGTTATTTAGTTGAAGCCCCATAACACCCCCAGTAGTTAATCAAGATCAATAGCATCTATGTTTATTAATGAAGAGAAGACATAGACTCACTGCGTATTGTCTGGGGTCACTGGGCTCAAATCAGTGCTCAGGAAGCCCAAAGAATAGTACAGAAAGAAGCAGAAAAGTAGAATGGTTGCATTTTGGCATCTGGATGACCCATCTTTGAATTACAGCTCTGCTACTAATTGCACGCCTTGGGCATGTTTCTTCCTCTGTTCTGAGCTTCAGATTCCTTATCTAAAATAAAGCAATACCTGCTGCACACAGTTAGTTGTTGGGAAGATTAAATAAAATAATGGGCGCTGCTTTAGTTGCAAGGTAGATGATTTTTTTGCAGGTGATAGAAGCTCAACTTTCCATAAGCAGTCTGCAGGTTAAGTGACAGAAGGAGAATGCTCTGACTTAAGTAATAGCTGGAACCAGAATCTGGAACAATGACTCTTGTTTCTTCACTCTTCACATTCTGTCTAAAATTATTCTTTGTAACCTGCTTGTTCATGAGTCACTTTTGAGAGCAACACACTTGTTTTCCCTTAGTTTCAATCTTAAAAATCACAAAGAAGAATACCAATGGACCCGGAGGTGGCCACAGATCCCCATTGGGCTGGGTTGTATAATTGACAGTTCCAGTTAGAAGAACAGGACTGGAGTAGAGTGAAGAGCAAGTCTTGAGAAGAAGAGGTGTATTTGTGTGTGTGCAGTGGGTAAGGGTGTGGGGAAGTGGGAGGTGGTACGCTAACAGAAGAAGGGAGTCATCTCACAGACAAATACAAAGATATTTGCTATAGATGTGAAGTCCTTAGGCAGATACCTAGCTCTTAACTGGGGCTAAAAAATGGTAACTGTTGTGTTATTATAGCACTGTCCCCCAAAACAGTAAGTTGTTGAGAGATACAAGGAAACCTTGAGTTTTACACAATAGGTTAATTACTTATCTTTGGGATATGTAGCCCCTGATCCAGTTATATTCCAATATCAAGTAGGGCTAGGATATTTCTTTCTGTCTCCCATTCATTCATTCATTCATTCATGATACACAGGGCTTCTTCTCTATACAGGATCTAATCCCTGATGACATGGACATAGAGCACACACTCCATTCTCAAGCAGCCTACATTCTGACTGGGGAGTCCTTCATATAAACAAATAATTAGAAAACACATTGTCATTTAGAACATTACATTTAAGTTACACTAATATCACTAGGAGGCAGTGGTTCGTTCTTTCTGTCCATAGGAAGCTAGACAGGCTAAGGAAGGGAGAATCTTGGGAGGTTTGACACAGAAAAGGAGATACTTGAGTATGTGGAATCACAGAGATGGGAATACCCAGGTAAGCACAGGTGTGTGTATGGTGGGCAGCAGCTGTTAAAAATTCCAGGCAGTGAGATGTAGGTGAAAAGACTTGGAGGGTCGGAGAATTCTCGTTCTATATGGCTAAGGCAGGGTGGGGGGCCTTGAGGGAGCAAGCAAACGGAGGAGATGCTGACGGAAAAAGCAAGAGTTAGATCATAAAGATTTGCCATGCAGAAGAGCTTGGACTTTACCATGTAGGCAGTGAGAACCGATAGAAGGATTTTTAATCAGAAAAAAATGCCCTAGTCCTAGGCATCAGATTCTAGGATTAGATTTTGTCTTCTGGCTGTGACAAGAACTTGTGAGTACAGGGCCAGTATCAGGGACAAAGTAACTTCAGCCCAGCTAGTATAGCAGTGAGGAGGCTTTTCAGCTTCAAGTATTAGAAATCCCAACTCAAAGAAGAACCTGTATTGAGTATCATAATTGCAGAGTTGAGTAAGTCCTAGAGATGGTTAACTGTTCAGTAATCTCATCAAGGACCCAGGTTCTTTCTACCTTTTGGTTCTGTCATCCTTGATGTATAAAATTTGTCTTTAGGCAGGTAGCAAAATGGCAGCTGCCGTCACATGGTCCAGGGGAAAAGAAGCTGTCTCTTCTAGTGAGTCTCTTTTAGACTTGTGGAAATGTTTCCAAAAGTTCTTCAGCAAACTCTCACCTACCCGAGTCATTGATAAGGGGAACAGGAACAATCATTAGCTGCTCCTGAGACAGGGTATGAAGCCAGCCTTCCTTGAGTATATGACCACAGGATGATTGATAGCTAAAGAAAATAGGGAAAATAGCTACTTGCAACCCTTAATTCTGTCTCTTTACTTTCAAAACTCTCCTCTGCATTTTCCTTACTGCTGCAAAAAAACTATAACAAATTGAAGTCAGATTACAGCCCTCTGTCATTTTGCCTTTACTGGGAATTGGGGAATGCATTAGTATTTTTTTTAATGTAGCAATATCAAAGGTTGTGGGAAAATGGTAATTGAGGTTTGATTATAATGTATTTCATTTTTTATCACTAAGATGCTAGGGCTCCACTACCTTACTTTCCTTTCAGCAAATGTATATTTTTCACCTCCTCAATTATGCTTTTGTATGTGGGTTATTCTCAGGTGTATTTTGAAGGGCAGAATGGACACATACATTTGTGATTCAGGTTCTCATATTTCCCTGAAATAGTTTTTCCATCTTCACCTATGTGACCATATATAATTAGATTAAAACTTAATAACTGCTTCTCTGCTTTGAAAAAACAAGAACGAAATGTACATCACATGCTATGGAAATATTCAGCATCTCCTTACTTTGTCTTTCAGTGACGATATTTATTACAACACACCAGTGGTGCTGAGTGAAGCACCTTGTATAATTCATCACCCAGACACCTCTGCTTTAGCAAGTAAAAATAACACAGATGAGCAATCTGAAGGACTCTTTGGAGTACAGCAGCAATTAGAATAGACACTTAACTCTGGGACATTGGTGTTTTCGTACTTTGAGAAGTACCATCCATCACTTTGATTCTTAGAACATTCTGGCTAAAGAAAACTCAAGAAAAGTAGTTTTTTAACAATTAAGCCTCTTAAGGGCCTTTCTTTAGCCCTCTTAATACTAGCTTATTCCTAAGCTCCCTGGAAAGTTGAAGCTTCTCAGACCTTGACTCTGTCTTGAATCTTCATTTTTCTATTTCTGCTTTCATATGATACCTGCAGCTTAACGTAAAAACAAACAAAAATAAATACACTAAATGTTCAAGGCCTGAGCCCTTTATTTAGAAAGTTTTATCTACTTTTGGCCCAAATTAAAAATGTCACAGGAGAACGTATAAGAGTCAGTCGAGAGTAGTTGTTTACAATAATTATAGAACTGATCTCAGGATTTGTAATAGCATTATTGCAAGGCAGGAGGATTTAATGTAAGATTCTTGTATTCAGAGATTCTTGTATTCAAGAATCTTGTATAAGATTCTTGATTCAGAATCAGAAGCACGTGGCAATTGGCGCAGCTGATACAAGTAAGGGATTTTGTCAAGATGGTCAGCCATCTTGCTCCTTTGTCTCCCATTTGTAACCTGGGAAAACTCTCATTATCATCATTATCATCACCACCACCACCACTGCCATCATCATCATTCTCATCTCAGAACTAGATGAAGAAATATAGGTTAAAGTGTTTTGCTAAATGTAAAGTGCCAAAAGTTTCACATTTTTTGCTAAATGTGAAATACCCTATTTGTGAAGGAGACAACAACAGAAATATGCAGATTTAGAGACACCGAGGTGTGGCTCCTCCTGTAGCAAAGTCAACTCTGTGTATTTAGTGGCTGCCTTAGAACCTGAAGTTCTGTGGTTACTTGCTGGTGTTTCAGGAGGCAGTACTTGTGGGTACTTCTAAAATCTCAAGGTAGTTCCTACCTCCTTCGGAAGAGATTGCTGCGAGAAATTAAACTCGGTAGTTTAAAAGACTATCTCAAGCACATCCCAATTCTAAATGGATGAAAATAACTTATATTCATCATAGGCATTTTTAGAGCTTGCTCTTTTTTGGTTTATTTCTGAGAAGATATGTAGCTGGAAACAATCAGCATCCATTTCTGTTGTCTCTTAGGTTATAGATTGAGGGGTGAGCCTGGTAGGTTTGCCCAACCTCATAATGAAGAGAGACAGACACAGACGTGTTGAAAGAACACAGATGCCCACTGTCTTCCCTCCCACCTTAGAAATACTTGTCTACCAGGCTCATGTACAACATCGGGGTTGAGTGACCATTCTGATTCCTCCTGACTCTCTGCTGGGGAGGGCACCACATTCTCCTGGAAACTCCCATAGCACTTTACTGGTGCCTCTCTGTTATACTTTCTTCTGTTTACTAATACTTTTTTTCCTTTAATTCCTAAAAATTGAGGTAGTTTATAGTAAAGTATAAAGATAATTTCAAAATAAATAAGTGGTAAAAGCAAAGGCAAGTAAAAATTATAATTAAAATGGATTATGAATGTTTGCAAAGAGCATGTTATAAAGGCCTTAGTATTTACTAGTGGTAGACTTTGAATTTGGCTCAAAGATTTGTCTCAGGGAAGCAGGAGGAGCTCAGTAATAGAAAACAGATGTGGGACGCCAGGGTGGCTCAGTCGGTTATGCATCCAACTTCTGCTCAGGTCATGATCTCACAGTTTGTGAGTTCGAGCCCCATGTTGGACTCTGTGCTGACAGCTCGGGGCTCAGAGCCTACTTCCAGTTTTGTGTCTCCCCCTCTCTCTACTCCTCCCCCACTCATGCTCTCTCTGTCTCTCTCTCTCAAGAATGAATAAACATTAAAAATAATAAAATAAAGAAAACACATGAGTACACATCTCACATGAAGAAGCTCAGTGTGTAAACCCAAATGCTAATTTCAGTTAAGGCTAAAATAGTATTTGATAACATTTAATATCATTTGTTAATGATGATGGAATAGACAACTTCTTAGCATTATTTTTTTTTTCTAAGCTCCTGTAAAGCAGCAAGCCAACATATATTTAAAATGGTGATAACAAAACAGCTTTCCCATTAAAAACTGGAACTAAAAGTAGGGTGCTATGGAGTGCTAACATTCACCAGTTGTATCTCTCCTTGATCTGGAAGACATAAATAGAGGTATAGTTCATTGATAGAAACAAAGTATTTTAAATTATAGACAATAAAACTATCCAGAAATCCCTGAAGAAGCAAAGAACAAGCTGTTAGAATTCATGTAGCTACATGGTGGGTAACAAAAATTGGTAGCAGTTCCATATGTCAGCAGTCATTAGTTAATCATAAAATGGATAAAAAGGGTTCTTTTTAATTGTGGCAATACAAATGTAAACTACCTCAGAATAACACTAACAGAAAATATCTTGGACTTGTGTGAAGAAAACTATAAGACTTCACTAAGATATATAAGTTGTAAATTAATAAATAAGCAAAGGTTTTATCCCTGGTAGGAAAACATTAATATTGCAATAAAGATGTGAGCTCCTCCAAATCAGCGTAGGCTCACATATCATTCCAACATACTAACAGAAACTGGGATGAGAACTCTACAAAATGACTGTAGGGTTCATTTGGAAGAATAAGGAGGGAAATTGGTAAGGAAGGACTGATGTGGTCAGCAGTAAGTGAATGGACATAAAAATACATTTCCTTTTGGGGCACCTGAGTGGCTCAGTCGGTTGAACATCTGACTTCAGCTCAGGTTATGATCTCCCAACTCGTCAGTTAAAAAAAAGAAACACATTAGAGTAACAGGATCCCAATAGATGAAAGATGCCATTAGTATGAACAGCACCTTCGCTCCTCATCTGTGAAATCAGTCTAGTATTAAAGTTACTAATCTCACTTCAAAAACGTAAGGTGTAACGCCATCTCTCGCTAGCTCCACACCCTGGACTTGGACCCACAGGCTCTTCTTTATCCGAAGCAATAATCTAATCAGCCTCCTCAGCACTTATCATAAGATTGAGATGTACCAGGCCATGAGCGTAAAGGTCCTAGCATGCTATAAAAGTAGAATAGTAAGTAATGAGCATGAAATGAGAAAGTGTAAGCAGAATGCAGAAAGATGCCAACAGATGGTAAAGTAGAGTAAAGTCGACCCCAAAGAGAAAGGAATTAAAATAACAGCAATCAGGATGCGGGACTGCACTGACATGATGGTGAATTTCTATTCTGTAAGGTTTAAAATCAAAACATACAATAGTAAATCAAACACAAATACACACAAAACCGAGAAGCAATTCTCACAGCTTTGGTCTTTAGCTCACTTCCCGCAGAGGTGTTTTCCCCTGAGGGAGTCCCCAGAGGTTGAGAGAGTAGCAGAGGACAGACGGGTCGAGATGCCTTTTACAGCCTCTCATCCTTAACCTCAGGCCTTTGGATGGAGAGATTTTCCTGGCTGTTGGAATACATAACAGGGTAGATGCCAGTGGAGTCTCTCAGCCCTGAGCACTTGAACTTCAGTCAAAAACCACTTGCTGATTTAGGGACACCTGGGTGGCCCAGTTGGCTGAGTGTCTGACTCTTGATTTTGGCCCAGGTTGTGATCTCAGGGTCTTGGGATCTCAGGATCGTGGGGTTGAGCCCCATAGTATGGAACCTCCTTAATTAAGATTGTCTCCCTCTCTCAAAACAAAACAAAACAAAACAAAACAAAACAAAACAAAACCACTTGCTGATTTAAAGATCAGTAGAAAGAATTTATTTTTTTAAAACGAAAATGACCAATTTATTTATTTATTAGATGCTTTCTACATGGCAGGCAATACTGAAGGCAATACTCTGTCAACCCTTTCAACATCTCCATTTACAAACGAAGTGCCTGGGACTCTGGGAGAGGTTAAGTAGATTGAGGCCACACAGGCATTAGGTACAGTTCCCTTTTGTGGGATAATGTTGTTCCCTTTACTTGGAATTATTGCACAATGCTGCAAACCACTGCTTTCATGTTTTTAAAATGTCTTGTCTTCCTCACAGACTGTAAGCTCCTTGAGCACTAGACTCAGAGTGAATTCATCTCCCATCTCACCCTGTAGTCCAGGGATTTATATTCAGTCTGCAGTTAATAAGTATTTATTTCATGAATGGAGTAGCTTTCTATTTGCTTGAGGGTTAGTTCCAAAAATATTTTTCAGCCATCACTAAATGTTTTATGGACTTTCTGTTTTACCCTGAAACTTCTCAAACACCATCCTTTTAAAATTTTCTAATAAAGTAAGAATGAGTTCTACAAAGGGGTGCCTCCTCATTCCTCCCCCTTCTCTTCCTCCTCAGGATAATTTAGTGAGAAGGCCTACTGAGTCCAAATTTGAATTAGAAAATATCAACACTACAGTATGTTCCCCAAAGAGGAAAAAATTTTCTATTTTCAATCTTGTGTTTCAGAACACACAGCTGTGTGACTTCCTAATTTATTGTATTCCCAACTGCCTCCAGACAGCTCTCCATTGCTGCTTCTTTCCTACCCACCCCCTGGATGTGGGAAATGGGACAAATTTTAACCAGTCCAGAGAAGCCAGTGGACTGCTCCTCCAAAGATGCCTGTTGCCTAAGCAGGTGCACCTAGCAGCTAGAACCTGAAGGGAGCCAGGTTTCCTGGGATGGCTGCTGGGGGCTAGGAAGTAAGCTGTCAGCTCCTTGGAGACTAATGCCAGCTGCCTGTGTGCTTCCCTGGAGTGTGGTCATTCCCCTGCCTCTAGGGAGCAGGACACAACTTTGGATCCCAGCAATCAAGCCCAATGTGGCTTCCCTTAATTCGGCTTTCCAAGGGTTTGGCCACGAGAACAGATTGCAGCTGTGGCCTGAGCATCTTTAGAAGTATGAATCATTTTTTTTTTCTGAAGAAGCTATTTTGAGCTTTATAATTGCATATTTCATGTTGTTTTTTCATAGAGTAAGGAGAATGACTTGCATTTTTTTTAATAGAATTCTGCTGGTTTCTTTGTTGTTGTGTCTTGTATAATCTGGGCCAGTGATTTCTGAACTTGGCTGTGCATCGGACTCATTTGAGGGAGCTTCTGGGGAATATAATTTCCTGCCATGGAATCCAGAAATCAGTATATTTAATCAACTCTCCAGTTCATTCCTAGGCAGCTGGCTGGTCTCTCCTAAGTTTGGGGATCTCTGTTGAACTCCTTTATGGTAATTTGGATCGTGGTTAAATGGATATTTTTATGGGGTGGTAAGAGCTCTAAACTGGGCCTTAGAAGGTGCAGATTCTTTTTTTTTTTTCAATATATGAAGTTTATTGTCAAATTGGTTTCCATACAACACCCAGTGTTCATCCCAAAAGGTGTCCTCCTCAATACCCATCACCCACCCTCCCCTCCCTCCCACCCCCCATCAGCCCTCAGTTTGTTCTCAGTTTTTAAGAGTCTCTTATGCTTTGGCTCTCTCCCACTCTAACCTCTTTTTTTTTTCTTCCCCTCCCCCATGGGTTTCTGTTAAGTTTCTCAGGATCCACATAAGAGTGAAACCATATGGTATCTGTCTTTCTCTGTATGGCTTGTTTCACTTAGCATAACACTCTCCAGTTCCATCTACGTTGCTACAAAGGGCCATATTTCATTCTTTCTCATTGCCACGTAGTACTCCATTGTGTATATAAACCACAATTTCTTTATCCATTCATCAGTTGTTGGACATTTAGGCTCTTTCCATAATTTGGCTATCGTTGAGAGTGCTGCTATAAACATTGGGGTACAAGTGCCCCTATGCATCAGTACTCCTGTATCCTAGAAGGTGCAGATTCTAATTCTGGCTCCCTTACTGACCAGCTCTAAGCTCTAGACAAGCCTCTTCTCCTGTGTGGTCCTTAGTTTCCTCTGGCATAAAACAGTTCTTGCCCAGGTGGCCACCAGCTCCAGAGCTGCTGTGTTAAGCAAAGACCTTTTTATGGACCCAGTATAGTGACCGTAACCACTAAATAAGTTGCCTGAAACTTTGCCATCATCAGTTCTGGAGTGACATGGTGGTATTGGATTCTGTGCAAGAGAAATAAATGCCCAAAGACCTTGTTGTGAGGGGTTCCCAGTGACAAGGCAACCTTGCAGCATGGACAGAGGCTTTGTTGTCTTCCGTACAAATATGACTGCTCTCACTTTTTAAGTGTAAAGTTTAGTTTAATGTGCTTTTCCCACTCCGAATTCTTTCCTCCTTTGAAATATCAACTTTATTGCCAGCAAAGAGTTCTTTGAGAAGAATTAAACCTTAATTTTGCCAGAACAGATAAAGGAAATGGCAAAAAGGAAAAAAGAAAAAAACCATTCCTCTGACTTCATTCTTTCCTGCCTAGCAGATTTCACACTGTCGTTTCCCACCTTGATTTTCTCAGCTGGGTTTGGTGGCTCTTGCCTCTCCATGCTGTGGTGGGGCTGTTGGCTGAAGCAGCAGCATTGTCCCATCACTTGGGAACAGGAGAGCTTAAATAATCCTGAAAGTTGGAAGAAGAACCAAACCTAAATCCAAATGCTGCTTAACATTTCTGCAAGTCATATCTATACCCCGAGAAACACAGCCCTAATGCTTCTTTGGCTTTTATTGGCTATGTAACGATTTGAGGAATCGCTTTGTACTGGAGCCCAGAAGAATCCAACCAGAGTCCACACTTCATTTCCCATCCCAACCTGCCCAGGTCAGAACTAATCCTGCTGCTTCTCTGTGTCATTAATGTTGTCAGAGGAAAACCTCAAATTTAAGGCCTCGTGGGTTGACTAATCATTTAAAAATTTTTGTTTTAGATTAAGAGTTTACCTTAAGGCCTATGCGTTAACAAATGTTCCTATTCGATTGTATTCTAAAAATAAGCTAATATCATCCATACCATTTTGTAACCTGATTCTTTTCACTTAATGTGCTGCAGACCTCTTTCTTTTCAGTAAATTTATTCACTTGTAGTTTATCCAAACTTTCAGTAGTTGAATAGTATTTCATTTCATATGCATGTGGCCATATTGTGGATATGGATATAAATAGCATCCCGTTTTATGAAAGTATGGGTCTCTTATTAACAGATATTTACATTGCTTACAAATTTTTGTTTCTCTAAAGGGCACCTGGATGAACATTTGCTCAGTAAATACACTTAATTAACATCTTCGTACTAGGGCTGTAGCAGTGAAATAGAACACCATCTCTTTCCCTAAATCTCATATATTTATTTTACTTGGAGAGAAACAGACAATAAAGAAATAAGTATATCTCTGCTACATGGTGGAAAAATGCAATGAAGAAAAATCACAACAGGGAGGATGCATGGCATTGCCTGACTGAAAAGATTGTGTTGATCACAAACATATGAATGTAGTGAGGGACTGGGCCGAGACAGTATCTGGACAAGAGTTTTCCCAAAAGAGGGAACAGCAGTAGAAAGGTCCTGAGGCAAGAGTATCCAGCATGGGAAACGAAGAGGAAGGAGGCCAATGTGACAAGAGCAGAGAGAACTAGGTGGGGGGTAGCAGGAGATAAAAGTAGGGGTGGAGAGTGGAAACATTCTGCCATTGTAACAAATTTAGCTTTTACTGTTAGTGAAAAGAGACGCCATGTGATGAACTGAGCATACAGGTGACATTATATAACTTACAATTTGAAATAATTATTTGGATGATCTATGGACATTAGACTATAACGGAGAACAAGTTAACACACTCCACTACAGCAAGTTGAGAGGTAATAGTGGCTGGAACCAGGGTGTTAACAGTAGACTGAAAAGTGGTTGGATTCCAGATATATTTTAAAGGTAGAGAGAGCCAACAGGATTTTCTTAACAGATTGGATGTGGGTGGGAAAGAAAAAAAAAAAAAAGAAGAGTCAAGGATGGACAGCTAAAAGCATGGACTTGTCAGTGAGATTGATGGAGAGCATAGAAGACCAATGGTTTTCTTTTGGTTATGTTTATTTTGAGATGCCTTTTAGACATCCAAGCGGAGATGTTGATTTTGTAGTTGGATATATATGTGTAGAGTTCAGGGGAGGGTTCTGAGCCCGAGATTTAACATAGGACATCAGCAACAGAGAGTCAATATTTACAGCTGAGATTGGAGAGCATCCACGACTCCAGGATTCAGCCCTGAAACACCCCAAAAGTTACTTGTTAGGGAGAAGAGGAAAGGTAACGATGTAAGAAGAAAATCAAGAGAAATTTCAACTACAGGTAGACAGATTGACAGATGAAATGCTGCAGATTGTGGGATTGAATGAGGACTGAGGGTCGATCATTGATTTTAGCAACATGGAGGTCAGAGGCGATCTGAGCAAGAGCAGTTTCACTGGGATGGTGGGAAAAGAGCCTGGCTAGATGGGTTAACACCAAGTGACGGTGCAGGGATTAGGGCCGTGAACACAGAGGAGTGCTACCCGGCATGGTCTGCAGTGTGCTACAAGGAAGGTAGTGCGGTCAGCTTTCCAAAACCTTTGTAGCAGTTTGACATGCCATGGCATTTAAGCCCATGAATGTTTTTCTAGGGATTCAGTTTTATTTTATTTTTCACTGCCTACTATACCTACAGTATATGGTTTTTGTGTTTTTGTAATCCAGTGTAGTATATGTGCCTTGTTGGAATATTTTTAAGCGTGGAGAAGCAAAACTAATAATCATCCATTATCTTACCACCAAGATAGACTGGTATTTTTTCCATAAAATGAGATTAAATTATATTGTTTTTAATATTCTATTCTTTCCATTTAATATACTGGGACTATATTCCTACAACAATAAGTATATACTTATATCATTATTTAATGCCTCTTTAATATTTCATTGTATGGATCAACCATCATTATTTTGACCAGGCTCTTATTACAAGATATTTTGGGATGTTTCCATTTTTAGTGAAAATAGCACTGCGATGAACATCTTTGTAATTCCATCTGACTATTTCCTCAGCATTAATTGTTGGAAGGTAAAGTTCTGTGTCAAATGGTGTGATATTTTAAAGCTTTTTATTCCTTTACAGTTTACCTCTAGAAAGGCTGAAGCATCTACACCCCCACTGAGCAGGCATGTTGATTTAGGGGCAAGGTGTAGCACAATTTTTTTGAACTACTGAAAAAATTGGGGGTTGAGGAAGAAACCTGAGATGGTGAGATTTGGGTGATGATACATAGGGAAACATTCAGACAGGTAAACACATATCTAATAGATAACAGACATGACAGAGATTGATAAAGCTAGATATGATCTGTATTTATCTATACCACAGGCACATTATGACTTTCATGAGCCCTAGGTACTTTGCTTTCATGAACTCCTTCCTCTGTAAAACTGTATAAAAATTTATATTTTTTACTACATTATTATAAAGATGAATATTATCCAGGCTGGATTCATTATTATATGTTCATTATTATCCTATTTATGTTTCTCTTCTAATTTTAAAAGTGATTAGGATGAAAACATTTTATGGGCTTCTAAAGTAATTCCATGCCCTCAGAACTATACCTGCCCTGCCCCATGGACAGGGTCAGCCCAGATTACACTGCTTTATGCTTTTAATATTTCTTTCTTTCTTTTTTATTTTTTAATGTTTATTTATTTTTGAGAGAGAGAGAGAGAGAGAGAGAGAGAGAGAGAGGGAGATTTTGGGGGAAGGGCAGAGAGAGAGGGAGATACAGAATCTGAAGCAAGCTCCAGGCTCCAAGATGTCAGCACAGAGCCTGACGCAGGGCTCGAACCCACGAACCATGAGATCGTAACCTGAGCCGAAGTCGGACACTTAACCGACTAAGCCACTCAGGCTCCCCTATGCTTTTAATATTTCTAATAATAGATATTACTTAGGACCAAAAAATAAAGGAGAAAAGTATGAGACTAAATTTGTAAATACTCACGGTCCCTACTAGGTTTCTTTATTTTTTTCCACAAAGGGAGAAGATCTATTCCTCTTTTCTCTTATATTCATCCCATTTCCTTCCTAGCAGTGGACTGTAATAGAAGACCTGGATCCTGCTCTTAAAAAAAAAAAAAAAAGTAAGAGGAAAAGTAAAATCTAACCAGCTTCCCTCCCAAACTTGCTTCTACTCCTGATCTCTGGTGTCACCATTCACCCAGTTGTTCACCCTGAGACTTGATATCATCCTTGGTCACAGACTCACATCCATAGCCGGTCAGTGATGCAAGTCCTATCCAGTAAGCACCTAAAGGTGTGTGTGTGTGTGTGTATGTGTGTGTGTGTGTTTTCTGAGATGTAATTTGACATATAACTTTGTATTAGTTCTAGGTGTGCAAATGTAATGATTTGGGAAGGGAGCTGATATATGTTCATATTGTGAAATGATTACCAGAATAAGTTTAGTTAACATCCAGCACCTCATATAGTTCTAAATTTCTACATGTTGTGATAAGAACTTTTATGACCTACTCTCCTAGCAACTTTCAAATATACAGTACAATATTGTTGATGATAGTCACCATGCTGGACACTACACCCCCCAGAAAGTTTGCACCTTTTGACCACTAAAGATTTCTTCTGTGTCCTGATTGTTCTGTTTCCACTGCCATTACCCTCCTCTATACCATTGTGGTGCTGCCTCCACACTTGCGCCTCTAATCCATCCCTGCTCCACCCTGTAACCTGGGCTTTATCTAAGGCATAAATCAGATTGGTTTAATCCCGTTCATTAAAATAAGATGGCTTTTGTAGGCCTCTGTTTTCTTTCAAAGTCCAAATTTCTTTTGACCATACTCACGCTCCAGAAATTGCAACACGGTGTACTTTCTGTTTTCTCTTGACCTTTATATACACTGGCTCTTCATTCTAGAACACCCATCCCCCATTGCTTTGTGTCCCCACCTCAGACACACTCTTTGGCCCCCACTCCCTGAAAACACCCTTCCACTGGGCTGAGCTTGACCCCATTGAGGCACATCTCACACTAAATGGAAATTACTTGTCTGTCTTTGCACATTTTCTCCCTCCAGCTCCATCTGCTTCAAAATTAGTGTCAGTTCCATCCAGATTCTTGTGTAAGGTTTTCCGTCAATCAACATGGGTTAGAAGCTTGTAGAGGGCACATGGGTGGCAGCAAAATATAGGACTGGATGTAATTCAAGTTTTTAAATGTTTATTTATTTATTTTGAGAGAGAAGGAGAGAGAGAGTAGGGGAGAAGCAGAGAGAGAATCCCAAGCAAGCTCTGCACTGTCAACGCGATCTCTTGATCTCATGAAGCATGAGATCAGGACCTGAGCTGAAATCAGGAGTTTGGTGCTCAACTGACTGAGCCACTCCAGCGCTCCAGGACAGTTTTGTTATAAAGTTGAATCCATTGTCTCTGGGGTTACAATTTGGACAGTTGTCAATAAACTGTCTCATTCGGGTCAAGCAATGCCATGTGGGATGACAGAAGGCAGTGGGACAGGTCTCAGCCACAGTGTGGGACATACAGGAAGAGCTCAGCATGTTTGTCACCATCATCCTGATGGCACTGGCTTTGGGAATCCAGCCTACCAGGGTGGGCTGCCTGCTGGGTGGTGGAGCAGCCTCAGGGCCACATGTGTTACTGTCAGTCAGACAGAGGTCAGAAATCAGCAGGCGAATGAATCCTCTGGTTGCTAGACTTTCAAGCTCTTTGTCTCTTTATGTGATGGGGGCCCAAGTTTCTTTGATGCTCTTGGCCTTGAGGAAAAATCAGAATCACAGCTCTTGACACTTACTGAGCTAGAGGTTTGGGTTTTCAGGAAACAAATGATGAGGAAGCAAAGAAAAACAAAAAAATCAGACAAACCCAAACTACATCTAATCCTCTGTCTTTGGGCCCATTTTGCTTTTCTGTTAGAACATTGGTCATCGTAGCTGGTTAGATGGTAAGAAAAGGACCCTGGGACCTTTTTTTTTTCTTTTTCTGGCATCTTTTTTCTTAATGCACCAGTTCCTGTGCCAGGTGGTTGCCTACATTTATGCTTAAGAAAATAACATAATTTCTTTTGTTCTTGAATGTTCCTTGTGAGTCATGACCTTGAGTCATATGACTTCTCACTTGGAATAGTTCATGAGATGTGGTTGTAGGTATTTTATGTCAAGAAAGAAGAGAAAAATATGTATCTGGAAGGAGGCAGTCAAATGGATTACTCTCTTGAAGTAATTGCAAATAGTGACTCATCAGGGGTAATGAAGTCACTTTAGTGAATTTTGAATAGTGTTTTAAAAAATGGAAGAAAATAATGTTTAGAGTGCCTCACAAGTAGCAAAGATAAGTGCTTTGTTAGATCAGTTTTACATTCATCTGCATGTGTACTGGGATGCAATACGAAGTATGTCTCATGCTGTAGGTCACAGCTCAAAAAATTTGAAAGCCACCACCCCCTGCCTGACAATTAACTCTGAAATTCCCTACTCAATAGAGTGTTGTCTGTTTTTGCATTAATGTCTACATCACACATTTTTTGATTCAAACACGTTATTCTGTCAGAGTGTATCTTAAGGGATGAGTTGCCTGCCACTCAATCATACAAGTGAGGTTGATTATCATCCATAGACATCTCCTGCGTGATTCCTGCTCACATCTTTTCTCTTGGTACTGCTCCTGGCTCTTTGTGATATCCCTGAATTTTCAGGCTTATTCCTCTTAGAAGGGCTTCTTTATAGATTAGAAAATGAGAATTGTGTATGTGACATCTCCTGTGTATACATAAGAGGGAGCCACAAGACATGTCTTTAAATGAAAGGACAGTGTCAGTGCTTTGTGCCAAAAATGACTGGTGCCTTAAAACAGCTTTTGTGTTTCTGATTTATTTCAGTGTTTTTCCAGTGTTGTGTCTGAAAGAGAATATATTCTGTTTCAAATAATTCCAAATGGAAAGCCATCAACCACCATTTATGTAAAAGCCCATATCTGAAACCCAAGCAGAAATGTCTGGTTCAGTGATAAATGCCCTTCATTCCTCCTGGGCCTCCTTCACACACAGTTGAGGGAACGTGAATGAGAATAAGTGGGGCATGAGAAAGCAATTTCCAGGCCCTGACTAACAAGAAAATCACTGAATGGTCATTCTGTCCCATGCAAGCCTAGGACTGTGGAAAACCCGCTATTGGGGCCTTTAAACAATCTTGCCTCTGTCTGTTCTTTTGACCTTATGCCCCTAAACCAACTCCCACAACTGGCTTGCATTTTGTTTAGATATAGGCCATTTGCAGCTCCCTAAACAAGTCAGACAACCTCCATTGTGCCTTGGTTCCTTGGCACTTTCTCTGTCACCTGATTTTGGTCTAATACCAACCTGTCTTCTGTGGCCCAGGTGACTGCCACAAAACCTTTGGGGACCCTCTCTACTAATCTGAATTCAGTGTGCTTCTATTGATCACCTGTCATACCATACCACCTGCCACATACCAAGAACAGTACTCAAATATGATAGCAACTTACAGAATTATTAGATATCTCCTGAGTGTCTGTGATGTCCCACATCTTGTTCCAGGCACTGGGACTTTGCTGATCTGTTGAAGATAATCTCAAAGTCAGATGTAGAATTATCTTTATGTTCCTCATTAACTTATATTCTAGCAACAAACAAAAGACAAATAAGGCTATTTTCCCTCATAGTAATCCTTTGATTTCTATCACTGTTTAGACAAGTGATATTTTATACCAAATATTTTATTTTGAAATTTACTTTATAAGTTTTAGAAAGGATCAGCATTTTAATTTTTTTAAGTAAATGATCACATAATAATTGCCCTTGATTTTTTTCCTGCCATTTCTCTACCAAAAAAAAAAAAAAATCACATTGAAACCAGCATCGTATCACATATACATGTGATATGATAACTATATAAATAATTGCCCTTGATTTTTTTCTGTCATTTCTCTACTAAAAAAATCACATGAAGCCAGTGTCTTATAATTTAAGATTATAAAATTATATTTAAAATTATAAATCTTATAATTTAAGATTATAAAATCAGTACATTAAAAATAATCTTCTTTAAAAAAAGTGCACATCCGTTTTTGAAGTTTTACAAAATGGGAAAGATTTTCAGGAATAAAATTAAAGCCACTCACTATTCTGTACCCTGAGATAACAGCTATAGGCACAATGATAGGTTTTCTTCTACCCTCTACTGTATCTGTATTTGTATCCTCAGATTATCTCTATTATACATATGTTTGCATTTACATGTATATTGAAAAAATGTGGATCATATTGCCTCTATAGTTCAGAGTTCTGTTTTTCTCTTCACTCAAAATGGTCATATCTATAACATCTTTATATATCTTAAATTATCTTACAATATATTCTTTGATGACTAAGTATCATTCCATTGTGTAGATCTATCATAATTTATGACATAGAAGTTTATTTTTATATGCTGAAGTTTTTCCTAACTTTTACATTTATAAACACCTCTGGGATGGATGATTATTCTTGTAGATAAATCTTTTATTCATCTTTAATCTTTTATTTAGAATAAATTGCTAGAAGTTAAATTGCTAGTCATGTCCACCCTTAAGCTCTGGATACCTATTGCCCAGCTATTCTCTGAAAAGGTCATTTCAGTGTGTATGTCCCTCAACCAAATGTGAGAGAGTACCTGTTTACCATACTAAGGGCTGTCATAAAAAGAACAAGACTAAGTAAGAAACCAAGAAATTCTTAATTCGAGAGTTCAAAATGTTGTCTTATTCTTGGCTGTCTTATGTCAAATTAACAGCTTTTGATGTATATACTGGCCATTTACATTTTGTTTATCAGTTCTGTTCTAATTACATGAGAATTGCACATTCCTTATGTGGTATGAATAGGAGAAAACTATGACACTATAGTGTGGCATGTGATTTTTATACAGGGATTTGCAATATTGATTCTTTGAAGTAATCAGCATGGGTGATTCTAATTTGGAAAATATATAGGGTCATGATTTTACTTAAATATTTCAGGCTATTTTAAAAGCATTAATATCGAGGAGCTATACACTGACTTGCATTCTGAAGTAATAGCAGATTAGGTTGTGAGGACCCAATCCCTATTTTCAGAGGGAACACTTTGCAAAAAAGACCCTTTTTTAGGCATTTCATCACTTTGGGGAGCACTGTTCTCTTTATTGAGTTGCCAAAAGACTATAGCATAGTTGGGGTAGTATTTAAATTTTTAAGTGTTAGATTCTTTTTTATTTAATATTTTTATTAAAAGAGTAGCACATGGGGGCACCTGGGTGGCTCAGTCAGTTGAGTGTCTGACTCTTGATTTCGACTCAGGTGATAATCTCACGGTTTGTAGGTTCAAGCCCCATGTGGGGCTCTACAGTGACAGTGCAGAGCCTTCTTGGGATTCTCTGTCACCCTCTGTCTCCCCCCTTTCCCTTCCCCACTTGCACTCTCTCTCAAAATAAACTAAAAAAAAAAGAAAGTAGCACATGATAACTGTATTTTATGTAAGACATTTAAAATAAAGAGAATACTTCTCTCCATCTTCGACTTGTTTCTTTTTGAGTCCCAGCTCCTTTGATTTGATGGGCTCTCCTAGTCCTTTTTAACTGCATGTGCTAATGTGTTGTGTTTTGTGTGTGTGTGTGTGTGTGTGTGTGTGTGTGTAATATTATAGAACTCATTATTTTTAATGGCTAGATAGTATTTTAGACCAATGCCTGATTCTAAGATAATTCTTTAAATGTGAGTGCAAACAGTGTTAGGTTTACCTACAGGGAATTTTGTTTATTTTAATCTATTGGAGGAAGTGAAGGGCCCAAGAGATGACCTTTTTGGCTAATGTTAGTAGAGAAGACATGGTAGAGTGAGTTTCTTTTAAGTTATGCCAAATAATGAAAGATGATGCCAAACTTAATTATCCTCTATACTTGATAAATTTATCTAACTTAAGGAGACTAATTAAATTTGGGGAGGGGAGTAATAAACTGAATGTGCACCATCAAGGAGCTAGGTCCCTTGAAAGTCTGTCTAGGAGAGTTGAATCAAAACATCCCAGATCAATTTATGTTCTTGAACAATTGTCCCACTCAAAACTCTGAAATACATTTATGAAATCCCTTGCTAGTTTCTTCTTGAGAGCGTGAGGCCAACTTTAGGAAAAGAGACATTTTTTTCCTAGGATTGGAGGCGTGGTGAGGAATAGGAGGTGTGTATGTGTGTGTGTGGATGAGAGGCATGAATGAGCTATTCTCTTCTATCTGCCATTCATGTAAATGGAATTATACAGCATGTAGCCTTTTGTGTCTGGCTTCTTTCACTCCACATAATGTTTTTGAGAGTCATCCAGGTTGTCACATACTGTTTCAGTACCAAGTAAGCTTCAGTTTATTTTCCTTTTTCCCTTCTTTATTTAAGGCAGGTTTATTGAGATATAATTAGCATAGTAAAGTTCACTCTTTTTAGATATACACTTCTTTAGTCTTGAAAAACATGTGTAGTCATTTAACCACCACCACAATCAGGATATAGGCAATTTCCGTCTCTCCAAAAAGTTTCTTCATGATAATTTGTTTTGTCTTTGATCAGTAGTTCTCAGCTAGTAGAGAATGGGGAGGAAGTAGTGATGGTAAATCTAACTCTACTAACGTAAATCTCCAGTAATCTTATATATTCAGCTTTTAGTCTTACACAGCTATTCCTTGATGAAAGTGTCCCTCTACGCCCTTGTGAATCATACAGAGAGGGATATCACAGTAGAGAAAATATTGCATTTGTTTTGTTTTTGTTTTTTTCCGCTGGATTACCATACTTGGCTTAATCCAGGTGTGGTGGTTCCACAGGATGGGCCCGAACCCCTCCCTGACAACAAAGCAAAACTGATGTCCATCATTCTGAAATTCATCATATCATCTTTAACTAGAAGTCAATATTGGCCAAATTCCTTGTTCAAGAAAGCAAGGGATCATAAATGACAACATGAGGGTAAACCTACCTCATTTGCTAATCATTGTTCCTGATTGACAGATATTATCCAAGCTTGATACTTAAATACACATTCTGAATATTACACACACACACACACACACACACACACACACACAGGCCCACAAGTTCACAGATGTCAGTAAAAGTTAACAAGGCATGTGGTTTTCAGTGAACTAAGCAAGTTGATAAATAAGAGGTCTTAACCCTCTGCTACAATGAAAAAAAAAAGAAAAGATACCATCTTTAAAGAGTTTTTCTCAGCCTACCGTATCCTCTTTAAGTCTGTTTATGGCACTCCCACAAGATATGGAAGGCTCTCGAAGCACTAAAGAACGGTGTGACTTCAGCGGCATGGCCCCTTCTGCTGTCACTGCCACAAAAGTAGGGGTAATGAGGATAGAAAATGGCACGGTTGTAGTGTCCTCTCTCTTACCTGCTTTGATTGCAATCTTCTCACCCCCTGGAGGAATAGCTTCCATGTCTAATCGGATGAGGTGAAGAAAAGAAAATTGCATTTATTTTAAGCTTAAAGTTTAGCCAGATGGGAGCCAGCTTAAGTTCCGTGTGAATGTAATTTGATTTTTCCCCATCGCACCAGCCCATGTTGAGTTGCCTCTGACAACTGATAAAATTCACATTTCCAAGCAAATCTCGGATTTAGATATAAATATGCAGAGTGAGCACACAAATTAACTCATGTTCTCAAAGTTAAAAAGGGTGAAATCGGACTAACTTCACATAAGGAAAATTTCAACTTAATGCTGGTGAAACGGAGCAAAATAGAATATAACCCATAATTAGACTACAGAATTCTTTCAATTCATAATTTTTAACAGAATGAGTAGGAACATTCTAGCAAAGTTGATTACTAAGTCTGAGACCCATTTTCTCATTAACTTTTGGTGTAACATTGGAGTGGGTTCCATTTGAGATAATTTCCCAAAGATTGACCTAAAAATGCTTGTTATGAAATAAATTTGGGAAACATTATGAGATGTGAAACATTAGAGATTTTAGCACCTATTAGCAGTTCACATTTTTTTTGCTGTGCTAAGGCACAATGTGAGCATTTCTCTTCTAAGAAATTTCTTCATTTCATGCTTGCAGCTCTTAGACCTTCCGCTTTTAGTTAGCTCTCGTTCTGGATTTCTATCCTGTCTCCGAGGTGAAGGGGCTCGGAAGTGATGGAGTGCAATTTGGTTTTTCATTATCAGTCTGATTGAGATTTAACTTTCTAACTCCAGTGGTTTGGATCTAGAAACATATTTTTTTTCTTTTAGATAGATCAGCCTTAGGAACAGACTTGCAAGATATGGATAAAGCAAGCTTTTATATGCTTGAGAGGGAATGAGATAGAGTTTCACCTCTACAGCTGGGAGCTACCTAACTACACAGCCCATCTTGTGTCTCCACAGCTTTAATTTAGGGTACACCTGGAGGATGGATGAGGCCTGTGAACTTTCATATGTGTCAGAGTGGAATAGGTGACCCACATTCAGCTTATCTTTGGTACAATGGTATGTGCCACTGCAACCTGTGGTCTGTTATTACCTCTTGGTCTCTTCTCTTAGCCTCATATTTTGTTTTGAATATTCAAATGCAAATATTTTGGGTACCTCCATAATGCTAAATTTGGTACTCCCATAACATCAGGCAGAGGTTGAACTATTTTATTTATGAGTGAGAATAACCTGCCTAGAGTTCATATTTCAAACTCATCCTTTTGAGATTTGTGAATGAATCCAATCCAAGGAGAGCTTTCAAGAACACATTTATCAGCCATGTAACCTTCATTTTCAGGAAACTTTTTAACCTTCACAGTGTTAGTAATGGAAGAAATTTCTGCCTTTTTCTTTTTAAATTTTAGGTGAGTTTTCAAGATGGTCTAGACTAACAGTTTCTATTTCTGGATTTTTAATTTTCTGATTCCTGAGTTAATAGAGATAACCTAGAAGCAAAGATGTTTTAATATTTTAACAATCTAAAGCCATTTCTGAAATTATCTCCTTTTTGACATTTTTTTCTTAAACAAAAATGACTTTTTTTTCCTGGTGGTGAAACAGGCTCCTATACATAAAAGAAAAATTAGAAAATGAAAAAAAAAAAAAAACCATATCACCCAAATAGCCATTTTTAATGTACTTTGTGGTTCTCCCAGCCTTTGGTGCATGTACTTAGAAATTTTGTATCCCAGCATGCAGCAGACTTTCTTTAAGTTGTTAAGATGTCCTGCACACTTGTGTGAGCTGGGTGGTCTTTTTCACATTGATTATTCATGTTTTGTTCAGTTGATGGGGCACTTTAGCAACATTTGATTGAAATATTTCCTTCTGAAGTATCATATGTGCAGGTCAGTGCCTGGGCTGTCTATTGCCCCTCAGTAATTGGTAACATCCATATATTTAAGACTTTTATTTAAAAAATGAATGAATGGGTTTCTTCTTTTATTTATTATTATTTTTTTAATGTTAATTTATTTTTGAGAGACAGAGATAGAGTGTCAGCAGGTGAGGGGCATAGAGAGAGGGGTATGGAATTCAAAGCGGGCTCCAAGCTCTGAGCTGTCAGCACAGAGCTCAATGCGGGGCTTGAACTCACGAACCATGAGGTCATCACGTGACCTAAGTCAGATGCTTAACCTACTGTGCCACCCAGGTGCCCCAGTGAATGAGTGTCCATAGGATACAGGGATCCCAGTTTTTATTGGGTCCTGTTTAAATTCTAGCAAGGTTTTCTTCATAACTACTTGTGCAAAATTGTTTCTGCCCCTAAAATTGCTCAGATAAAGAATTTATTCCCAAGTCCTTTTTATTGGCATCTCTGTTCAATCAGTTGAAAATCTTATAGGTTATTGCAGCTTACTTGTTCTTCTTAACTGGGTAATGCAAATGGATTTCCAAGTAGCAAGTCACAAATATGTTGCCCTCTAGCTTGTTTTATTTTTTTATTTTTTTATTTTTAAGGGTTTTTATTTATTTTTTGAGAGAGCATGAGCGGGGAGGGGAAAGAGAGAGAAGGACAGAGGATACAAAGCGGGCTCTATGATGACAGGCTGACAGCAGCAAGCCCAATCTGGGGCTCGAACTCATGAAGTGTGAGACCACGACCTGAGCTGAAGTCAGACGCTCAACTGACAGAGCTACCCAGGCGTGCCCCCCCTCCAGTTTATTTTTAAAATTAATTTTATTCTGCCCTAAAACTGGTATGAGCCCTTGAGTCCAGTTTTCTCTGTATCAGTGGCTCTTTGAGGCACTTAAAAGCCCACTGACTTGAAGCCACAATGCCTTCTCAGGGAATGACCCCAGAAGACCTGCGTACTGGATGCCACAGAACACCCTGGTGTTTGCAGCCAGAGAACCTGCATTTGTTCCTGGAGACCCACTTTGTGCCAAGGAAGATTCCATATTGTCTAGTTCTTGCCACTGCCCTCAAATTGCTGCATAGCCTCAGAAGAGTTGGGCCCCACACCTAAGCATAAATGTTTATATTAATGGACATGCCACATCCAGTGGTAACCACAAAGCTCAGTACCCTATGGCTTTGGCTCCAACTCTTCCTTAGTGATTTACAAGATTGACTGTTCCTTCTTCCCATGTAGCCTAATGCTGTTTGAGGCAGGCAGCATTCTTATTCTTGATTTGTTCCTTCTGTCTACCAGGATTATTGTGTTTTCACTGTCAAAACAGATACATGATCAGGTCAGAGAACACAGAGGAAAAGCCTGTGCTAGAGATAATAAATTGGGAGTCATTGCCATATGAGTTGGTGTTAAAGTCACAGTACCAGTTAAGATTGTCTTGAGAGAATTTAAAGCAGGACAAGCGGGAGTCCAGGCTATAACACCGTGGAAAACCTTCATTTAGGAGCCTCATAGAGGGAGCAGAGGACCATGTGATGGGGAGGCTGTAAGGGGAAGGGCAGAACCAGAAACACAGAAGCACCAGAGGATACTGCTAAGAAGTAGGTCAGAAGAGGACTAAGATGTGTGTGGGGGACATTAGAGATCTTAACCAGAGCAGCTTCCATAGAGAAACAGAGCTAGAAGGCAGAGAAGGGTGTGCATAGAGTGGAGGAGAGATTTGGACTTGGAGAAGCCCAGAGGGAAACAGCTCCTTCTAGGTGCCTAGCCAGAGGGCAATAGCAGGTGGGGGGGGGGAGGAGGGGGAGGATGAATCCTGGGAAGTTATTTGTTTTGTTTTTGTTTGTGATGGTCTTTGGGTTTTTGTTTGTTTAAAGATGAGAGAAATTACAGCATATGTCAATGATGTGCTGGAGCCAATTATTAAATTTTCAGCAAGTTTGGTAACTGGTTGTTAAACAATTGTGAGTTTAAAATTGGCCACAATAGGACTGCGTACATCAGAGAAACTAACAGACAAATACGCCTCTCAACACCAAGAGCTAGTGGTTAAACAGTTATCAGCATACCTCTGGAGATACCTGAATATAGATAGACAAGATCCGCTAGAGAGGAGAGAGAGGAGATGCTGATGGGGCCTGGTCTTTGAGGATGGAGAAGGAGATGGAATCCAACTCTCTATGGAGAAATTGGCTTTTAAAAGCAGGAAGGATATGACCTCCATTTTAATGGAACCCAAGAAAAGAGGACGAGAGAAGAGAAAACTGAGACTTTAAGAACAGCAGTAATTATCAAAGCTAACATTTCCGAGTGCCTGTTGTGTGCCAGACACTTTTCCACGTGCTTTGCCTGGATTATCTCCTATAACAGCCACACGCCGAGGCAGGTATTATCGTTAGGTCTTCATAGATGAGGAGTCTGAGGCACAGAGAGGTGAAGTAGTCTGCCAGACCTAAGATTTTTGTATCAAGGAGCCAGGATTTGAACTCAGTGGTCTACTGCCCCAGCCCTTGTGCGTGGCCTCTGTACTCTCTAGTATCTCCCGGAGAATATGGAGATTCTGTAGCAGGAAGTTGACGCAAGTTCTCTGCTGATTGCCTTTGTTTTCTCTCTGAAGAATGTGGAGACATCCATAACGCCTCAGAGTGAGGGGAGCTAATAAGAAACATTTAAGGAAAGTAAGAAATACGTAAAATGACATGGCCTGTGGGTGAGCAGGCTTTCTAGAGAAGGCTGGCTGTGTAGTGAGGCAATCAGTGGGATCTTATAGCTTCAGTCACCTCAGCTATTCTGGGTAGGCACAGAGAAAGTGGCCTGTAGGGCTCCTCCATGGTTAGGCTTATGACACAGGGATAGAAAAGGAGATGGGAAGGACAGAGGAGTTTAGGGACTTTGGAAGATAATGCACTATGGACACAGGATGGGAGTAAGAGAATATGGAGGTGGGAGGGGGCTGCTGGACTTGAGGTTTTGAGGAGGTTGAAGAACTATAGCAGTTGAACTAATTGGGGAGGTAAGAAAGGAGGCTACGTGAGCATTGAAATTTATTGATACTGGTTGTTACAGCACACGTTCTTCCTCAGTGTTTTCAGTTCAGGTATAGTTGTAGAAGGGAATCGCAAACGTGGAATGGGAGTGAGAGTTACTGAAGATGAGGCAAGCCAAAGGCCATATGTGTGGACCTTAAGTAGTCCAGGGTAAAGGCAGAAGTTGTGATGGAAAGAAGGGCTGTGATCCTGGTTCTAGAATATTTATTATTAAATAACTTGTCATTTAACATCTTTTAATGAATAACATTTGAATATTGCTGATGTTAATTGACAGTTTTGAGGGTCAGTGGCTATACTAATTTATTGTGTTTATCAGGGAAGGGTACAATCAGGCTCTGTCCAGGTGTGAACATCATCAATTGGGTTGACAATCACATGATACTTGAAACCTTAACTTTGATACAAGTGTCAGATCCCTGCCCCCTTTTGTCTCTTGAGCTTTCACTGAAACCTGAAGAGAATTGGCATTCATAAGTAATAGTAGGTTACAGTGTCCTTACTGGCTGGATGAAATAAAATCACGTTCCAAGCCTTGGTGTGTAGGGAAAAGGTGTCTGTTTATTCTCTTTGATCCTTCTGGAATTCCAGGGCTCACACCCACTATACAATCACCTGGTGGGGTGGTGCCAGTGGAAGGAAACATTTCTCTTCCTGTAGCGAGTTACTGACATGAGTGTTGTTTGCCCTGGACCTCATCTTGAGAAAACTGTGCTGCTTTGTTAATGCAAACCTCGACCTAACTGTGAGTTCCCTTGCTTAGGGGCAGTGTTTCCTTGTGCTCCAAGTGGGACTTAATTTACAAGGTCCAGGAAGCGAGCTGCAGTTGCTATGGGAACAGTAACTGAATTTCCTTCCTTTAGTACACTTAACACATCAACCATGATGCTATAGTGGTATAGGTACATCTTCCTTTCCCCCACTCTGAGGTCCTTTTCCTTTATAGATGGATTATTGTTAAGCAAAGGAGAAGGAGGAGTTAATTTCACAGACCTCCCTGATTACTTACCTGATTAGTGTGTCATCATATTCACCCGGCCGGTTGTTCTCATGGTAGTCCCATGTTCAAAGGTTGTGTGTGTCTACACTCAACTTCCCACCTTCAGTTTGTGCTAGTTTTGA
Source organism: Panthera tigris (assembly GCF_018350195.1). Taxonomy (NCBI): domain Eukaryota; kingdom Metazoa; phylum Chordata; class Mammalia; order Carnivora; family Felidae; genus Panthera; species Panthera tigris. Next base: position 126,076,327 of record NC_056661.1, on the reverse strand, counting down.
CAGGCTTTCTAATGTCATGGAGGCCCTCACAGTGAGGGAGAGAAAAATGTTGTTTATCCTCATACCCCTGGTGCCCAGCCTATTGCCCCAAATAGAGTAATTGCTTATTGAACTTAACATGGCTTTGTGTACTATGGTAAGTTGTGTTCATTCACATTTCATCTTGACCGCCATGCATCATTTCTTCAGTAAAATTGAAAGGCCTTTTGGGTTAGATATCTCGAAGCACATCGAGTGTGATTGTCAGAGAAGTACTTGCATTGCATTTCGAGGCCACATAATCTTTAGCCCAACATTTGCATATTAATGGATAATTGTAAAACATTATGTAAATTATACACGGTGGTGAATATATTATCAAATCAAATGGCCTTTAGGGGTAATTACAGGATGTGCTGTGTCAACCAGGACGCTGCAGGTTGAATGCTGAGCACTTTCCATAGAATGAAATATAACCTGGCTAGGGTTTATTTCTGTCCAAAGTCATGGGTTGTCTTTCAGTGTGGTTGTTCCTTTTGTTAGATGATGAATCTAACACTTGTGGTGATATTAGTCACAGAATATTAGGGATTAAAAGAATAAAATCCTGACTGAAATACATTAGACTGTGGAAACTTTTAAGGTTGGTAATTAATCTTCAATATTTGAGTCACAGAGAAAGTCCCATGAGTATTTATGTCTTTCATTGTACTTACTCTAACATACTTTCTTTTTTTTTATTTCTTATAAAATAATTCATGCTCATAGTAAAATGCAGCAGACAATGCAGCCTCCTCAAATTAGCCCACTGCCAAACTACTCCATTCATTTATTGACTGCTTACATGTGCCCTCCTTGGAGAGCACTGTCTGACTTACCACTCTGTTCTCCTTTAGTCTAACTTGGTGTCTGTTTTGTATATCCCAGTAAGAAAGTATTGTAGTAGGAGGGAAGGGAAGGGAAGGGAAGGGAAGGGAAGGGAAGGGAAGGGAAGGGAAGGGAAGGGAAGGGAAGGGAAGGAGGGAGGAAGGATGGAAGGAAGGAAGGAGGCAGGGAGGGACACAAAGAGGAAAGGAGAGATGGAGGAATGGGGGGTGGGGGGAGGAAGAAATTTGGGCTAAAAAGTGCTACCACCGTGGTACTGAATTCTGGGCAGCCCTAGTCATTTCTTCCACCATTTCATAGTAAGAATGAAGCAAGGTTTCTCTCTAGAACATGCCTTTCCATAAAGGAGATCAATGAATTCTGGCTGTATCTAGTGCTTTGAAGGGAGGCTACCTGTCTATAAATCTCTCCTGTAGTAAACTGTAGGTAGCAGACCAACTGTCCTTTATCACCATTTAAGTTCTCTTTCTTTCTAATCCCTAAGATCCTATCCTACTTGATCTCCATGCAAAATGACCTTCCACCCCCATTATTCTACATATTTCAGAGTTTTCTGTTCTGTTAATCAGTGACGACTGAAGGTAAAACATTTTATCCTAAAAGAAGCCTGATATTATGTCAGGTATCTACCTTCCCAAACCAAAATACAAACAATAAACAAATTTAGAAGATCAAAACCTATTGATGACCAAAATAGTCATTCGGATGTATGCTTGCAAATCTGTGTTTTTGTTGGAGGAGCCTGTGAGATCACAAACCTTCTGTGTGTGAGTGCTCCTCTCCTTTTCTGTGCTTCCTTTGGCCCCAGACTATCACCACATTGGACTGGAATCAGGTGACTTGGGGCTTTAATCCAAAATTTTGACACATTAATTGATTTACTCAGTTTACTTTTACTTTATAAGTAAAGCCAGTGATCTAATATTACATAATAGTAAAACTCAAAAGAATTGTTGGCTGAAGTTTTTATATTTTGGTCAATTGTCCTAAAATTTTGTAGGCCCATTTCTAACTAGACACGGAGAAAGGAGCTTTGCCCTATCAAGAGATACTTCTGTTGCTTTTTTAGCAGCAGAATTTGAGTTAGATGGTTAAATGCCGCCCCCCCCCCCTTGGCTTCTTGCTGAATCTGTGACCTTGGACAAATATCTACATTAACCCTTCCATCCTGGCCTTTAGAAGCATGGGATATGATTCCCACTCATAGGACTGACGTAAAGGTCAAAGGAGATCAAAGATAAGAGCCCCTAACAGAGGGCCTAATCCATAGTAGGTGTTCAATACATGTTTTCTCTTGTGCATGTTGTCCTTGTTTCCTTCCTCTTCTTGTGATATCACAGAAACGTCCAGAAGTAATAATTGCCAAAACTAAAATGCCAACAGGCAGTGAGGTCTAAGTCTGTACCTGCCCTTGGTAAGTCATGTATTCATCATCCATTTGCCTTTTCTCCATTTCCGTCTCAGATTGGTAATTTGGAGCCATTGGGAACTAATGAGAAAATGAAAGGCATTGTTATCATTATTGCTCTGGTGCTATGAGGTCTCATGTGGGAAAATTTGAGAGAGGAAAAGGATAATAAAGAAAGAAAGAAAGAAAAAAGAATCCTGCTCAGTATTAAGCTGTGCTATCTAGGGCCTCCTTCATATGACTTCAAAGCCACATTTTCTTAAGTGGGTGTTAAAGGTTTAATCTCCTTGCCAGTTAGAAATAATTCCTAATGATTAACATAATAGTGAATCATTTTTTGGCTCTGTGAGATACCATTGATGGCAACACTGGAAAGCAGTGAAACACAGAAATGGCCTCTGCCTTACAATGAAAGAGGAAAATATAACAGCTAATTAACAGGCTATAGAACATTTTCTACTACTGTATACTAAAAGTTTGACACATATGCTATTGGTTTTAAACAAGGCTAAGTTATCCAATTTTTATGGTGTTCCATATGCAGAGAGCTGATACACTGGCCCTAAGCTCACTTTCCTACTTTGAAATCATTTTAACCTGACACTCATGACAGATGCTGTAAAGAATGGAGGCATGCCAGGCTCCCTGATTTACAGAACATCTGTATGTAAAAGTCCCCTAACTGATGTGGTAATTGTTCTGGGCAAATCAGAATTAGCCCCCTTCAGTTCATTAAGAAAAGTCATAAATGTGAGCACAGAGGGGTGTTAATAAGGTAAGGGAGCTGTCTCAGGGTGGTTCGCTGGACAGTGGAAAAGAGTCTAGCATCCAGCTCTCATCTGAGACTATAACTACAGGAAACCTCAGGAGCCTCAGGTGGCCCTGGTGGGAAATCTCAAGCCAACAGGATACCTCATGGATAGCGGTACTATGCCTGAAGGGCATTGGCCCCTCCCATGGCCCCCAGAAAGAAGGATCCTACCATGGATTTCAGAAATCCTTTTTCAGTATGGGTGAACTCAGACCACCAACTCTAGACTTTCCAAATAGTTTGCAATCTTTGAGGAATCCTTCAAGCAAGTATTTTTGGATGTGGATATTATCCATGTGGAATCTAGGGCCTCTTGGTTTTCTAGAAGTATCTTCAAAGCATACTCAATACCTAGAGGCTGTCCTGGTCTTGGGAAGCCACTCTAGAGGTCCCTGTACTGAGATTCTCTGAAAGATTCTCCAGTGAAAGGTGTTTAGTCCTCGCTGAACCTGTGGGAGTTGTCTATTGACCCGTGTGCAACACAGAATCACTTCCCATCACCTCCTCTGGTTAGTCTGATGAAAGCTTGGTAAGATTCCTTTTCCTCGCTTTCTTCCCTGGTGGAGTATGGATGCCTGGCCACCCTCGCCAGTGTGGCAGCAAAGTGCGGGGTGCAGTGTAGGAGTGCCCTTAAGGGCAAGAGAGAGAACAGTTGCTACATGGCTCCTCACCTTTCAGGTTTTTAAAGTGAATTTTAAAATGTACAATGCAACTGTGATGAATGAGCTAAATCTTTCCCACAAGAATGGAAGATTTAAAAAAAATTATTTTTTTTATAACTCTGTTGCTTTGACTTGAGTGGTATATCCTGAAGAATTTAACGTTTGCATGAAACCAGCCCCACAGAATCAAAGAAAGTGAGAGCAAGTAGGGATCTGATCTTAGCATAAAGGAGTACAAAGAACTCTGGACTGAGGACTCTGAACAGAATTTTCACTGTTCAGCAGCCAGTGATATATGCTATAATGTATGTTTGTGCATGTTAGTATAAAGTTGCCCTCTGTCTTATAGCACAGAAGGACTAATCTTTTTTCTGTATTTGTGCCCTGACAACTTCTTTAGGGTTTAAAATGTCTTGCTCTTTATTAAATGTTGGTGATAACAGTAGAGGACTTTTTCAATGGTTTTACTTGACACAATGGGAAGTTTATAACATTATGCCAGTTCCCAAATTTAAAAGAAAATGTTTGCTACTCTGTAAAGGCCCAAAATAGAGAACATTAATTAGCAGAACTGCCAGCAACCACTTCCCACCAAACTCAGCTCTTTAGATGAAGCTCAGAAATGTGAAGACATGTGCCCTTCCTTATAGATACATGTTCAGCTCTTTGAGTGTGTGTGTGTGTGTGTGTGTGTGTGTGTGTGTGCACATATACACTCATGTACATCAAAAGCTTAAACTAACCTCTCCTCTTCTGATAATGCTCTAAATATTCCTGGCTGAGGGGGTATTACTGAGCTGGCTAGTGCTTCTATATTTTGGAGACATTGTAAAGGAGGAATGATGAAGGCCTTATAAGAAATAAAAGTCATGAAAGAATCTCTTCTGTAGACAATTTCATGAGCGCCTCATCGCTTTGGGAGAGCTTGACTTCTGTGTCCAAATGGTTTTACCATTTTCTGTCTAGAATAACAGATGGCAGGACATCTACTGTATGAAGAGCAATCCAGGTGAAAGTCACTAAAAGAGTCAGTCTCTTTCTAACCCTTTATTTTCTTTAATCCTAAAAATGTAGACATTTGTACAAATAGTTGTTAAATTTTTTTTTTCAAAAGCATGACAGATCTGCCCCATAATATCATTGATTTTAACCTTAAATCAGAGCCAGGATGCAAAACCCACTGAAGAATGTATAAAAGGAATAAAGTAATATAAAAACTGCCATTGGTGGGCACCTGGGTGGCTCAGTCAGTTAAGCATTGGACTCTTGATTTCAGCTCAGGTCACAGTCTCACAGTTCATGAGATTGAGCCCCACATTTGGCTCTGTGCTGCTTAGGATTCTCTCTCTCCTCTTCCTCCTCCTCCTCCTCCTCCTCCTCCTCCTCCTCCTCCTCTCCGCTTCCCTCTTACCCCCTTCCCCTCTCTCTCCCTCCCTCTCTCTACCCTTCCCTCTCTCTCAAAATAAATAAATAAACATTTAAAAACCTGCCATTAATAATAAAGTTTCCCTCAAAACTACCGTAATTCATGTCTGTCTTGTTACATGTTTGCCTCAATCCATATAGCAATCATTTATTAATCAGCCTATTTATTCTTCTCGCTGTATTTTATCTAATAAACTGAAAATGTAGTACTAATATTTTTGAGTACTTACCATGTGTTAGATATTTTCTAAGAATTTTTAAGCCTATTACCTTATTTAATACTTAGTCATCCCATGACTATCTTAATCTCATTTTAGAGATGAGAGAATTTATTCACAAGTCCAGTGACCAGCACAAGATTGCACAGCTAAAAGGGTCCAGGTAATAAGTGAAACTCAGGACTCTGGCTCTAAGCTCTTGCCCTTCGTACTGGATTCCATCATCTTGGCCCTGAGTGTATCATTTCATTTCCCCTCCTACCTTCCCCACCACCACAGACACACCCACACAGAGTCAAAAGAAGCTACTTTGATGGTGGGCAATTCCATCTGTTAGTCCTAGAATACCTTTCCTCTTAGTGTCTAGTGGGGTCCCACCTTTAGTGCCTTATAACCCAAGTAGGGTGGGTAATCAAATCTACTTGCTTAGAAAGAAACAGAGGCAAATGGATATTTGTTTCATTTTCCATGTCATCCCTCTCATATTTAAAACTTGCCAGATTAAATAGACCAAATTTGTGATAGGGATATCCTTTTTGTTTTCTAACAGGCACTGGCATTCCGTCCAGTGGACCATGGTTGGGCTTAAGCTTTTTCACGGGAACTGTGCTTGGTCTGATCGAGGTGGTTGCAGTAGGAATTCTGAAAGTGTAGCACTGTCAGAATTAGTCATCTCATGAATGGATGCATGAAAAGCAGACCCCACCTAGTGCTTCTATCAAGAGAGTCACTTAGAAGAAACCACAACTGTTGTTGCTTTTTAATCTCTGCATATCTTTACTCTTGGGTACACTGACCTCATAAAGAACTGGCTGGGGATCTATAGTCAATAAATATAGCTTGTATTTGTAAATCATCTTTCCTCTAAAATGAAAGAATTACTCCACAAATTTTGCTAAAATTAAAATACTTCCTGAAATTTTAGTGAGGGAGGCAAGGCTATTGTAAATCATAAGTTCTTTTTGGGTAGGATTGTGTCTTTACATATATCTTGTACTTCTCAAAGCACCAATGTTTATTAAATGTTTTGTGACTGTTTCCTAACTAATATCAATGCTAAATATTAATGAATTACATGAAATGAAACGTGAAAATCCAGCGCACCTTCTGTGATAGCCACAGTGTATTGCTGGGTACTGACCATCTGTACGTGTGCCATTCATGTGGCCAGTAGTAATTATGGTGCCCCCTAGAATTGGGCACCACTCAGCCATATACACTAGTGCAGTTGTGGGCACAGCAGGAGCCATGACTAATAAAACTTAACATAGATGTGGTATGCAGGTGCATTCCCCAGACAGCTTCTAATTCTCAAACACTCAGGAGACAGAACCTATGAGAGATTCTACCTACTGAAGGGCTGGAGCTAACACCGGGTTGAACACTGATATATTTAAGCTGGTTGGGGAAGTTCCTGGAAGATAGTGACCATGCTTTGTTGGTTCTTGGGAGAGTATCTTGGCAGTGAGTCTTCAGGGGAAGGGTAGGTATCTTGACAGCTTGATTCTAGGCTTAAACATATAACCTGAAATTCTTAAATTTATCTGATAATGGGCCTAGGGGTCTTTGTCTGGCTCCTGCTATAGTATCAATTGCCAAAACTTGAAGAAGTTGAGGTTCAGAGAGGGAACTCTGTTTGCCCCAATTTCCGTACCTAGTAAGTTATAGAAATGGAGTTCACCCAAATCTTTAAAGCCCATTTTCTTTGTAGTATGCTTTGCTGCTTCTAGTTTGAACAAGTTTTTTTTTTTTTTCTATAGACATTTCAGCTCTTTGTTTCTTGTTATCATCTCTGTGTATTTGTCCACTGGCCACAGAAACCATTTTCTCGTATTCATTTTGATGTTCAGTATTTACATTGAGGGATGAGTTGCAACTGTTTTTTGACATGGCTGACAGGCAGACACAGGTATCATGGGGGAGCTAAATGATAAGCTTCTTAGAAATCTGTTTCCTGGGTGATGGAATATACTCAGCTCTATTGTTTGTAAGCGGTAACATTATTGCTAGGACAAGAAATGCAATACATATGCTAATATGTGCATGAATGGTTGGAAAGATGTTTGAACCCAAGAAGCTTGTCTGTTTCACATTTACAAGCAATGGAAATTGAAAATTTTTTAGCAGGTTTTCAATGAAGATGGGAGAGGTGCCAGAAACTGGAGATTGCTACATAGTGGTGCGTTCCTATGAATTATCATAGGCATGCATACTATTTGCAAGGGCTTGGATAAAATTATTGTGAATCTTGAAATCCTATGATTGTATAAGGTATAGGTTATACAGATCCCCCAGATACATGAGCATAGTCTGAGTAAACAGAAATTCTTAAATTTAATTTGAATTAAGATGATACAGGAAGCTAAAATTGTATTTCTTTTCACAGTATCTCTTAAGATTTCCTTAAAGTATATAATAAAATATCGGTACATTTTGCCTGTAATAAGTATCCCCAAGGTAAAAGTAGCCCTTTAACTTTATATATTACTTTATTATAGCACAAATCACTTTATTTATTACAGTGAAGTTCTTGTGCCTATAACCAATTCCATATTCTTCACAGATATTTGAAAACAGAGGCCAGTTCTTGTACATCTGCATGGCAGGCAGGTAATCAGTATCTGCTGAGGGACTGAGGGTGAATGGTATCATTTTCACAATCTTTAAAAGTAGATTCTGAAAACTATTATCACTGATAAAAAATTTTAAATGGATTATTCAAAGGAGTAGTGTTTGGTTTTAGAAGATAAAGTAATAAATACTTTGAGAAGTTTGGGGTTCCCTAGATTTAATTTCCACCAAAACCCACTTTCTTTTCTGTCATAAATGTTAACATGATAAATTAGAGGTGCCCTAAATATAGTGTATCTAGTTTGTAACATGAGGGCATGTTTTAAGAATTTCTTAGAATCATTTTCTTGGAGGAAACAGAGTCTATCCTTGGCTGTATCTTTTTAAGGATTTGAATCTATAATCTGAATGAAGGCATGCAAATTATACTCATCAGACTTTTTAGAATACTCAAATTAAGAGAAGCATTTCATAATTAAAGATTTTTAAATGTCACAATAGGCTGAAAACTTGGGACAAATATCAAAATTAATGGAACTTTTATAAAATTCTACACTTGTATTTAAAAAAATCAGTTGCACAAGTTTAAAACTGAGGTGACTTTGATCAATAACTCTGGGCAAAGGGCCTGAGCATTTCAGTTGATGACACTGTCAGTCTAATTCCATGGCAAATGGTTGTTAAGTAAAACCAGTGCAGTCTCAGACTACACTTACAGAAATAGAGTTTCCAGATCCAAGGAGGGAGTTAAAAGTCTCATGATAAATATACTTTCCTCAGACATGCCTGGAATACTAGGAATCATTCTAGGACACATATTTTAAGGAGGTCTTTGGCAAGCCAGGAGCATATATAGAGAAGTAAGTAATGATGTCTTTAAGCAACAATTGAAGAAATGGGGTATGATTAGCCTCAAGTCGAGAAAGCTAAGAAGAGACACATTAACTTTCTTCAAGTATTTCAAAGATTGTCAAGTGGAAAGGTATTTGATGTACTGCATACAACTCTAGAGGGTAGACTAGGACCAACATGTGTGGAAGTTTCAGGAAACTAGACAACAGGTTTTTGTTTGTTTTAAACACATGAAATTTTACAACAACATTGTGAGGCACTGCTCCTGGCCAACCAAAGTTACATGCCAATCTTTCATGGATGTTACTAATTAAGAAATTTCTAAAAATGGATTTCCCCTATGTCTGGAAATACAAATTGTTAGAATATTCTAACAAATGTACCTCCAAAGATAGAAAAACAAAGAGATGTATTATTTCTACCTGATTACTCGCCCCACTCCAAGACATCTGTTGAACATTCCTTAAACCACATACTGGTTCCAGGCTTTCTCTGTGGAGGAGACTAGATTGCCATCCTTAGGGAATCTTGATATTCAGGGCCTGTGGTTGCCACTCTCCTTGGTGCTAAATGTAGGCTTGGGCCTTTTGGGCCTCCTCCCAGACTAAGATTTGCTGGTGTTTTGTATTGCTTTGTTTTTGTTTCTGTTTTTGTTTTACTTATCTCTACCCTGCTGCAATTCAGATTGCAACTCTTGCCTATTGATTTGCCTTCATATTATAGCTCCATAGCATTTGGATTACATCCTTACATCAAGATTTTTTTATCATTTTGCCTGCCTTTTTTAAATCTGGCACCCAGCCTGCCTTGACCCCAATCCACTGACCTCTCAAGAAAGATGAGTTATGGAAGAGATTTGAAATTTGAAGTTTGGAAGAGCTGCAGTAGGTGAAACATGACTTTCATATATCTCTCTTATTAAGCATTTACATTTCCAATCACTTGAAAACTCATGGTATATATATATATATATATATATATATATATATATATATAGTGATTATATAATTATATATATATATATAGTGATTATATAACTATATATATATATATATATATATATATATAATGATTCTTAGACATAGACATGAAGGCAAATATTAGATAAGGTATAAGGTGGGTATCTGGTTGAAGAAGAAAGTCTTAAGGGTATGATGAGGCCACTGATGAACTAGACATAAAAATGGGAATTTTTAACTTACAATTTGGTTTCTCTCATACATATAAAGCACTGTTCCTGGTAGCTGCAGATATCAGTTCTTTACACTACCATGGCTTTGCACGGAAATGAAAAGCTTTTAGTAAAGGTCACCACATGATAACTAGAAGAACCACACTGACAGGACATCTTGACGATAGAAGCAGAGATCTGATAAACTTGGGCTTTACAGAACAGTCATGCTCTGCAGATGAGAGGACACTGTTGGCATAGCATGGAAAAGTCTTCTATCCTTCTGTCGGGTCTCACCAGACATAGAGAACTTGATGGGAGCATTGTTCCCTGTAGACCCAGGGAGCTAAGATTGAGCTCAAATGAGAGAATCTTGGAAACCGAAACTTAAAAGAGGAAAAGGAAACACTAATGGAAAAGAAGAATATGATGCATAATGGAAGGAAAAGCCTGAAAATCTCTTACATTTAATGGTAATTAACTTGTATAAAAACTTGCACAGAAGCCAAACCACTTAAGGTTCATAAATTATATAGCCAGATTTTAATGGTAAAATTCCTTGAGGAAAGGATTCATTCAAAGTTCACTATTTATAATTTATAAAATATTGCTGTACCCAGTTGTGCAGTTAGTAAATGCTTTCCATGATACCTGTGATTTTGATTGAAAGAGAAGAAGATCCCCTTTAAATTAAGGGGGAAAATAGAAACATTGTTTGGGAAATACAACAAATGAAACAGTTAATCCTCAAGATTCATCCAGTGAGGTTTTGTGATTCAATAATATTTCATATAAAGAACTTTGAGGGTGAAAGAATCTACACTTTTTCATAGTTTAGACCAATCTTTTCATAGCTGGTCAAATTCAAGGGCAAGTTTATTAGTTTTAGAAAAATTATACAAATTGGGAAGAGCCACTAAAGAGGTAGCCCATTTATTGAATAATTCTCTTTGAAAGTTTTTTTTTCTTGAATAAAATATTCTCTAGAGCTAAGGTGTCCCAGTGTCCACTTGAAAAGCCCTTATTCTCATATATTACCCAATGTGATAAACAAATAGAAAGGCCCATTTCTCATCATCTCCTCCACCCCTTATTTTTCAACACCACAGTTGTTTCAGACATTTTGGTGCTACTTATATCCACTCAGAAAGAAAGCAGTATTTGATCCAGTGCTACGTAATAGCCAGAGGAGGAAGGAAGCTGAACATGTCCAAGAAAGAATTCCTATGGGAAATTCCACGTTGATGGCAGGGCACCCTGCCTGAAACCCTTAGAGTAAAGTAGGCCCTCCACATGTGCTGTCTCCTGTGGTTAAATAGTCTCCCTAGCAGTAATTAACCTCAGTTGGAGCAGGTTAAATATCAGCAACAAATGTTGGACTTTCTTCCACTGAAACACAGATGAGACTGTTATGAAAGCACTTAAAGTTAGCCTCTGAACGTGGCTTCTACATCTATCAAACAGAGGTCATATCAGCTACCTCACAGAGTTGCTCTAAGGCATTTGGGTCATTGTAGGGGCACAATAACTATTGGGGTTTTTTCCACCTTTTTCTCAAAGCTCTGTTAAGCAGTATTAAAAAAGAAAATTAACAAAGTAAGTTCTTTTTAAACGTTTGTTTGTTTGTTTGTTTGTTTGTTTGTTTAGAGAGAAAGAGAGCAAGCCAGGAAGCGATGGGGAGAGAGGGAAAGGGAATCCCAAGCAGGCTCCTCACTGTCAGCGGAGAGCCCGACAAGGGCTCGGTCTCACGAACTGTGGGATCATGACCTGATTTGAAATCAAGAGTTGGACGGTTAACTGAGTGAACCACCCAGGCACCCCCAAACTAAGTTTTTCTTTTTGCCAAACACCTAAGTATCATTTGTCCCTGAAAGTCTTACATCTTCATACTAAGTAAAGTCTATGATGGATCCATCTTCTCCTGAGGGGAGGCTCCACAGGGTGGCTTACTTTGAATACCATGATTGAATATGACAAATAGGGCTGCTGACAAAGCTCTTGGCTTATCCAGTTGTCCTAGAGGAAGAAAACACATACTCCCAGGAGAAAGCCAACTTGGAGAGGCAAGTGTTGACTGTCTGATGTAATTCTAAATTGAAAATTTATAAGGAAAACAAGATCTTTTTCAGTGGTCAAAATGATAGAAGGTGGAAAAATAAGAAGATAATGTAAAGTAACTGTAATAGGTATGAGGTTTCATTTGGTGGTGATGAAAGCGTTCTAAAATTATATAATGATGGTTGCACAACTCAATGCGCCAAAAACACATTGAATTTCACACTTAAATAGGTGAGTTTTATGTAATGTAAACTATATCTCAGTAAAGCTGTTCATTTTTTTGAGGGGTGAAAAAGTGATATTTTCCAACAGCATAGGCACTGAGGACAAGAAGGCTTGGGTTCAGATCCCTATGACTTTATGGTAAATAGTTGGGTGGCCCTGGGTGAGTTATTTAATGAGCCTGCACCTCAGTTTCCTCATCTCTCAAGTAGAGATAAGAAGACCTCCTTCTGGAGTTGTTGTGAGGATAACTGGGATAATGTATGTAAAACGTCTTCCAGAATGCTTAACTTATTTTTTTTTAATTTTTTTTAACGTTTATTTATTTTTGAGACAGAGAGAGACAGAGCATGAACGGGGGAGGGGCAGAGAGAGAGGGAGACACAGAAAGCAGGCTCCAGGCTCTGAGCCATCAGCCCAGAGCCCGACGCGGGGCTCGAACTCGTGGACCGCGAGATCGTGACCTGAGCTGAAGTCGGATGCTTAACCGACTGAGCCACCCAGGCGCCCCCAGAATGCTTAACTTAGAGAAAGTCCTCAGCAATGCCAGTCATCGGGCATGGGGGAATTTGCTGGTACTGACAGTGTGAATAGAAGTAGGTCTTCAGTGTGAAAGTTCAGAGCCTATAAGAAGTCTTTATGAGAGAAAATTTAACCTTCCCATTTGAGGATATATTTCTTTCTCCAAAACTATATTAAGGAAAATTGAGTCCATTTTATTCCTTCAATAAGCCCTTCTTCATTCACCCTTTCTCTGAGCTGACCTGGAAAATCAGCTAATTCACTTATACAAGTATGTGATTAGAAATCAGACAAAATCTGTAAGCTCTTCAAGGAAAGCAGGACCTTTAACATCCCCCCCCCCCGACCCCCCAACCTGATTTCCTTTACAATGAGAAAGCTGAGTTGCACAAAGGAAAAGGCATTGAACAGGTCCTGTATCTTAGTATTAAAGGGCCACCAACTGAATCCTTCTGCAGCAGACTGGTCTTTTCATGGGAGGGTGATGCAGGCAAAAGAGAATCCTTGCTGGAAAGCTGAACCAGGGACTTTGTGGGGAGATGGCCCTGAGAGTCCCAGAGCAACACTGGCAGTTCTCAGGCTGCAGGAAACCTCCCTATCCCCCCAACTTAGATCCTGTATTTATTTCTCCAGTTCACTCAATATACATGTAATAAGTGCCAGCTTTGTCCAAAGTAGTACAGTAAGTGCTTACTGTTTATCCCTGAACAAGGCAAATGTGGTGTTCTCTGTCTTAAAAGCGGACATTCTGGTGGGAAGATCAAGAAAAAACAAGTTAAAGAGAAATTAAATAATTACAAATTGTACCAAGTTATGAATAAATCAAAGGGCTAAGAAAGAGAACAGCAAGCAAGTGCTTCCTTTCCCAGTGGGTCTGTCTGGCCACATCACATCACTAGAATAGCCCTTTCCATCCATTTTCACATCTGTGAAAGGGAAAAAAAAATGCCCACATCACAAAATGTAACCCAAGCCCATTCAGTGAATGCACAATATTCTGGGTCAACTGGTCTTTAATTTATGTTTAATTATCCAGATAGGTTACTGCTTAGGCTCTGTCTTACAGAAGACAGTGGCTACATGAGTCCAAAGAGAGACAACTCATTGAAAGTAATTTGAATATATTACAGAACTTAGATAGGAATCGCTGTGATGATTATCTCATGGAACATTTTTAAACATGTGTTCAGGCTAAGTCCTTCCACCACAACTTTCAAATGTAAGTACTTTTACTTATTTCTTTGTTTTGTGAGCTGGATGGGGAGCTGATCCCAAGACAACAGCTTCTGCTCTCTAATAAACAGAGACAAGAATCTTTTTCAGCATTTCAGATAACAGAATAGTCATAATAATTGTGTAAATACACAGGAAAAAGTGTTTTTCATTTGCTGTCTTATAAAATAATTAAAATCCGCTTCTACAAATATAGCGAGATTATTTTTTATAATTTAAGGAAATGTATTTTGTGAGTGTATAATGTATAATAAAGTAGGTTTTCCACTAGATGTTAATGACTAAATCAGTGGCTTCAAGTAGAGTTGGTTTTGCACCCCAGGGCATATTTGGTAATGTCAGGAAACATTTTTGTTTGTCACAACTGGTGGGGAGTGCTGCTGGCATCATAGGAATAGAGAGGCCAGGGATGCTGCTAAAAAATCCCTCAATGCAGAGGACAGCCCCTTCTCAACAAAAAATTATGTAACCCCAAAAGTCAGTAGTACTGAGGTTGAGAAACCCTTGCCTTAATCAGTAAAACTTGTTATCATAAATTTTAAGATGTGAATATTTAGTTCTCCAAGGTGAAAGCCATAATTTTTGATAAAGTATAATGATTTTTCAGATAAACCGCCATAGTAAATATTTAACACGGTGAGTTCTAGTTTGATCAAAGAAAACAAGTTTCTCTTAGTTTAAGATACCTTTTTTTTTTAATTTTTTTTTAACATTTATTTATTTTTGAGACAGAAAGAGACAGAGCATGAACGGGGGAAGGTCAGAGAGAGAGGGAGACACAGAATCCGAAACAGGCTCCAGGCTCTGAGCTGTCAGCCCAGAGCCCGATGCGGGGCTCGAACTCACGGACCTCGAGATCATGACCTGAGCCAAAGTTGGACGCCCAACCGACTGAGCCACCCAGGCGCCCCTAAGATACCTTTTTTAAAAAAAAAATCACTATTCCTTTCCTGGGGACACTTACCCAGGAGTGTCAGCCGAATGCAGACAGTGACAAACAGATAACTTCAAATTTAAGTATTAAAGTTCGTATGCTTTAACTTGGGGAAGTTCC
Source organism: Panthera tigris (assembly GCF_018350195.1). Classification (NCBI taxonomy): domain Eukaryota; kingdom Metazoa; phylum Chordata; class Mammalia; order Carnivora; family Felidae; genus Panthera; species Panthera tigris. The sequence continues at coordinate 126,061,256 of NC_056661.1, read as the reverse complement.
TCAAACTCATCACAGGGTATGTTTATTTGCAAGTTAAGCAGAATTCAGATATGTTTATGGTGGCAGGTATGGTTATGCATATGGCACTTAACTAGAATAGACCCCATGACCTAGTCATGGGGGAAGAGTTTGCAGCTGTGGTGCAGCCAGAATCTTCTTATTGAGACAGATCCTTGAATGCTGATGCATTCATTGATCCCATAGGGAGCAAGTGACACTGAGGTGGCTGCATCTACTCATTGGGTATTTGTTCTCCTCCTTATCCCCTGTTATGCCTCAAGTGATCACAGGCCAAAATGGGCCCCACTTAACTGGGGCCAGGCTGGTGTTCCTGTTCATTACTGAGGCTTAGACCCGCTTTCGTGATCAGCCCCGCTCTCTCGGTGGTGTTTTAAAGCTCGTACAAGCTACCAAAAGTCGGATATGTATAGAGAAGAAATTCTGTAGCACGCAGGTACCCTGATTAATGAGCTGTTTCTGTATGTAACAAGCTATTTTGTTCAGTTAGGCTATAAAATGCAATGCCAGGTCATTTGTATTCAACATACATGTTTTGCAGACAAATTGCTAGAGGCTGGGGACAGAAGGGTGAGCCAGCCCTAGCCCTGCCCTTCTAGACATTTATTCACTTATATGACTCAAAGTTTTTTTTTCTCCTTTACAAGTTAAAGAAATACCAACATCAACTACTGAAGAGGAATTGTGCAGACTCTTTTTTAAGGGTTATGTTTGATTGTTCCTAAGCCATAATTTCTTTATATGGGAATCTGTGACTTATAAACACAAAAGAAGAATTTCTGTTTCATTATAAGCAAACAGTGAGCTGTCCCCAGCCTTTCCCAATCTCTTCCACAAACTGAAAGGATCTTGAAAACCCCTTTGTGCCTTGTACTGGAATTGTTTAGAGAGTTCCCAGGTTCCCTTTAAAAAAATCAGAAAGCAAATTTATATCAGCTGTTATGTTGCTCCAGAAATTCCCTTGATCTCTCAAAGATCTCCCTTCTCGATCTATCAAAATCTCATGCAAGGTACACATTGTTGCTTTCACCTTGATCTCTCCATGAGTTTCAGATTGTTAGGGTTAACTTTAGCAGACATGTGCCTTGGTCTTTGATTTGTCTCATGCTTTGATTTTTTGTTTTGTCTTGTTTTCATCATTCTCATTCTCCCATTGGATTCATCAATGATTATAAACTATCAAAACATCAAACCTAAACTTCTGCTCTAATGAGAGCAGACACACTAGGGTTCTTTCCTCGGCCGATCTAAAGCCTGGAGGGCAGCCCCAAGTGGGATGCTTACAGTGCTGTCTTTCTCCAACAAGAAGGTGGCTGGTCAGAGGCCTGGGACCCTTTATTCTCTCATTATTTAGTGCTAATACTTTGGGATTCCTTGTGTGAAAAATATAAAGAAGGCTTGATGTTTCTGGTAGAATCATCTGAGATGGTTCTGACTTCTAACAAATATTACTATGTATGTATAGAAAACATTTTTCTCCCTTTCAAAGGCTGACCTTGAGTTAGTCTGTTGAAATTGTGTATAATTGCTGGGCAGTTGTACATAGTCTATAATTTAAAAAGGAGACAGGTAAAGTATATGTTTTAGGTGACAGTGAAAGATCAGCTGGCTCTTGGCTTTACTTATGTTCAGGAAGCAGGGAAGTGGTATATAGGCATAGGTGGACACCACGAGTATAAACTGAGGATTGATTTAGAGTTTGGCAAGATGTTTCTGCAGGCTTTATCCACAGAAGGCTGCCTCTAGTGTAACAATGTGGCTCCCGGGCCAGCAGGGTGGAGGAGAGGTCATGAGGCCTGCAGGGAGCAGACAGCTTCACGTGGGTTGGAAGGTTTTATTTCACCTCTCAAAGCCTCAGTTTTCTTCATCTCAAAATAAAGATTATTCTAAACCTCACAGTAGCTACCTAATGTGTGATAATGTGTGGGGATATCCTTTGTTAACTCTGAAGTATTGCATAAAATATACTCTTTATCATGGAAATATAGACTATTCTGTAATTTTAGACTATCTTAGGGAATTTAGGATAAGCAAGACTTTATTGAACTATTTTCCTTTTCTCTTAATTCCTTTGTGGAATGAGGCAATGCATAAATATATAAGTAACTTCCTCCTCCCAAGTTCAAATAAGAGGTATTTTTAAGATTTAATAGAGAATAAAGGACAGGGAAATTGCTGTAGAGCAAAAGCAGTCAGTGAAGGGAAAAAAGCATTTAAAAAAAGCTTTTGAACTATTATGATTTGAAAAAAATATGTACCATCTTATCAAAATAGAGAAGTTTTTTTGTAATGATGATATGTCAGAAGTTTAGGGCAATAAGTAGAGAATGCAAAATCTTAGCTTCTTGTACCACTAATTTTTTTTAACAAACTATATCTTTTAGTACACTGTTAAACTTACAGAAAAATGAGAAGATAGTACAAGGAGTTTCCATATACTCTGCTCCCAGATTTTGCTCTTATCTTAGTATGATACATTTGTTACCATGAATAATAGTAATATTAACTAAAGTGCATACTTTCTTCATGTTTCCTTGGTTTTTACTTAATATTCTTTCACGAACCTACCCCAGACACCATTTTATATTCTGTCATTGACTTATACTCTAGTAAGTCCAGAATGTAGTCCTAGGTTCTAAGGGTCTCTTATTGATCATCCTTGTAAAGCATTCAGAGCCTCATAATGAACGAGTAAAATTACCTCCATTCCAGAGCTCAGCTGTATAACCACTTTATCTGAGCAAAACATAGGCAAAACCTATTATGGGCATTTAAAAATAGCCTGGAACAGCCTCAGTAAATTACAGAGTGTCAACCATGTTCATGAACATCACTTCTAGCATTACTTCTCTAATTCATACTTATTTATTTTTTACACACATTTCTAACACCTTTTGTACCATAGAATGTTTTGAAGCTTTCAAAATGAGTCCACTACCCATAAACAGCTGAAGGTTACTTAAAATCCTAGAATAAATCTCAGTCAGGAGACCCAGAAGATAGTGTGGATGAAAGTGTTATTCTTTTAACGATTTTAAAAGCTTTTGAATTCAGCATCATGATGAGTAAAAGCGCCTATGATCTTGATAATAGGAATGTATAAGTGTTCAAGGATGTGGATAGTGAAACTCAATGTCTAAATCTAGGCTCTGCTTATCTCACAGGAACTTTTCTAGAACTTTCTGTGGAGTATACAGATGAACTATAAATCATCTTTTAAAAGCTAGAAGTAATCAAACAACTCACTAATTGGGGCTTACTATTTCACCTGAGAGGCGGTACCACCCCTCCCAACCCCCACCCCACTGGTTATTCCAAGCATCCCCAGTTGACCTGAGAGACAGGAATGGCCATTACAATCATTGTCCTTGTTTGTTAGTAAGCACACTCACCATAAGGCAGGTTAGAGAAAAGTTGTAAGGACACTGAGACAGAGCTCTTTCCTGTCCATGCCTCACTGAGGATTTTCACATCTGCTCCAAAATAGCTATTTGCTGTATCTCAAACAAAACAAAAGCAAAACAAAATACAAGCAAATGCCTGTTTATTGTAATTATTTAAAAAATAAATGAGTTGGTTGTAGCACTTTTCCCTTATAAATATATACAAACATCCCATGCTTCTCCCCTCTGCCCGTGTCCAATGCGTATAAAAAAGACTACTCATTATTTCTAGCCCCTTTTTGGGCAGTAGGGATAACATCACTGTAATAAAGTGACAGAAGAACACATCTCACAAACCTCAAAAATGAGAACCCTGTTGGGGCGCCGGGGTGGCTCAGTCAGTTAAGCCTCTGACTTTGGCTTAAGTCATGATCTTACGGTTCGTGAGTTCGGGCTCTGTGCTGATAGCCTGGAACCTAGAGCCTGCTTCTGATTCTGTGTCCCCTCCCTCTCTCTCTGCCCCTCCCCTGCTCACTCTGTCTCTGTCTCTGTCTCTGTCTGTCTTTCTGTCTCTCTCACTCTCTCTCTCTCTCTCAAAAATAAATAAACATTAAAAAAAAAGAGAACGCTGAATTCTTTCTCTGGAGCTGGCAGCACATCTGGCCTTTAGCCTGGCCCCTTCCCCACTGGTTTCCTCTCCTTCGTGTGACTGTTCTATTGCCATGAGTTCTGTACACACACAGAACTCACATCAGTCCCCTGGCTGCATGTTAGAATAACTAGGGAGCTTTTAAATCATGTTCTGGCTCAGGCTCTGATTGTTTAATTTAGAGCATCTGGGGTAGACTCAGACCTCAGCAGTTTTTTTGTAAATGGGTATATTGAGATACAATTTATACAGAGTGGAGTTTACCCTTTTTGTGTGTATAGTTCTTTGAATTTTGAGACACACACACACACACACACACACACACACACACACACACACACAGAGTCATGCAGCCAATACCACAATCAAAACATAGACTATTTGTAACACCCCCCCCCCAAACTCCACTGTGCCCTTATAGTCAACCTCTCCCCCTACCCCATCCTGGAGACTGTTTATCTGTTTTTTGTGGCATCAGTATTTTTTAAATGTAGGTGATTCTTGTCTGCAGCCAAGGTTGAGAACTGTGGTCAGTAGAGCTGCCGGGCAGCCTTTAATAAAATCCAGGGACACAGGGGAGGAAGGCTGCAGTGTCTTGTCAATACATTCAGGAAATCCATCAGTTTATCTCATAACTAGACTTCCTTTATGACTATTAGCTGAGAGAAGACCGGTCTGTTGCTTGTGTTTGTTGTGGTTGTGTCTTTGTTTTAGTCATGGTCTGAAGAGAGACAGGAATGGAGTGACTGGGGGGCTCTGAGACTTTGCCCAGGGGAGGCAGACCACCCATTCCTGCCCCGGTGCAGTTTGTGGTCACCACACACACACACACACACACACACACACACACACACAGTTCTTTCTAGGTATCTGCACTGTTCTCAGCACTGTGGACACAACAGTAGGCTGCATGTACAATGTCCCTGCTTGAATGAGGCTTACTGCAAGTGGGTGGAGATAGGCAATCAGCAAATAAAAACCTACACAAGGAAGAAAATGTCATGTTGTCTTACAAAATGCTGTGCACAGAACTGAATGGGGTGATCTGATAGAGGCTACTTTAGACTGGGTATGAATGTGAAGAGGTCACATTGTTAAGCCAGGACCTGAATGTCACAAGGAAAGCAGCCATGCAGAGTTAAGGAATGTTCCGGGCCAAGGAAACAGCTAGTGTAAAGACCTTACAGTTGGAAATAAAATTCGTGGGTGTTGGGACAGCAGGAGGTCAAAGTGTCTAGATGTAGGGGCAAGGGAGGGGCAGTGGAGATGAGGTGGGAGAGGTGGACAGAGGGCAGAGCTCCTGGGGCTTCATAGAATGACATCTAAGTAGATTTCATTCTCTGTGCAATAGGCCTGTGATTTGAAGCAGCAAATCACACGTTGTAATGCGTTTTAAAACCTCACTTTGAGTGCCATGTGGAGAATGCATTATAGCAGGTGGAGTGGGGATGAATGGAATTGAGGAAGACTAGTTAAGAGACTGGTGAGGTGAGACGACAGTGGTTTCCTTACCGTGGGGACAGAGAACAGTGGCCCCACTGATGCTGTAGACGTGTGAGAAGTGACCCCTCCAGATTTACAGTGGATCAGGTGTGGAGTGCCAGGGGAAGTGCAGAAGTCTCAGATTGTGGAATTGAACTTATGATCTCTTGTGGTAGATTTCCACTGGCCTCTCCCCATATAACCTGAATCTTTATTATAGCTTGCTGAGCCCAAAGATGTTAAGCTATAACCCAAACCTGACATCACCAATGTGGCAACTGGGTAGGTCAGCTTGAGTGACATGCTCCTGCAGATTAACCCAGGGAAGAGAGAGATGAGGCTGTGAATGAGAAAAATCAGTACCAAGAAGTAGGAATGGGGTTAACAGGGAAGCTTTTGATTAATTACTACAATACTGCCTTAAACAAACCAGGTTTTACAAAAAGATCTGGCTCTGCATATACATTTACAGTGAAATGCAAAATAAAACGTGAAAATTAAAAGTACCTGTGAACGCATAATTCTCCTGAGAAAAACAGAGCTGTTGAAACCACATGAAAGAAGGTACCTACGTGATGAAACATAAAACATGAACGTCTTTATTTTCAAAAGTGTAATTAGCCACAAGCATTTCATCAGGATAGCAAACAGAATGAAGAACACCTAGGACCACATTGGGTAACTCGAAGGACAGCAGCTCAGTTCAGGATGTGCACCTGCGTGGTGGTTGCTCCGCCATATTGACCTGTGTGCTCTTGTGGGCAAGGTCATCACTGTGCATAGCTTGATACTCACATTTTTACTCCCCTTTCTTTGGCCAGTATTTCAGGAGTTGTGACTTCATTCTTGTTCGCTGCACTTCTTTTAAACTTATGTCAAAAACTCATCCTTTTTGTCTCCTTGGTAGTACTTTTCAAACAATGACTCCATCCTGCTTCAAACTCCCTCACTCTGGCTGAGAATTTCTGGGAGAAATTGGAATATATATATAACTATCTATATAGAACATTCAACCAGGAAGGTCATTGGCTACCTTGCTGATCAACAGTGAACTCTTGAGTTATCATTGGAACAGCATTGTTTTATATATATACCTTATATATTTCAGGTGCCTATAGCCCATCCACTATAAATAAAGCTCCATGGCTATAAAATGACAAATGGCGGGGCACCTGTGTGGCTCAGTTGGTTGAGCGTCTGATGATCCCACGGTTCACGAGTTTGAGCCCTATGTTGGGCTTTGCACTGACAGTGCCAAGCCTACTTGGGATTCTCTGTCTCCCTCTCTCTCTCTGCCCCTTCCCTGCTCACACATGGGCTCTCTCTCTCTCTCCCTCCCCCTCTCAAAAATAAATAAATATTTAAAAAATGACAAATGGTAACAATCTTTGCATTGTCCCTTTTCCCTAAAGACATTATACGGACAGCCAAGGTGGTGCAATGATGGAACTGAGTGTTATTTTTCTTTATTCCTTTCCTATAAGGAATGTTAACATCACCTATTCTATATGCTACACTTTTCTTTCATCTCCCCAGCTTCCTATCCCCAATTAACTTTCAGACTTATATAGAATTTTGATGATACACCTATAAGGGAGGCACAACACCTATTTCTCACACCCACCATATATATCTTTTTAAATGTTTATTTATTTTGGGAGAGAGCCAGAGTGAGAGGCAGAGGGACAAAGAGAGAGGGAAGAAGAATCCCAAAGACTACACCATCAGCACAGAGCCTAATGTGGGGCTTGATCCCACAAACTGTGAGATTATGACCTGAGCTGAAACAAAGAGTCAGATGCTAGACCTACTGAGCCACCCAGGCACTCCTTACACCCACCATATTTTGGCTGATGTGGTGGGCTTTATAATGTCCCATCCCTCCTTCTCTGGTAGAGAAATACACTAACTGGCGGTAACATGATGTGAGAAACATTCACTACTTTAAGTTTGATACTGGCTTCTTTTGTTCTAGGGCCCACTATAAATGGAGTCATTTCTTGGGGAGGAGGAGAGATTTGCTGCTCTTAGAGTGTTGTACATCACATTAGGCACATACTCATAACAGCCAGATGCTCTAGTGTTTATATTTCTGCTATTTTTGTGTCAGTCAAATGTTATCGTCATACTAATACTAGATCTTCCCATGGGAATTCACTTCTGTTGGTCATGGATTCGAAGACCTAACATGCAAAAACTCTGTTCAGTATCACAACTACTTTTGTCTTGAAAAAAGTCACCTGTTTAACCTGTGCCAAAGGGAGTACTCATGAGTAAAATGATCTCAAACTCTTTCTATTCAGCTTTAGTTTTATGCTCTGAGAATGGTTTTGTCTGATAGTAGATGTCTAGGCTGAGCATCCATCTTTCTAATATTTCACTGTCCAATATGTTAGCTACTAGCCATGTGTGGCTATTTAAATTTGAATTAAGTAGAAATAAATAAAATTTAAAAATTCATTTCCTTAGGCATCCTAGCCACATTCCACACACACACACACACACACACACACACACACACACACACACGCACATTTCCATTATCACAGGAAGCTCTGCTAGACAGCATTATAATGTAACATCTTTCCTAAGTAAAATGAAAATTTTAAGTCATTGCATTTTTAATTATCCTGGATTGGAGCCTACATTTTCTCTTAAACCATCATTATGTTGATCATATAGAGAGAGTAGATCAAAGAAACCATTTTACCTCAGACCGCGGCATGTCATGATCTTCCATCTTACGCTCTGAAAATATGTGACGCCACCCGTGTTGTGAGCCTGTGTGTGCCCATGTGAGTGTTCTTACAAATGAAGTCACATCTATTTATAGCAGTAGTGATTTGTTTCTTTAAATATGACACAGAACTTTTCCTAATCCTTTGAATATGTTTTTTAAAAAAAAGAAAATTAGAGTTTCCTGAGTTTGGGAAAGTAATATTAGAAAGAAAACATGTAAGCAAGAAAAAAACTTGTCATATCTTTTCATGTCCAGCCTCCGTTGCTAAGAATTCAAGGTGTAGGTGATGCTTAGAATATTTAGAAAAAGTAACAACTTCGATGGTAAGAAATAAGAAGAGACTGGAAAGTCTATCCCAAAATATTGTGAACATCCTTTGGGTTACTGTCATGGGCTTAATTCATTGGTTCCACAAGGTTTGTACTAACATAAGAGAAGTTGTCCTGTGAAACCAGGGCACATCTGGGAGGAGTTCCGGGGACATGAGTCAGCACAGGCAGGTCACAGACCTAAAGCATCCAAGGGCAGGATGAACCTGGGGCTGAGGCACATTGTGTGTCCCATGAGACTAGAGCCAAGCAGGCAGGAGAAAAGGCAAGAATGTTATAAGCAAGGGAGACTTTGGAACTGATGGGAAGGGAAGTGCAAGGGTGCGTGTAAAGCTGGATGTTCCCCAGCAATTGTTGCCAAGAAGCTCATAGCCTCATGCTCATTTCCTTTGGCTTCCACCGAGGTGTCTGTGTGGTTCCCTGATTGAAAAGCACAGGGCCATGCAGGACAGTTAAGGGATACATCTTTTGGGGATCTGGTGGATGATGGACAGAGCAGATGGGTGCACTCAAGCATTGTGTCTGTTAAGTCAGAGCTGTCATCTCTGAAAACTTTTGACTGCAGTCTCTAATCAGTGTCTTTCAAATAGGTTGACTTTTCCATAATTTCTACAGTTCTTTTTATTTCATATTTAACACTTAAGGGTGTCAGCTGCCCAATTAACTGTATGCTGAAGCCATAGATTAGTGTATCTGTGTGAACATTTTGATATCATTCAGTCAAGATGAGATGATGTCTTGAAGTAAAAACAAAAAGCCCTTTGAAAATGGCCTGTCTGGTTAATAAGGGTTTATATTCTGTAAGAAAAACACTCAGAAGTTTGGAATATAATAGCGTTAGAGAGAGAGAAGAGAAGAGAAGAGAAGAGAGGAGAAATATCAACAGATCCAGATTTTAAATGTTATCCCCACTGACATTTATTTTCATGCACTTAGAGAGCAACCCAACCTTGACTTCTGATTTCTCGAACTTGGTTTTGGGTTGGTGAGGGAGATGGGCCAGTGACCGATTTCTGTGGGTTCCGTCACAGATTGGTTTTTTGCCTCAGCTCATTTCCCCTCCTTCCTTCTCCCTCTGTCTGAATTTTCTCCAGAACAAAGATGGCCTTGCTTGTCTTTGTCACATTTCTTTGCCAGAAGCTGCAGGCCTGCGTCCAGTCTGCTCAAGCCCTTCATGGCCTGGCTCTTGGCACTGCCTGCTGAGTCCTCACCACGGGAGATGGTTTTGTCTTCCCAGATAGTAGCCCAGTTATTTTCCAGTCTCCTTGGCTATAGGGGTTAGTGGACAGAATTGGCCAGAACCCAGTGAAAGAGTGGCTGATCAGGTGTTTGGCCTAATTGGAAAGGGAAAATGCAAACATAAATATCAACCGGAATAAAAACAAAAGCTTTTAAGGGTTAATGAAAATAATAGTAAAACATGTGTGACTCCCCCACTTAATGCACAGGAACTGTTGCATCAGACCTATTCCCATAAGAAACCTCTTCATCACAGATTTTCTTTTCTTAAAACATTAAATGGCATATGCTACTCTCTTTACACAAGAGAATTGCCATTTTGTTTGCCGTGAGATTGACTAGTGGATGTAGAAAATTCCAGCAATAAACTTTCAACTCCTCATTTTATTATTTTGTTAGAAGCTTACCTTTTGTTCAGTAATAACCTCCTTGGTATTTCTCACTAGCAAAGTCCTCACTCCTCCCCATTTTACCACCTTCTTTCCTCTACCCCACCTCCCATTTACACTGACCACTTTATTCTCCTATGATTTCTGCAAACTCAGGCTCTCAAAGTGATCTTTGTTTCTTTCATCTTCTCATCCACGTTCAATTTATCGAAAATCCGTTTTGAATATTTCTCTCACAGACATCCAAACCCTGGTTATATCACTTCCAGGTTACTGGATCCTTTCCAGAAGCTTCCCTCCAACCCCAGTCTTGCACCTATTTTGAAAAAGAGGGAACAATTCCACAACCAAAATGCATGGCTCTTTTTTGTAAACTTTCTTCTGATTTTTAATAATTCCTAGAACTCAGCTCAATTACCACATGTGATACCGGAACATCTTTGAAGATACTTTTTATACATTTTCTTTGATTTTCTCAGCTGTGCGAGGTTGTGAGAAATTAAGTAATTCACCCAGAAAACATATGTCTGTTCTGTGTTGGAAAGTGGACCACTACTTAAGTCTGATTTCTTTCTTTTGCACAGTGCTGCAGTATAATTCAGAGATTCACTCACTGTTTACACCCTTTCTTCATCTTCTGTTGTCTTTATTCTGCACCACTGAATGTTCTGGATCACCTAGCCCTTTGAAGCTGCCTTCGGCATTGGATAGTTTTTCTCTCAGTGTCCTCTGTGTGTCCTTTTCTTGGCTTTTGGAGAATCAATTCTGATTATCTTGGATGTGGATGTTCATACCTGATCATGGGACAAATTGCTTTGCAATTCCGTTTCATGTTCTGTATTCTGATAGAAACCCCTATCATCAAAGACACTGCATTTGCCTCATATCCTCATAGATTCAACATACCCCTACCTTCTGGGAATGAACATCCGGGCCTTGGCTATGGCATGCTGACCTGTTTGAAAGTTATAATCTAGTGTCTGGAATTTTTCCTCCTAAACACATGTTCTAGACATTGTTTTTGCTTCATTTTCACCCAACATTCATGATAACAAAGCTCTATTTTCATAAGAGCACTTTTCTCCTAAAAAATCCTAAGTGATGTGAACATTATCCATCTTTGCAGTGTGCCTCTGAGGTAAGTGGGTGGCAGTATTTTTATCGCTTTCTATTAAAGCCGAGGCAGAATTCACTGCACCAGGATCCCCTGGAAAGCAGAGCGATCTGGACTTAGTGAGTCTCTGCTCTGTTTCATTTATTGGCCACCATAAACCTACTCCTGGTAGAACTGTGCATAGAAGCATCTTTGCAGGCAGACTTATATGCATGCATTTAAATGGCTTCCAAGAGACGTTGATTATGGAATTTGGAGTCTGAATGTAAGTGGAATTTGAAATGAGCCTGACTGGGAAATTGTTCTGAAAGAAAAACACATTCAGAACTATGAATTAGATTCTACCCATCCTAAAGTCCAATTCAAATGCCAATTTCTGTAAGAAAATAAACCCATCTTTTCCCTGGATTTTTTCATAACCCTTTGCATGTTCTCCCTTGGTGGTATTTAAGTCACTGTACTTAATTCTGCTGCTCCTCTGTGCAGAGTCTGTGCCTGATTCACCTCTGCAAACAGCCAGTCAAAATTTTTTTCTGGAATGACAACAAAAGAATTAACCTCTATTGTGTATCACCATTGTGGAGCCTAAAAATTCTTCCAGCGGCAGCTCTGGAGTGCCCTAGGTGACATGAAGAAGATGGCACCCATCTGACTGTCCTCTCACTTTGCTTCATGTTCACTACTTGACCACTGATGATGCTGGAGAATGCCTCTGTCCTTGGCTGAGCATCCGAGTATCATAACCAAGGAAAGAATGTCCAGCCAGCCGTTTATCAACAGCAGCTCTGGGAGACCAGCTTCAGGAGCCAAACCTGCAGGGTGTTGTGCAGTGTCTGCACCTCCTTTGAGTGTTCCTGCTCCCCATCGATGACAGGGCAGAGCAAGGCTGGCCAGCTACTGGCCTCTCGGGAGTAGTGGGAGCTTTAGACATGCCAGGTCGTCAGAGTATCTGCTGCTCTGATGAAAGGCACTTCAAGCAGAGTCGCTTGTTAAAAATAAATAATGCCAATTCCCAAGCTGCCCCTGGCTCTCTTAGATGTTTCTAAGAGGTGCCAAGGCAGCCCACAAAACATCAGTAATGAAAAGGAAGGGAGAGCAAGTTCTTTTTGTCATAACAGTGAACTGTGAGTCATGTCTCCTAACTCATCGAGAACATACAAAGGAAGCCAATCAGTGGGGGTGCACCCTAATAGGATGTTTCTCCAGTGACTCAGGCAGGCCTGGAATGAGGAGCAGCCCGAATCAAGCCAAACAAGTATATTTTTAAATCTGGGAGGGCGCGTTTCCTGGTACAATCTGATGATGAGTCCTACACACTTACATGCTTATTTTAGCACAGCCACTGAAATGTGTGGGCACGGTCTCCACAGAGCCTGCTCCTGTGGTCATGTTTTGTTTTGTCAGTGGGGATGCATGTTTAGTGGTTAGCAGCCGCTGGCAAGAGTAGATTGCAGTGCAAAACTTCAGTGTAAGGAGATGAAGAATTTTTGAATGTTGTGACTTCAGCAACTTCGTGCCATCAGACAAGAACCACTTTACAATGAACCATGCATTCCACAAGCATTTTTTTGAAGACCTAAGTACTGAGGATACAAAGACAGAGAAGGCAGGGTCCTGAGTCTCCAGATTCTTAGGATTCCTATGGGGAGACACAAAAGCACACAGAATTGGGAACTTGGCAGAGGGTGAGATGGAGACCCTTAGAAGTGTCAGCCAGTAGGTAATAGTAATAAAAGCATTCCATAGAGGAGCTAACAACTGCATTGGATCTTAAAGACCTACAGGACTTACCACTAAGAAGGGGAATGAGCTGAGGAAGGGTGTTGAAGTCCTACATTAAATCATATGCTCAAGTCTGGAAGTCTTGCAAATGGTGTATTTGAGCTTTTTCGTCATTTTATTTTGTTCTCAAAATTTTGAGATTGTTTTCTCCCTCTCCTCATAAATGCATTCCGGAAGTTTTATTTTTAAAAGCTTGCCCTGAAATTGGCTGATTCAGAGCTAGTCAGGGTCCACATTTATTAAGGATTTTGGACTTTATCTGAGAGATTTTAAGCAGAATGGCTTAATTATTTTCACTATGAAAAGCACTGATAAAACTAAACTCTTGTTGTTGCTATATCTGTGTCTTGCCGTGGCTGTAGTTAGATTTGAACAACCTCCTTATGAAGGCCAGTGAGGAAAACGGATGCATCTTGACGGTGGCAGACCATTTTGAAGCCTTTTGTCCTAACCTAGGAGAGCAGCGATGAGCACCTGAGCCAAGAGAAGTGGCAGGGAAAGGAAAGGAGGAAATATGTTTAGGATATGAAGGGGAGTGAAAGAGAAGCCAAGGCTGACCTGGATAGCCAAGTAGATTCATACCTGAGGTGGGAAACCCAGTAAGTCTGGATAATGAGTTCAGTTTGGGTCATTTTGAGTTTGAGGTGACTAAGGGACATCCAGGTAGACCATGTCCAGCAAGGAGCTGGTTGTCCAGAGCTCTGGGGGACTACCTGAGCTTGAAATGGAGATTTGGCAGCTGTGAGCATGGAAGTTGCAAGACTAGATGAGTTTTCCTAGGGCAAGAGTGAAGAGAGAGAAGAAGAGAAAGATGAGAACAGGACGTTGGGTAGAAAGAAGACCCGAAAACAAAGAACAAGACTATGAAGGAGACAAGAGAGTACAGTGAGATTGGGAAGAGCATATAAGTAGTGTTAGTGAACTGTTGTCATTCTGTTTTTCCCTCTAAAGTCTTGATGGCTGTTGGATAATTTTGAAGGCGTTCATGAGGAATCCACTTGCATGTATACACACTAGATATAATGTCTTTCTTAGTAGGAAATATGGTGTCATATTGGGTATCTTATGGTACATTCCAGTGACCATACATGGTGTCCTGGTCATTTGTATGTGTAAGAGAATAGCCCTAATAACAGAAATGGTCTCTGTTTTTAGAGAATTGGAAAATTTTTATAAAATGGAAGTTCCTGAGTACGTTTACCAGGGGAGAAGGAGAGAATGCTTTCAAACTATGAAGAACAAAATTGAATGACCAAAAATTAAAATAAAATAGCTGTCTACAAAAAATGAGAATTAAAGTGCCTGAGAGCATTAACTGTTATATCATGTGGAAGGAAGGTCTGAGAATTTCCATCAGAATCTTCCTACTGGGGTGAAAAGCACCTTAATTTTAGTCTTATCCTTATTTGGGTTTTTCATTAAGATGTGTCCTTATCTAAAATGACCTCCTTTTGGTGAGGGTTTAAAAAGAAAGAGAGAGATTGAGAAAGATGATGGCCAAGAAGCTGGAGGCCAAAATAACTCTTACTGAATTTGGTTTAAGGCGAATTCAAGTGGAGCAAAGTCTGCAATTGCATAACAATCACCCAAAAATATGCAAGGACTATATTGTATATATTGCAGGGGTTAATTATCATTTTATATCAGCAAGGCAGGGTAGGAGGAGGGGGAGTAGCAGATATTCAGTATAAGAAGAACTTAGATAATTAATGAAGGGTTAAAATGTATCATCACCCATCAGTTTAGGACTGAATTCTTTGGAAACACACATTCCTAAGGTAGAATCTATGCATGCATCCATCCCATTGGTCCAGGAACAAGAAACTAATGTTGGGACACCTGGATGGCTCAGTCAGTTAGGCGTCCGACTCTTGGTTTCAGCTCAGGTCATGATCTTGTGTTTTATGAGTTCGAGTCCCACATCGGGCTCTGCACTGACAGTGCAGGATTCTCTCCCCCTCTTTCTCTGCTCCTTCCCTACTTGTGTGCACTTTCTCTCTCAAAATAAATAAATAAACTTAAAAAAAATTAAAAAAGTAAAACAATGTTCAATTCACTGGAATACCAATTAGTCCACAATGCTGTGTAGGATGAAAAAAATAGTCTCATTAAAGCAGTAACAAGAGCTTCAACCTAATTCTATTAGTGCTTTTTATTTTTTTTATTTTTTTATTTTTTTAAATGTTTATTTATTTTTGAGACAGAGACAGAGCATGAGCAGGGGAGGGGCAGAGAGAGAGGGAGACACAGAATCTGAAACAGGCTCCAGGCTCTGAGCTGTCAGCACAGAGCCTGACGCGGGGCTTGAACTCACAAACTGTGAGATCATGACCTGAGCCGAAGTCGGACGCTTAACCGACTGAGCCACCCAGGCGCCCCTAGTGCTTTTTAATAGTAAAATAGTTTTTATCAACTGCAAAACTGGGAGCATTCTGGGAGCATTCCTAGTGAATGTGCCACATGCTACTCAAATTTATGTTTCAAGATACCACCAAGACACTGACAGCTGGTTTTTTGTTTGTTTGTTTGTTTGTTTGCTTATGAGTTTGGTTCTGTGAAATAAAGAGATTCAATCCTAACATAATCTTTTTTTGAAAAAAATCAGAGTGGGTGGGATTTTTTAAATGAGTAGATTTGATATAATTTGGCTCTTTATTGATGAGAGATTTTTTTTTTAATGTTTATTTATTTTTGAGACAGAGAGAGACAGAGCATGAACGGGGGAGGGTCAGAGAGAGGGAGACACAGAATCTGTAGCAGGCTCCAGGCTCCGAGCTGTCAGCACAGAGCCCGATGCAGGGCTCTAACTCATGGACCGCGAGATCATGCCCTGAGCCGAAATCAGCCGCTTAACCAACTGAGCCACCCAGGCGCCCCGATTGATGAGAGATTCTAAGATCTGATATACCTGGGGTAGTCATGGATCTGTGTGTGATCCGTCAGGGTCAAAGGGGCCCAGCAGCCTTAGATTGTGAATAAGAATTTATTATGTAAATTCTTATATAACCGTGTAATGGTTAGGACCGCAGCAGCAGCAACTACGTAGGTAAAAAGCTACCGGGGCAAGGAGACCTCTGAGTGAGTACACTGGTTACGCATATATTTGGTTCAGAGCATAGCTTCTGTAGGCTGATTGCCTCCTGCAAGCACATTCTGGCTGTGTGACTCAGACAAAGTCACTTAGCCTCTCTGTGCATTGGTTTTCTCACCTGTGAAATAGAGATGAAAATTGAACCTGGCTCACACTTAATTTTCATATAATTAAATCATTTTATAATTTTAAAGCACTGAGAATGGTGGCTGGTATATATGAAGCACTATATAATTGTTTGATGACAAAAACAGATTGGTCTGACTAGCTTTATTTCTTAATCTTTCAGGATATTAGCCTTTCATTAAAAAAGATAAATTTTGTATCTTCTTTATCAGGATAAGGATCTATTAAGCCAATGAGCCAATCGATGCCCATGAAATTAAGAGTCTACAAATTGTTGATTTCCTCCCAGCATTAAAGAGTAACATTTCAATGGGAATACATGTCTGCTATAGATAAATTGGCAAAAGGAATACCATCTTATACCAACTGTAAGAATCGCATATCCAAAAATTATCTTAGTTAGCAATAGCAAGTCTTCATTAAAATGGCGGGTCTGAGAAGAAGGAAATGGAATCAAATTTATTTTTAAATCACAGTAAAGAGGAATTCTAGGAAGTATTCACTTTCTGCTTTAAAAATCTTCCATTGGAGGGTAATTGCTGCCCAGTGAGTGACAGGACAAGAACTCTGGACCCAAACCCTTGTTAAACCCTGGCTGTACCTCCTGTAAGCTCTGTGAGCCAAGCCGTGTCACTCGTCTGGGCCTCAGTTTTCTCATCTGTACAGTGGGGATGATAGTAGCTGCACCAACCTCATGGAATTGTTATGATAATTAAATGAGCAAATACTTGCCAGGAGCTTACAACAGCTCTTGGCACATGCTCACTGCAGTATTCTCAAGTAAGTAACACCCTGTTCTAGGCTGCTCACCTTCTGATTTGCTGAAGCAGATTCCCCAGGTGTCTTGTTATTCAGATTATGTCCTTTTCAAGTTTTCCAGCCAGCTGTTTCTGGTTTGGTATTTAATGTTTTTTCCTTTTGTTTCCTCTTTTTTGGTAAATCTCAGTCAAGTGCCTGTGTGAAGTTTGACCTTTTCCTAAATTATTAGCACAGGGCTTGAGGATGTGCTTCTTAGGGCCTGGTGTTCTGTTCATACACTGAGGGCTTCTCTGTCCCTCCACACAGGCCTGCCCACATAATCCCGGGCAAGAGAGAGATGTGCTTTTTATCATGCTTTCTTTTTTAAGAGGACTGAATGGAACTATATACAGGCAAAAATATTAGGGACTTAACTCTGGTTTTGTTCACTGATATAAATCTCCATCTTCTCAGATCCCACATTGGCAAAAGCATGATTGTCAGTGGATTATTCCCTTAATATCCCCCGTATCTCCCTTAATTCCACCACCCAGGGTGAACGCATTGTTAACACTGTTATGCAATCCTTGAGGCCTTATGTTCCTTGTGACAGAGTCCCAGAAGGGCCCAAGACAAGCACTGGACCTAGTGTTCCTGGTCTGAATGGGTGTGTGGTACATGAGGCGGGATGGGAATGGCAAGGGGAAACCCCCTTCCAGGGCCTTGGTGCTGGCTGTTGATCTGCAGAGGAAGGTTACATCTCTGTAGTTTAGGAACGTCATCAGATTTGGTTTTCTTCCCTGTTGAATTTGTGTAATTAATTTGCCTTCTTTATATGGTTCCTTATTGTTCTCCTAAGAGAACACCTATGCTTGGGTTTCAGAAAATTGGGGGAGAGAAGGAGGAGGACTGGGTCCTTTTGCGGGTCTGACAGTTTTAAAGCAGAGAGGGAAGCCTGAGTGGAGCCTTCCAAGTGCCCTTATCACAGCACAAGTGCTGAGATGTGTGTTGTACAAAAGTCAGGGACATCCCTCATCCTGTCCTTTAAGCAGTGCATGAAGTGGCACATAATGGAAACCATAGGGAAGAAAAGCATGTCACTGGAGGCACAAGGTGGGGATGTGCAGGTAGGTGTTAGTGGGAGGCTGGCTATGTGGGAATGCAGAAATTACTAGAGGTTCCTGTTTCTGCAGCAGTCAGGAGGGGGAATCCAACCAGGTGGAGAAAACTGAAGGTCTGTAGAGGCACAAGGGAAGGGGCAGACTGGCAAGGCTTGAGTGAAGTGCCCTTAGCAAAGGGTTGGGCTTTGGAGGACAACTCCATGGGCTCCATGAAGAGAAAACTCCAAAATTTAACACGTAGAAATACAAGCAGGGGTGGTTAACTTGGTAGGTAAAGAGGTAGAAACTGGGCTTGATTTCAGGCTTCCTTCAGAGGCCAGAGAAAAGTTAGAGGCGGGGAAGTAGGGTCAGGCTGACAGGTGCTGAATGACTTGCTAAAGCAAGCGCGTTTTATGTGAAGAGCTACAGGTGGTCTCTGAGATCTTAAGGAGAGTCATTTACTGAGCAACAGAGAGGAGAAAGAATGGTATGAGGAGCAAGCCCTGGCATGTCCCCTTCCCTTAATTTCGCATTTATTGAATTCAGGATTGCTTATTTTCGGCCCCTTTTGCCAGCTCTCTGGCTCTGGCAAAGGCTCTGAGCCTCAGGTCAAGGTATAATCCGTGGTCACGCAATGGCGTGCCCGCTTCTTGCTGGACTTTCAGGGAGGCACATCCTAGCTGCTCCTGAATCTGCCTCTATCCCAGCATAACCTTTGAGTGCCCATCTCACATGGTTGGACAGGCAATTATTTATATCCATGCTAAATTTGCTGTATGACAGTCTCTTAATGTGCCGCTTCTCAGAATAATTTTCCTTATAAAGGAAGTTTTAACAAAGGCAGGCAGAAATTTGCTTTTTGAATATGTTCTTCTTTGCCCTGCCCTGGATTATTGACCATTCAACCAGAATTTTCCTATTTCCCAACCCTCCACTGCACCACCCGCCCCCCCCACAATGCTGCAGCCACACCATCCCCAGAAAAGTAGGTAAAATATATTTAGCAAGGTAAGTATGCTTTGCCCTTGGTTTTTGCATCGCTAACACACCACAAACTTGATACTCCTTCCCAGAGAATTCATTTTTTTTCTTCTCTTTTTTTTTTCCTTTTTGGGCCAAGAAAAAACCCCTTTCTTAGACCTGTACATGGATCCAGAAATGATTATTTTGCAGATAAAGAGACAAGGTGTCAAGGACCCAGGTTCCCTTCTCCTGAATGTCTTAGTTGTTTCAGCCAGAGGACAAAGGAAATGTGCATGCAGAGCATATCAGCAAGACGATTTTTTAATTATAAGCAAATTTCCAGGGGTCACTTAGCTTGCTCTTATCAGAAATCTTAATTTAATGGAATTTCTGTGCATTTTTTCTTTTTGTTAAATGTCTCACAAGAGAGGATGGTGCTGCTGCTCTATAACTTTCCACAGGAACTGAGTACCTTCACGAAGGCAAGTTAAAATAAGACTTTAAAATAAATAAGAGGGGCGCCTGGGTGGCTCAGTCAGTTGAGCGTCCGAATTCAGCTCAGGTCTTGATCTCATGGTTCGTGGGTTTGGGCCCCGGGTTGGACTCTGTGCTGACGGTTTGGAGCCTGGAGCCTGCTTCAGATTCTGTGTCTCCCTCTGTCTGCCCCTCCCTCTCCTCGCACCTCTCTCTCTCTCTGTCTCTCAAAAAAAATTTTTTTTAATTAAAAATAAATAAGATTTCACCGCAAGCTAACCCTTGTATTCAATTCAACATTTGGAGGGGAGAATTACACATCATATTTGTATTCTGCACGAGGTTTTATGATTAACATTTGTTGAGTGTTTATTATATGACAGGCACTGTGCTAAGTGTTTTATGGGAATCCTCTCACTATGTCTTCACCCAGTTCTACAAACTATGAGTTACTGTTATTGTCATCATAATAAAGGACTCAAAGACATTAAAGAGCTTGGTTGAGATACACAGTGAAGGTGCAGAGGGAGAATTCTAGCCCTAGTCCTAACTCCACAACTGACGTTCCTAGCCACTTTAGCTCTCAAGTTCTTATCTGGTTTACCACTTGTCCTTAATGCACTAAAATATCAAGTGAGTGGATTCCCGAATAACAGCAACCCTCAAAGTACCTGAATTTTAATTCCATCAAAAAGAGAAAAAATAGAGTAAGAAAGGAGAAGGGAAGGCGTTACTTCATCACTCTGAGTCTCCAATGCTGAGGTCTTCAATGAGGTCTCCAAAGAATTAGATGATCTGTTTCCTGCCTGCTCCTTCAGCCTCATCTTTTATTCATCTATCCTTGCTTATGTGGTCAAGGTCACATAGATAATCAGTGGCAGAGCCAGGATCCAAGCTTAGACAGATGGGCTCTAGCACTATGTTCTTAACCACCTTGCTAGTTGAATGGATGGATAACAGGTGGACATGGACACATGGATGGACAGAAGGAAGGGAGGGAGGGAGGGAGGGAGGAAGGAAGGAAGGAAGGAAGGAAGGAAGGAAGGAAGGAAGGAAGGAAGGAAAGGGCAAGGAAGGAAGATTTGTGAATGAGTGAGTGAATGAAGCAACCAGCCAAACCTGTGATAGCTTTTCAGCACCTGCAGTACTCTTCACTGAGGTCAGGATCTTCATTTGCAAAACAGCAAGCATATACTTACCTATCCAACAGGTGACATTATACTGAAGTCTGGGTGTAGAGAGATGTACCTGACCAACTTCAGAAGCTAATACCACCTTAGGTAGTTGGACTAGGATGCCTAAACAGACAGGTTATATGCTTTTTTATCCAGTTAGTCAACCTGGCTAGGTAAAGTGCCAAATCCCTGGTTCCAGAGATGGTGAGTAGGGCAAACACAGCACTACTTTTGAGAAGCCCATCTAAGTTATCTGCAGTAGTTTTATCATCTAAAATCTTATTGTCCCTTTTTGATCACCTAGAAAGCCCACATTCTATTTTTTAAAGTTAACTTTTTATGAGCGTAACTTAAATGCATAGAAGTGTTCAAATCCTAAAAGCACAACACAGCTCAATGAATTTTCCAACTACCAACTAACTGGCTAGTTAGCTAATTTCTATCTAGATCAAGATAGAGAGTATTATACAACCATCAGAGACCCTTCTGGGTTGCCCCCCTCCCCCGATTTTTATCTGGAAAAATAACCTGTTTCCACTACCGTAGGTGAATTTTGCCTGTTTTGAGCTTTAGATAAACAGGATCATATAGTATGTTCTCTTTTGTAATGTTCAACATTATGTTTTCATTCATGTTATTATAGATAGTATAATTTTTAAAAAATCATTTCTTTGTGGTAAATATGCTGCTGTAGGAATAAGTTATCATTTATCTAATCTCTTGGATGGACATTTGGGTTGTTTCAAGTTTAGGGCTATAGCAAATAGTGCTGCTCTGAAATTTCATGTACATTTCTTTTGGGGCACATATGTATGCATTTCTATTGTATTTATATGTTTGGGGAGAATTGCTGTGTCATAGAGTATGAAATTTTACCTCTGCTAAATATTACTAAGCTGGTTTTTAAAGTGGTTGAGCCACTTTACGCTTGCATCAACACCCTATGAGAATTCCTCTTGTTCCACATTTGTATCCACACCTAGTATTTTCTACCTTTTCATTGTAGCCCTTCTAGTGGATGTTTGAAAGTTTATTCATTTATATTTACATTTTCCTGATGACTGAAAAAGCTGAGCACTTTTTCATATGTTCATTGGCCACTTAGATACCCTATTGCATGGAGTGCCTGTTTACATTTTGTCCATTTCTCAATGTCTGTCTTTTTCATACTGACTTACACAGGTATTTATATATCATGGATACCAGGTCTTTGTCAGATAATGTTGAAAATGTTCTCCTGTGGTTGCCATCCTACTATATCTTTTGATAAATAGAAGTCCTTGGTTTTAATATAATCCAATCAAACATTTTCATTCAGATTAATGATTTTTTGGTCCAGTTTAAGAAAACTTTGGTCACCTCAAGGTCATGAATGTATTTTATATTATGTAGAAGATTCATTGTCTTTCCTTTCACATTCAGAACTGTAATCCACTTAGAGTTGATTGTTGTAGATAGTGTGAGGTAGGGAATCATAATTTTTTTTTCCAGATGCATATACAATTGGCCCAGCAAAAGCTTTTGAAAATCCACTACAGTGTCCCCTTTTTCATAAATCTAGTGTCTGTATATACAGGTCTGTATCTGAACTCACTGTTCTCTTCCATTTTTCTGTTTTTCCATCCATAGACTAACATCAAGCTGTTTTAATTACTGTAGCTTTATAATGTCTTTGCATCTGAAAGTATAATTTCTCCAAATTGGTCATTTTAGCTACATACAATAATAATTATTTTGCTATTAAATCTGGTAACAACTGGCATTCGTTAAGTGCTCATTTTATCCCAGTTAATATATGAATCATGTATCACTATACATTTAATTCTTGTAAAAATCTGATGAGATAGGAGGCATTGTCTTTCTTATAATGAGGAAATTGGGGTTCAGAGGTAGTAGAAGTTGATCAAGGTCATGTTACTATTAAGCAGTGACACCAAGTTTTGCACTGGCCAACCTCGCTCCAGAATTTCTGCTCTTTAATTACCACACACTGCGTTGCCTGGAAGGCCTTGGGTCCTTCTTGCTGAATTGGCCGCCTTTTGGTGCTAGAGTCTGATTTTCAGCCCTAACACTACAGTCAGTTATTATTTTTTTTTTTTCCTCTCTCCATGTCCTTAAAAAAAGCCCATAGGGAAAATGAACAATGAAGCATTGGATTAGCTACTGTGTGTCTTTTCAGTGTGGATTTCATACTATTTTTAGGCATGATAGAGGAGAGAAAAGAATATCTAGAGTTCTGTTAAACCAGGCTTCAGGAGCTGGAAAGAGCTGAGCGGGTTTCAAGCCTCTGATCCCCTGTCCTGAAATAGGGGGGGTGTTAGCTTCTATATTGGTGGAACTCAGCAGCAGTTGGGGAACTTCAAATTCTTTGCCCTTACTCTCCTTTGTTCACTTCTCCCTCCTACAAAAGGTTCTGAACTTTCAACATCTTCCCACACAGTACCAAAGCCCCAAAACCAAGCCATTACAGAATACCAGGTCTAAAAATAGAAAACTCAAAGGCTACAAGGGTAAGAATTTCTACAAAGGTATAAAGGTAGAAGTATACATTTGCATCTGAGAATTCATAAATATATTATCTAGACTGACCCTAGAGCCACAAATAGGTCTGATTTGAATTTTCATGCTGCAGATAGCTAGTAAGATTGTATAACTGCTCTGGCAGTTTTGAGGTATTAAACGCTTTTGTGTGTATATGATTTATCCCTTTCTTCCTGCAGCTCATAATTTTAAAACAAAATGCATTTTGTGTTAAGCCAGAGCTTAATTCTTTTTTGGTAAAAATAATTAGAATTTGCCTAGTGCTTCCCGAATCTGTGTCCCTCTAGTACCCGCAAATGGATTCACATAACAAGGGTCATAGACAGCATGGAACAGAGCTTTTTGGCATCTCAAAAATTATATTTATCTTACAAAATTCCTATGAAATAGCAGAAATTTTGTGCATTTGCCTGTGTTGTCTTGCCATTCTATCTTCAGTCAGGTAATTTTCTTATGTAATGGTCTGCATTAGGTGATATTAATAGGTCTGAAAGGGTATAAAAACATCTAACAATTTTCTTATGAAAAAAGAGTTAAGTACTAGCTCATCAAACATTTCCGAAGCCTAGCAAATGTCATTTTGATGCCTTAACACCCTAAATGAAATGTGTAGCCATCCTGTCATTCAAGGAAATAATAATTTAGGAAATAATTGTAAGTTCAGTGCAGGTGCAGTCTGCAAGGTGTATAATTGTTGTTGGGCATTAGGGAGTTGAAAATACATTATCTGGTGTGTGTGTGTGTGTGTGTGTGTGTGTGTGTGTGTGTGTGTGAGTGTACGTGTAGTTTTAGAATTTTAGACTTGGCAGGAATTTTACCGGCCCATTTCATTCACAGGTAAAAACTGTGGAACCCAGGGAGCTAACATGACCTTCTGGAGGTTACAAGTAGCACTAAAACCCATCTTCTGTACTCATCTTTCATTGTTTACTTCCTGTTCAGTGGTAGCCCTTGACCTCTGACACTCCAGTGACAATACGTACCTCATCTCACATTATCCAGCGGAAAATAGGAACAAATCTACTTTGAAAGGCAAAGTGTGACAAAAGTATGTACAGCATTCTTATTTTTATTTTTAAAACTTACGTGCATGGATTATAGCTGCTGTCAAAGCTGGCCTATTTATAAGTGAATTAGATGTCAGCAAATTAATAAGAACCCATTTTACCCTCAGCCCTGAAAATACCTTAATATTCCAGATTTAAAAGACCATTAAGTTGATTCTTTTTTACAAAGTAGAATCTCATTGTGTTAAAAATAGTGTGCTTGAAAACAATTTGGTTTTTAAAAAGTCTTACTATTTTTGTCCCATTGAAAGTTTCTCTCTAAATTTCATTTATAAAAGCATTGCCTAGTAGCTAAATATTTTTTTCTTAATGTTATTATTTAAAAGAACAACAGAATAAGCCTCACACTCTGTGTTTTGTTTGTTTGTTTGTTTGTTTAAACCTCTGAATGAAGAACTCTATTCTGGAGACTCAGGCCATCCCTATATGCTGATGCAAGCCCCCACTTCTCAGTGGGATGGCCTGGCCCAGGGTCCACGTGATATCCGATAAGCATCATCGTTCTTTTGGTTTACCCCTGCACTGACCTTGCCTCTTGTAGTCACTGTTTCCACTGAATCCTCACGGCAAACTAATGGAGTTTATACTGTTGTTGCCCCGGTGAACAGATAAAAAGACTGAGGTATGGCCAGGTGAAATGACTTGCCCAGGTGACTCAGCAATAGTGAAGAAACCAGGATTGGAACCTGGCGGTCTGCTCCCAGCGTCTTCACCCCCTTTCTGCCTTGGTGAACTCTGGACAACCCGATGTGCCTTTCTCACTGCTCTTAATGACAAGAAAGGAAAGCAGATCAGGCAACCTGGATGGGTTTTTCCTGCCTGATAATCGTCGGTCTTGAATATCTGCAATTTGAACATTTTAGAAGAAAAACATATTAATACTTAATGCTTTATCCTTACCTCTCATACTGGAATACCCTTAAACAAGGAGTCATGAATCCCAAAATACATCAGAATCTTTTCCTCGTTCCCTGTATGACATGTCAAGGAACAAATTGTTTTTGATTTATTTTTATTGAAGTGCAGTTGACACACACAATATTATATTAATTTCAGATGTACAATGTAGTGATTCAACATTTATACACATTGCAAAGTGATCACTGTGATAAATCTAGCTACCATCTGTCACCATACAAAGTTGTGACATACTATTAACTGTATGCCCTATGATGTACGTTGCATCCCCTAGCCTTATTTATTTTATAGTTGAGAGCTGTTTGCCCATTCCTCACTGCAAGGGATGAGTCTTTTCAAGGGGTGTAGGATGGGGGCGCCTGGGTGGCTCTGTTGGTTGAGCATCCGACTTTGGCTAAGGTCATGGTCTCAAAGTTTGTGAGTTCAAACCCCACATCAGGCTTGTTGCTGTTAGTGCAGAGCCCACTTCGGGTCCTCTGTCCCCCTCTCTATGCCGCTCCCCTGCTTGCACTGTCTCTCTTTCAAAAATAAATATACATTAAAAATTAAAAAAAAAAAATAAGTATTAGATGATGACAAGCCCGTGTCTTCTTGTGGAGGATGCAAACACTGTCTCTGGTGAGAGAATGCTGGGTTTGATTCTAAGCCCTGTCACTGCAAGTTACTTAATTTCACTGCTCTCACTTTTCTCCTCTGTGAAATATGGGTGATAACAGTGACCTTGTTGTTATTGAGGATTCAGAGTTAGGACAAGTAAAACTCTTACAACAATAGCCAGCACATAACTTTAAAAAATTTTTTTAATGTTTTTATTTATTTTTGAGAGACAGAGCATGAGTGCGGGAGGGGCAGAGAGAGAGGGAAACAGAATCTGAAGCAGGTTTCAGGCTCTGAGCTGTCAGCACAGAGCCTGACACGGGGCTTGAATTCATGGACCACGAGATCACGA
Source organism: Panthera tigris (assembly GCF_018350195.1). Classification (NCBI taxonomy): domain Eukaryota; kingdom Metazoa; phylum Chordata; class Mammalia; order Carnivora; family Felidae; genus Panthera; species Panthera tigris. The sequence goes on along the minus strand of NC_056661.1, from coordinate 126,034,989 downwards.
CCTGAGCCAAAGTCAGACTCTTAACCAACTGAGCCACCCCGGCACCCCTGGCCAGCACATAACTTTAGGTAATTGCTGGCAAGTGCCCTTCTTTATTTCTGCTCTTCGAGTCCCCTTTATCCCCCCATGATATATCCATTTAAGTTGTGTTTTCCAGTGCTGACATTCCTAACAAGGAGCACAGACATGACTGCTAGTCAGTCTGGAGAATCACTCCTGCAGGGAATGTGTTCTGATGCTAACTTGATCCTGCTGTTAGCAATGGCTGTCTTGTCTCAGTGTTCTTTAGTCACTTAGGCCTGTGGTTTCAAAACACAAAAGAATAAAATAGAGTACTTTCCCCAGGATCCTTACTGTGTGGCTTCCATTCGCCCAGCCTCCACCACTTGCCTCTTCCTTCCTCCCTCGCTGGAATGGAGAGGGAATTGTGCCCTAATGCATTGACTTCAGGGGTGTGGCCCTCTGCCTGGGGACAATCTCACTGTTTCCTGTACTTGTTTTTTTTTTTTCTTTTTAATGTTTATTTATTTATTTTTGAGGTGGGGGGAGGAGGGTCAGAGAGAGGGAGAGAGACAATTCCAAGCAGGCTCAGCGCTGTCAGTGCCGAGCCTCATATTGGACTTGAACCCATGAATCACGAGATCATGACCTGAGCCTAAATCAAGAGCAGGACTTTTAACCTCTGAGCCACCCAGGTGCCCCTCCTGTACTATTTAATGAGCATTAGCAGCATTTCTTATATTACCAGCTTAAAAGAACCTATGAGACTTGCATATTATTTGGAGGTTTGAAGGAGAGGATGGAAACTTAGACTTACTGTGTGTCAAGGCCCAGCTTCTGCCAGACACTTCACCCTCTATAGCCCTAGGAGGTAACTAGTAACATGTTTATCTTACTGATGAGGAAGCCAAGGAGAGAGATGCTTGTATCACCAACCCTAATGAGAATTCAAATCAGTGCTTACCTGATTCTGAAATTTATATTCTTTTCATAATACAACCCAGTGGGAAAGAATCAGGTGCTATTTTTCTCTGGAGACAGTGTTGATTGGCCAGTGTTGATGGGTGCATGTACACTCAGCATGTGACATTTCAGCTTTAGGATCTGAACTTCCCACTGGATTTTGATCTAATCAACAAGAATGATTGGTTGGCCCCAACCCCTCCCTATCAATAGGATCCCAAAGACCATTCACCAGATTTTTCTTCTTCCCTTCCTTATCTCCTAGAAATGTTAAAGTCTTTAAGAAGCCATATAGTGCAATGATAATGATAAAAATAATACTTAATAGCCATTGTTTACTAAACCTATCTATGTGCTAAGTATCTTATCACATATTTTATAAACATAATCTAATTTGATGCTTATAAATCTTATAAGGTCATATGTTTTACAGATTCAGGGAGTTTCGTTGTCTGAGGCTACATAGTATGCTAGGGAGCATCAAATCTGGTCTTTGAATGTAGTTCTGTTTGACTGTAACCATTATACCATCCTGCCTCCTCATTCTTACTTTCTCCTTTCTCCCCAGCCTCTGGTAATCTTGAGCATGTGTTCTCTTATGCTAATATCCGTGTGCTTGCATGAGTTTAGGTTTCCATATCAGTAATTTCATGTGTCTAAGAGTAATAGAAAGCCTGGAAACAGTGACTTAAACAAATCATATACAAGGAATTCCTTAGGAGTTCAATTCAGGATTGATATGGTGATTCCACAGTGCCAAGGAGCTCCTTCTAATTGTCTACTCTAAGACATAGCCTTCATTTTTGTGCTGGACATGAAGTTGTGTTCTGAACCTGAAGAAGTTGAGATGTGAAGGCAGAGGAAAAATGAACAAGCCAGTCAAGTGTCCTTCCTCTTGTAAAGGTCTTTCCTGGAAACTCTACCCAGCACTTTCCCTGTATCTATCATTGGTTGTGATTGGGACATAATGGTCACTCTTAAGAGAGACTGGAAATTGTACTTTTTTTTAGGTGGGTGCATTGTTGCAATGAACAAATTTGGGGTTTGTTAACATGGAACCCAACCTGTTAATTTCTTGAAGTAGGTCAAATAAATTCATCCACTGTGACTCTTCCCCAGGGACTGACTAGGGGAAACTTGGTGTGTTCCAGAGGCTGAGAATATCTTGAGAAGATGAAAGAGTTGGTGGACTAAAAGCTAGAACCAGGTAGACTATGTCGGGTATTCAAGAGAGTTGTCAGGGGGCACCTGAGTGGCTCAGTCAAGTGAGCGTCTGACTTCGACTCAGGTCATGATCTCACCGTTCATGGGTTTGAGCCCCATGTCGGGCTCTGTGCTGACAGCTCAGAGCCTGGAGCCTGCTTCAGATTCTATTTCTCCCTCTCTGCCCCTCCCTGCTCATACTCTGTCTCAAAAATAAACATTAAAAAAAAATAAAAAAAAAAAGAGTTGTCAGGAGTGCAGCTTGACCTGACCCAGGGAAAAGAAAGGTAAGATCTAGAAGAGGAGTGTGACCCAGTGATTTGAATCCAACTCTACTTGGATCAGGACTGGTAGGAAGAAAGCAGAGGAATCCTAGACTCTAAATATACTCTAAGCATTAATAGTTAAGGTGATGCTACTTGTAAGATTTTACTTCATAAATATCTTCTCTGGATATAAAAGCAGTACTTTAATATTTGTATTGCTGGGGGAGGCACAACAGAGGAAGAGTTAATTGGGAAACAGAATGAGAAAATGAGAACAACAGACAATGATGGGCTTTGATTATGGCAGTTGGAATCCCAGCTCCACCACTTGCAAGCCTTGTGACCTGTGACCTTGGACAAGTCACCTAACCTTTCTAACTCTTTATTTCTTTTTTCTCTTCCCCATCCATCTAACTCTATTTCTAATTAAAAAAAAAGAAATTGATAATATCTTCCTCGTGTGCTTGTTGTAGCAACTAACAACAATGTAGACCTAGTGCCTGACATATGGCTGTGGCAGTGGTATGGCTGTTGTCTGGCAGTGGCTGTTGTTAGTACTGTCACATTGCTAGATGTTGTCCATCAGCAGGTGCTGGCTGTACACTTGCTGTGAGTCCCACTGGACTGGGGGGTCAGGATCCTGGTTTCTGTTGAAGGAGCAGTGCAAGAAGATCTGGGAGAGTGGGTGGAGAAGTTAATTTTCAAATCAGCAGTCATAAGGAAGTGTCCTGAGCTCTTGTCAACTAATGCAGGAAGCCTGCTGGGTCAACTAAACTGCAGGTTTCAAATGCTCATTTAGGGCCACCTAAAGAAAGCTCATGATGGAAGGTGTAATTTCTCCAAGATTTACCTTCCTTATATATAAAATGAGGATAACCATCATGCCTACCTACCAGGTTGTTGGGAGGAGAATACCAGTAGAGCCCCCAGTGCATTATATGCACCCAATAAATATTCTTTATTATTAATGATGTTACTTCCCTCCCTCTTCACCTAAGCAAGTGCAGGGTTTGTTGGTCTCAGTTTTGTTTGGTTATCTCAGCTTCAGTAATCCCATAAAAACTTTAACTAGGGCATAAAGTACACACATAATCACACTGGGTCCAAAAGATACTGTGATAATGTGATTAATAATGAGTACTTGGATGGCAGTAGTGTTTTAGAGTGCTTCTGTGGACTTGTAAATTCGATTGGCTTCAGTGCTTGGGAAAGTGAGACTGACAGCTCATTGCCCAGGGCAGCAAACACCCAATCCACCTGTGTTTACATTCCAAGTTCTTTAAATAGCTTTGTGTCCCAGGTCAGAACTTCACTCTTGCCATTTTTCTGCCAGTAACACAGGCTGGGGGTTGGGGTGACATATGTTCTTGCTGCTGATTTCTCAGATGTGAACAGGCTTGACTAGGAGCTGGGGGGAAATCAAAGAACAGCCCATGTTCCTGGAAATGATACGCTGGCACAACATTCTTTATCATCACCACCACCTTGCTCCATGTTGGTGACAACTTTTATCCTTTCCAAGCACTTGCCCATGAGCCATGTCATTTGATCTCTCTGAAACCGGTGGAGAAGGACAAGGAGATTTCATTTCCATTTTTTTAGTTAAGAAAATCAAGGCTCATGGGGTGCCTGGGTAGCTCAGTTGGGTAAGCCTCTGACTCTTGATCTCAGCTCAGGTCATGACCTCACTCACGGTTGGTGAGATGGAGCCCCGAATTGGGCTCCACACTGACGGCTCGGAAGCCTGCTTAGAATTCTCTCTTTCTCCCTCTCTCTCTGCCCCTCCCCTGCTTGCCGAGAGTTCTCTCTCTTTCTCTCTCAAAATAAATAAATAAACATTAAAAAGAAAAGAAAAGAAAATTGAGGCTCAGGAAGTGGCTTGCTCCTGATTGGCATGGACTGGACTTAAACCCACATCTTCTTCTGCCCTCAGACCCAAACCTTTTCTACATGACTGCAAGTTGCTGCTAGCCTGTGCCCTTACCTTGTCTGGAATAAAATAGCCTCTGTGTAGCTTTATATCTACCCTTATAGAAGACTGGAATCCACTAAGATAGAGGAGCTTGGGACATAAGAGCTTGTGGCCTTGCCAGGGCGGAGTGTGTTTGCTTAGGTTTGATTAGGGTTCAATTGCTGGGCCTGCACCGGAGGATTCTCTCCAAGCAGAATCAACCACATGGCAGGCACAGGGCTTTCAGCAAGTACAGAAGGTCTTTGCTGTAAGCCCTGTTCATGCCCTGCAGCCACTCCTCTCCCGGGCTTCTAGGGCTTGAAATTCTACCATTTGGAACCCTGAAGACTAATTGGCACTTAAAGAGATTCTGATTAAAATAGGAACTATTTCACTATACATAACAGCTTATATTAAAAAAGAAAAAAAACTTATGGTACTGTTTTTGGGGGGAATCACAAAATCTGGCTCTTTCTAGTGTCCTCATCCATAAGGCATGAACCATAAGAGGCATTGTAAAGATCAAATGAGACGTATGTAAAAGGACTACAAAAATGTAAGCTTGACAGTTAGCAGGGAAGAAGGGAGTGGCTGCGGTACTGTTCTGGGAAGAAGGAGAGAAATAGGCACAGCTCGAGCTCAGAGCACTGGGTCTGATGTGCAGAAACCCTGCAACGGGGAGGCAGGAAGGCAGTCTGGCTGATTTCACGGTTTGGTCCAGGACTGGACCATTCACGGCCTTCAGAGCCATTTGGGTTGCTTTGACCTCCAGCCATCTGTGTCTGGAAATGTAAAACAAATGGTTAATGGCATCAGATGGTATATGATCTCAAATGTCCCCCTGCTTACTGCCATAAGAGGGAAAAGAGCCCCCTGGAGAAATAATCGAGGATGCTATTTTCAAAATTGCAATTAATTGTGTGCTTGGGAAAGCTCATCCTCTGCCAGTTATTCTGGTGAGAAAGGAGAAATTAAGAGTGATGGAGCTATGACTGAAGGCAGTTCGAATCATCTTTATAACGTCAAAAAGGCAGATACAGAGTCCATATTCAACACCAGGGATACTGGAACAAAAGCTATAAGTTCATGTCTTAGGGTGAGTTAGGAGCTGACTTCCTTCAGTCAAAATATGTCCCTTGGGATAGGTCTGACCGTCTGACCTTCAACTTCACAGTTGCCCATGGACACTATCATTAGGTTTCTTTTTCAAAATGCCTTACTTCCACTGTGGCTTGAGCCAAACGTGCCTCCCATCATCTCTCTTTGGGACACCCACATGTGACTGTGTTCTCTCATTTCACTCTGCAAACTTTCTCTCTTATTTCCCTTCTCTTTCTTCCAGCTAGTGAGACCTGCAACGACTTCCACCCAATGTTCTTCACCCATGACAGATCCTTTGAGGAGTTTTTCTGCATCTGTATCCAGCTCCTGAACAAGACATGGAAGGAAATGAGGGCAACTTCTGAAGACTTCAACAAGGTAAGGTGAATCTGAGGCAGAGGCAGCTTCCTTTGTCTCCCAAGGAGCCTCACCTTTGCATGGTTCCTTAACTGTGTGTGGAAGGCAGATCAGGAGAATGGGGACGACTGTGATTTTTAGGTTGCCTTGAAAACCTAAAAAGGAAGACATACCTGTATAGATGGGAAGCCTGAAAAAAGGAAGACATACCTGTATAGATGGGAAGCTTGTGTTAGGGATGTTCTCATCTCTCTAGGGATAAGCTTGGAGCAGCTTTGTTCCTTTTGACTAACTAAGCTGGAGCCACCAGCAGAGACCCTTTCTTGAAAAATATTATCTAGAGTAACTTATTCCGGCATGAGTCCAGATGCCTTGTTATTGCAACACCCATTGGATGCCTCTCTCTCCCCCTGTGCAGTGGCTGTTGGAGAAAGAATGAGATCAGGAAGGCTGCTCTTTCTAGGTAACTTGGTTTCTTTGTGGATTATGGATGTGTTGAGATAATTTGCCCTTTGCTGTGTCAAAAATAGTTTTTATTAAAATGCAAAATCTCTTTCAGGGAGTTTAGTAAATTTATATGGAACATTTTTTTAGTTTGCAGAAAGCATTTAATTCTTTCAACGGACATCTTCTTTGGTTTTCTATAAGAGTGTAAATTTCCCATTTCTGTGTGTGAGTGAATGTTGGGTACCAAGAAGAGTGTTGACCAACTTAGAGAAGGCAGAAGTATCATGTAAACTTTTCACGATAAACAAAATCTTTATCCTTAGGTAAAGGCCTTGTTAACAGTAATCACATCGCTAATGATAACTGATGGTTGAGACAGGTGTATTCAGGACAGGTATATTGGGAGAGCTCTTCAGCACTTTTAATTTGCTACTGTTTATGGATCTGGGTTTGCTTGGCTCCATCACCCATACCTGCTGACCTGGTACTGGGCATGTAAGTGTTGTCGCCAAGAGTCGAAGGGTCTGACCTCACAGTCATCCTATGGGGACTTCATAGCTTGTGCTTGGGGCATAATATAATATCAGAATTCCAACTGTGCTTCATGTTCTTATTGGTCTTTACCTCCCTGTCACCTTTCCTTTGAACTTACAGCCCATCCTTCTTTACCACTATGTTTCTGGTTTGTGGCATCTGGAACTGATAGCAGTTGAAAAGAAAGGAAACCATGAAGAGGAAATGATACTCTTTGCTGAGCCTCAGTTAGGTTCTAACCTGACTGTCCCCATCAGCATAATGATCTCACCTGCAGTTGTAGCAGACAAATGCCATTCTATCTTGGTCACCTTAGGCCATCTATTTAATCCATTGAAATAGGCCCCAGGGACATGGAGAGCCCTGATGCGTAAGCTACAACTGGAGCTGCCAAGGGTCTCAGCAGCGATGCACAGGTATGATTGAAGAAGGGAGGTGAAGGAGAGAAACCCAGTAATTCTGTAGTCTCTTAAGTGTACTTCACTTGATTAGGAGGGACGTGGCAATTCAGGTACAAATCATCCTCTGGAAAGAGGAATGAAGGAGCAGGGAGACGTTCGTACAAATCAAGCCAAAAAAAAAAAAAAGAGAGAGAGAGTTAAAAAGTCTCTGAAATGGCCAAGGCTACTCTGCCCCTGGATCAGAGCAACTCTTCATGTACTACAGTGTTTCTGAAAGCCATCTGGTCTTCAGCTTCTATGTTCATGGGCCACCTGTCCCTTCAGGAGAAGGTAATCCACTGGCTGGCCTGTGTTCTGGCATCAGGTGCCTGCTTGCTTGCTTTTTCTTTTTTTTAAGTTTATTTTTGAGAGGGAGACAGAGCAGGAGCAGAAGAGGGGCAAAGAGAGAGGGAGAAAGCTAATCCCAAACAGGCTCTATGCTGTCGGTGCAGAGCCCAACACGGGGCTCCATCTCAGGAACCATTAGATAATGACCTAAGCCAAAATCAAGAGTTGGACCCCGGCATCCTGTCTGTCTGCTTTCTGAGAGGATTTCATTCACTCTGCTTCTTCTGAATTACAGAAATTGGCATTTTTGTCAATGATAATGATGTATATATTATTGTTGTTGACATACGCACAGATGAGATATTTGGAAAATATTACCAAATTACTGCAGAGGAATCACTCAAGACGGTTAGCACTTAGATGCTTAAATCCTACAGAACATGTAGTTTACAAAATGGAGCCCCAAGAATACATTGTTGGCAAAGGTGACCAGAGGCCTCTGTCTTTAGGAAGTGAGCATGGCTCTCAGGTCCCTGTGGTTCATCGTGGCCATGTGCTTGGGTCAGTGGTAATGATATCCTGCCTGTGCAGGGTGAGGTCCCTGACGTGTCAACTCTGCAACTTTTTATAGTTGACTTATATGGCTGTAAAAACTGTCTTCAGCAAGATGTCTTCAGCAGGTTTGGGGGATAGTGTTTCATCGTGGCCCTAGTGCCGTCTTTTTGCATCATCTGCCGATCGTAGATGTTCAGTGTCACATATGTGCTGCCAAGTAGTGATGGCGGTTTATGGCTGCGAGTAGGCAGCTGGAAGCCTGAGAGCCAGAGGGTCTCATCCTATGCACACATATCCATTGGTCAAGAGTGAATACCAGTGATGGAAATGACCAGGGATCTAAATTTTCCATATTAAATGTTTTTGCTATGGTTGCTTTTTTCTTTTTAGTGTTAAATCTTCAAAACATGCCTTAGTTTTGTAAACGGAAGAGTGTATCAGTTAATGTACTCTTTTATCATGTGTGTACTAGTTTTCTATGGTTGCTGCAACAAATTGCTATGGACCTCATAGTTTAAACAATACAAATGTACTATGTTATGTATAGTTCCATAGGACAGAAGCCAGAAGTGGGATTCATGAGTTAAAATTAAGGAGTCAGCAGAGCTGTGTTCCTTTCTGGCTGCTCTGAAGGGGGGGGGGGGGGGCGGAATCCATCTAGTGTTTTCCATGTTCTAGAAGCCAACCTGCATTCCTTGGCTGGTTGCCCTTTTTATCTTCAAAGCCAGCCAACCACAGGTCCTATCCTTCCCACATCACACCTCATCACTCTGATCCCTCTTTGGCTTGGATCTTTCACTCTTATGGACCCCTGTGATTACATTGTACCACCTGGGTAATCCAGGATAATCTTCCCTATTTTAAGGTCAGCTGATTAGGAACTTCAGTTCCATCTGCAACCTGAATTCCCCTTTGCCATGTAAAGTAACATGTTCACAGATTCTAGGGGTTGGAACATGGACATCAGTGTGGGGCAGGGGGATATTTGTCTGCCTACCATAATATATGTTTAATTTGTAGGTATATTAAATTTGTATCCGTATTTGTGCATGTCAATTTAAAATATTGAAACATGGACGGATGAGCTTTTTGTTGTTGTTCTATTTGCTGGTGGACCAGCATAATATTAGTCAGAGTTCTGCTAGTGGTTGCTCAAGTACAGATTTAACTATGTCCCTTTTCTTTTATGTCTCTGTTCTTCTACCAGCCTTGTGAAAAAAAGATGGGCTCTGTATGAGGGCCTCTAGGTCAGTGTCTTCCTGATTTTTTTCCTGCTGCTTGTCTATCAACCACTGCTCTACTTTGCCAAATAATAAGTTGGAAAAGAGAGAAGGGCTGAAATTTTAATCAATTCACTTTTCTTCTTGCTATTAACTTTGTAGCAGAAGCTATTGAATTTAGGAACACACATGGATTTGGGGTTATTGGTAGGTTTAATGCTTTCCTTGTTTCCAAAGATTCCCCAAATGCGAATTCCGAATATCTTAAAAGAGCCCTTCATGAGACACACTTTCTTTTGAACTTTCTTGGCCACCATCTCAGACTGTTGCCACTTTGAACAGAGGCATGGACGGCGGATTTGCTTGTCGACCTGTGACCCCCAGTTCTGTAAGAAGGATTTAGCTATCTGCCTTCTTTAGCTCATTACTGGAGAAGCAGTATTCCTCAATCCAAAATTCTGATTTTACAAACAATACTGGATTCCAGCAGATGCAGGAATTTCTCCTACAACCCACCTTGCTTGGGACACTAGTTTATAGATATCTCGTGCTTAGTGGTTACTGCTTCTGCTGGAAGCAAATGATTGGAAAAGCATCACTCTTCTTGCTGCTCCAGACTTGGGAAGCCGAAGATGGGATGTTTTTTATTTATACGAAAGAAGTAGAATTAGAGACTGATTAAAATATTTATGGTTTGAAAAGTACTTTCTTTCAGTTTCCTAATATAGCAGTCCCTGCAGAATAATCCATTGATTCAGGCCATTGAGTTTGTATTCTGTTTTTGCCTTTTGTTACCAATATTTTAGAGCATGCATTGTTCATTTTTATGGGCATTAGAGAAGAGCTCAAAATGCAGCTGAATGCCTCGGCACACAAGTGCCCTATAATCATTTCATTGAAGCCCTCATTTTTTAAGCAGAGTAGGAAAGAAGACATAAGTGATTTGGGTAGTTCAGGTCTGGGAATCTTATTTAAAGCATTTGTTGCCGACCATGCCACTTTAAAAATTCTAACAAGAGTATAATACACTTCAAAATTGATATTTATGTGTAGCAGTGTTTTTCAGCCTTGCCTGAACATTAGAATCACCTGCAGGGCTTTTGAAGCTTCTGTTATCCCAGTGCCCAATTGCACAACATAACAATTACATCTTTGGGGTGGGGCCAAAGCTCTCATGAAGATTTTTCATTAAGGTGGATTTGATCGCTAAAGGTGAATCACATCTGTGGAATGACCATTAGTGGATACATGTAACACAAATCACCAACTAGTACATATTGTATACATCGATGAAGTAGTATGCCCATTGGTTTGTAAGACCTGGTTGTGCTACTCAGGAACTCTATGCCTGAAAATAAAAAGGTCAGGGGGTGGGAGGAGGCAGGAATACCAGTATCCCATTGCCCTCTCTTGTGGTGCTATGATACTAAATTGAAGTATTAAATGTAAAAATGCTTCAAGGAAGTAAAATGTCATATGCAGTTGTATTCTTTTGGTATGTAATAAGATAAATCCTGTCTATGAGAAATGAATAAATTGTCCTTTTCAAAAGAAAGTGGTTTTTTTTGGCCATTATGTTAAACAAACAAAGAAGGAAACAATGAGAAAAGTGAAGCTGCGTATGTACCACAGATTGAGTTCTGAACGGAATGAATGGCATGAAGTTCATTTAACTTTGGCAGAAATAGGGTTTAAACTGAAAATCTCATGGATTTGGGCAGAAAAAATTTCGGTCCCTTAGTTTTCCATGTGACAGGCTGTGAGCAGCAGGCTAAAACTCAGGTTTCACAAAGATCAGGTGTTTAATAGCTAGAGAGAGTTAAGGCCTCTCTAGCCATTACCTGGCAGCCCAGACCTCTCTGGGGATGTCTGCACCTTCTAGATACCATCCAAATATTTGTTCATGGCATTGGGGTTACTTTAGATGTTATCCAAATCAGCACTAAAAATGAGATCAAATGACTTTGCCATACTTTCAAATTGCCAAAATGGAAGAAATTAATGATTTGAAAAATGCAGTCACTCTAGAGCAAAAGCACTATTTTAAAACTTTACCCAGCAGCATAATATGCAAAGCACATGCGATAGAGGTTAGGATCTCAGGCTTGCAGATGAGAAATCACCCCTTAAAATAGGAGAGGCTGTGCACAGAGAGAACCCAGGGCCTTCAGACAAAGCCGCAGCTGCCCCTGGCTAGGCTACGAGCTCCGTCTGAGTCAGTGGGAGAAAATCTCAATTAGGAAGGATTGGAGAGCACAACAGAGGAAACATCCTGGGAAGTCCTCTGGAAGATTATCCATGGAAAATAGCCACTAACTAGTCTCTTCTAATGGATTACGGTGTGGTGTAGAAAAGGGATTGTTTGAAAGCTTAAAGGCAGTGATGGCATGAATAAGAAAGGGAAGTATGTTTACTCCCCGAACTGTTTCCAGTTTACTGACTTTCTGTGCATGCTTTTCAGGGGGCAATTATATATTCAGGAGTCCCCTTCCTAGGCCAGCTCAACTTCATAGTGGTGCAGACAGCGCTCTTGTTGGTTAGCTAAGCTGGCCTAGGGAATGAAAGGTGGTCTGTAACTCTCGCCATGAATAAACATGAATCTCCTCATTTGCATGAGGCAGGTGACTGTAAAATATCTTGGAGCAAGTTGTGAAAGGAGGCTTTGTGCATCCGTGCCCAGGGGAAGCTGGGGAGGACTCGGAGTTGTTTATCTTCATTAGAATTCTATCTAGGGCTGCTGTTATTGATCTGAACCAGGCCTGGGCTAGCTAATAAAGTAGGTGTATGTTTTAATTGAAACATGAATATTTAAGTAGAGGAGAATTCTTTTAAAGGGCCCTGATGTACAAGGAGGCTATCCATTTTTCAGCTGTCTAGGCCATTTACAAGTATTTATTCAAAAAGCTTCTCGTGTTTCACAAAGGTCTTTAAGATTTGACACAAAGGAAATCGTACTTCCTGTAGAAGCAAATGCATTATATGAATAGATTTATTTTTTCCTTTGAGGCTTCCTGGTGGGTAGGTAGCAAAAGGTTTTGAGTGTGTGTGTGTGTGTGTGTGTGTGTGTGTGTGTGTGTTTAAATGAATGCTTTTAAGTTATTCACTTAAGGTAGTGTTACTCTTTTTTATGGAATTTGCCACTTCCATTTGGACAGTAAGCAAGATATGTCTTCTACTGTCCTCATCAATATGAACTGTGCTGTCTAGAGGCAGCAGGAAGACTGAGAAAGAGACCAAGTAAGATTTTTTTGCTCCTCCAAGAACCAAATTTCTCCCTCTGGGGGCACGATTCCCTGACCCATTGGGAATGCAAGGTTGGAGAGGAGAGAACCAAGGCTGAATGCAGCTGGAGTATCTGGTGGCAATCCTGGCCAAGTGGTTCCCCACTCCCCACTGGCAGTGTGTCCTTGAGAATGTCCTTTAGCCCCTAGATTCCTTCTCATCTTTAAACTGGCAGTAGCAAAAATAACAATAACGACAATAGTAATAATAACAATGATATTTCCCCAAATCACAGTGAAGATGAGGCCCTTAAAGCTTGGCTTTGTAAATTGGCCCATACAAATGGGACCATGTGCTGGTCTCAACAGTCAGAACCTAAATTGACAGTCATTTGCACTTGGTTGTATAGTATAGTTGGCCCGCTTTGATTTTCCAAGGTAGTTTGTTCAAATACCTATAAATACAGATTTTTCCATACCTCTGTGTGAAAATCCATTGAACTTTGGTTTGGCTGCAAAAGGAGATGTTGACTGCAATGAGGACAGATTCCTGAGCAAGGAGGAAGTCCTCTCTGTGTGTTTCTGATCACAAGGGATGCCCCTCCCCAGCCTGCCCACAGATACCCTGCAAGTGACTGAGGAGCTTAGCCAAATCTCAGAGGCACAGCACACTTGTCATTCTCTCCCCAGCCAGCTGCATAGCCTTGTGCAAGGGATTCAGCCCTGTGAGCTCCAGATTGCTCATCTGTGAGATGAGAATGGGAAATCACTGCCCCTAGGCAGGCTCTGAGCTCTCTGGACCACATCGGGCAGATAAACTACTTGGCTCAGTCTGGCCTGAAGCAACCACTAGGTGACACATGTTTCTAGATGCCTCTGAAAAGGAAAAGGATAGTTATGGCAACACTAATAGCAGACATTTCCAGAAAAAAACAACAACAACAACAACAAGCTTTTCCTGTGGATTTAGTGATTAAGGTAATAGAATACCCATCCCACCATATTGTCCTCGTGGTCCCAGCTGCACAGGGTCTGTATGACTTTTATGAGAAATGTGAGAGTGTTCATAAAGTGGTCCATTTCTAGGGATTGTCCCAGGTCATGCCATTAATAGCCCAGGGTATCTCCTTCTGAAGGGGTTATATCCTGAGTCATCCAGAAAGAGTTAGATTTTGTTGACTTTGTTTATGTAATTTCCCTAAGAAATGGTTAAACTGTTTAAAATTTGTTTAAGAATTAACTGTTAGGTTTAGTTGGCTGAAACATTGCTAATGTGTTTTTCTTTCTTGATGTTCTCTTTCTTAACATTAACTGGAGCATTTACAAAAATGATAATTACCATGATTGAGTCTGATGAGTAATTTTGGATAAGCCTGACAATAGTAAATCTACATTTTAGAGGTTCCTTTAGGTGCAGGGTCTAGCTTTGAGTTCTCCTAGTTTCCAGTCTTCCTGGAGTCAGTGTCTCTTTATATGCATAACATGTGCTAAACTGACACTTGCTAATTAGGAGACAAAAAAATTTATAGGTTCTTCCGCTGGACAGCAGTAAGATACATCAGTCCCTCGGTTCATCTGCAGATCATCTCTGAACATGAAAATAATAGTGACTCTAAGTTAACTGCTCTACGTAACTCTGCTCAACGACTTCTGAAACTTCTCTCCCTTTTGTTAACTACACTTTGGGGTGCTGAATGAATTGTTAACTGGTTCCTATGACCTGGATTCCATATTCCATTGTGGATTGTGTTAGGGATTTGATAATGGCAAAGAAATCATTTTATTAGTATATGTCCAATTAAAAAGAAGTTACCTACATTTTAAGTAAGGCATAATGAGATTTAGGCATTTTAAATTAAAGGGCAGGTAGGAATCAGAGTTGGACAGCTAAGAAGAGTACCATTAGATGTGAATCTCTCATGAAATATGAGTCCTCCTTGATTTAAAAGAAAATATTTATCTCGTAATTGCAAAGAAGGTGAGTGTTTATATGTAATATGGGAGTTGAGAACACAGTTCTACAAAGGGATGTGTTTCCTAAGGTAGAACAGAAGATCATAAAGGTACTGTCATTTACATGCTCTTTTTGCCAACTCACGGTGCCAGAGGTTAGGAAGAGGCAAGGGATGGAAGGCAAAGAGGTGCCCTAGATAAGATGAGACAGGGAGTCAGAACAAGAGAGTGGTGTCAGAAGCTGTTTGTTAAGACTCCAGTATAAGAGCCGGGAGAAGTTGAAGATCCCAAGTGAAATTTCTAAGTATCTCCTGCAGAAACACCAGATCTAAGGGGTCAGAAGTTTTAAAATAGAGTTAATTATTTAAATGTGTACAATTCGCCTGCTGATTTAAATTGCTTATATGTCTATGCAGGGTTTTCAAAACCATGCTTTTATATCTGAGCAGCAGTGAATGATGGGTCAAGCAGTCCACTTTTATTTTACCAAATAGAAACTAAAACCCTCACCTGCTGGTTCAACGCCAGATGCTAGCTGCTCTCTCCATGTCCAGCATAGAGCTAAGCCACCAGGTCAAACAGGTCAAAAGCAGGAACAAAGGGGGAGAGGAACAAACAGGTCAAAAGCAGGAACAAAGGAAGAGGGTACCAAAGCAAGACTAAATTTGTTATAGGAAGAAAAGTAAACATGAATACTTGAATCAGAGAGATGAGAACTCTAAACTGCTAGTTTCTTCTTCTCCTCTCCTTCCCTTTCCCCTTCCTTTTATTATTTCTGTGTTTTCCACACAGTTCTGTTGAAATTAAAAATAATAGTAGGTGCTCAGTGAAACTATGTGGGAAGAAGTCATTTAGATAGGTACTTAAGTCAGATATTGTTCCCGCACTAGGTGTACATCTTCCTTGGGGAAGTTCTCAAGCCAGCCGCTGTCACTTGTGCCAACGACATACTCAGATGACCCTCCAGTGATCCCCTTGCTTTTGCCCTAATAATACCATTACCTTAGAA